>NC_138761.1:53826685-54294318 GCF_965113315.1 Podarcis vaucheri
CCTAGGAGTGGCTAATCTTCTTTGGTCAGAGGACTGCGTTCACCATTGGCATCCAGGGGTCAAATGTCACCCCACACCCCTTCTCCAGTCCAACCCCCTCCCCATGGCTGCTAGCCACAATGACTATCTGAATATTGGTATCTTGGAATCACAGGTAGGGAGAGTGCTGTTGGACTCATGTCCATCTTGCAGGCTTCCCACAGGCTTCTGGGCAGCCACTGGTCAGAATGCTGAACTAGATGGCCCATTGGCCTGATCCAACAGGCTTATTATTATTATTATTATTATTATTATTATTATTATTATTGAATTTATATACCACCCTATACTCAGGGGTCTCATGGTGGTTCACAGAATAAAATCAAGATATAAAACCACAAAATACATAATAAAAATAAAAACAGCAACCCAACAGCAACCTGCAGCACATTTTAAAAGAGCATAGGATGTAAACTGGATCAACCAAAGGCCTGGTTAAAAAGGAAGGTTTTCGCCTGGCGCCTAAAGGTATATAATGAAGGTGCCAGGTGAACTTCCCTAGGGAGAGCATTCCATAGACGGGGAGCCACTGCAGAGAAGGCCTGTTCTCGTGTTGCCACCCTCCGGACCTCTCGAGGAGGAGGCACACGAAGAAGGGCCTCAGTAGATGATCTCAGGGTCCAGGTAGGTTCATATGGAAAGAGGCGGTCCTTGAGATACCACGGTCCTGAGCTGTTTAAGGCTTTATAAGTCAAAACCAGCACTCATCTTATGTTCTGACAATTTGTAAGAAAAGTAAAGGGAGGCGCCTCGGTGATATTTTGTTCACCCTTTGGCTCAGACTGATTGCCATCGGTGAGACAGGAAAAGAATTTCATTGCTAAAACAGGTTGGCTAGCAGGGGCTACCTTCCACTTGTTGTAACTCTTTCTTGATTCATTTGGATTTTGCATGTTTGCACCTGTTCCCTGCCTGTGACAAACTGAAGTCTGGACTGTGTTGTTTGATGGGGTGAGGGGCTGGCAGATGAATAGTTCTGCCTTGCATAAGTGCCTCGGAGTATCTAGCCTTATGTCCCTCTGTGCTTCTGAACTCTGTTATTTTAATACAGCAATAAGCAGTGAAAAATGTGACTTTCAAATGTGCCAAACTTCACCTCTGCCTGCTGGAAAAGCTGAAGCCTGTGGCTAAATTTAGGCTGGGCCAGTTCATTCAAAGGCAGTGCCCATGAGGGGTTAAAACACTTGCTGTAAGCAAAGGAGGATTTTTTTTTGGGGGGTGGGGGATGCAATTGGAGGCCCTGGAATAAGGAAGCAATGGGAACAACAGTTCCTGAAGAGGAAATGGGACTTGCTCATTTGTTTGTTTATTGTTTCAGCAGTTTGTCTGATGTGTCTCATGTACTATCTCCATTCCCCAGCCTCCCACCCAGTTAATTATACAAGGGAAGTTCTGCTTCCTGCAGGGACCTCCTGGGTACTCTCCCATTGTTCACAGAGTTGACGCAGAAGACTGTGACTGTAAAAAGGGCTGTTCGTTTATGAGGCTGTGAGAAACACTCCAGAGATTTCAAGCTCTGTGAATAGAACAGATGGTCTTATTGGCAAAGGCAAATTTCTAGACTAGTGATGCATCTAATAGGGTTCACCCCAAGAAAATCCCAATAAAAACATAAGGAGTTCAGATATATATCAGGTTGTGTTTTGTGTCTGCTTTCCCCACTCTTCCTTCTCGAAAACAAACCTTGTACTGTGTTTACTTCTGGGCACCATATTTGAAACAGAATGTTGACAAACTGGAACGGATTCAGGAGTGAGCAAGGGTCTCCAAGATAAATCTGGAGAGAAAATGGAAATACTGACTTAACGAAAAGTTTCTGAACGGTGTTTAAAATGAGGAACAGCAATTGTTCATCCTTTCTACAGAAGATGTTTCATTCTATTCCCATAGAACCATCCACAGGGCAAGGCAGGCCAGTTGTCGAAGTGTCAAGGAAGTCTCCTAGTGAACAGCTTGCTCTGACAAGGGATGGAAGTGCACTGAGGCCTTTTAAGTTTCTGCTTAATCCATCTCTTTTAGACTCCCCTGCCCTCGCCTTTTGGAGCACTTGAGTATCTTAAAGGGCCCACTTTATGGCCTGAAGGTGGGGACTTCTCACAAGTTTCAGTGAAATAATAAACCATAGCATATAAATGAAAACAGAATAAATAATAATTCATGTAATTCACTTTTGAACATGAGATAGGAACACGTAATAGATCCCCCCTCTCTCTATATATGAGTGTGTATAGACATAGTGCAGATATTTTTTCCTGCTTCTCCCTGCTTTTATCCATCTAATGACACAAATACATGCTAGTTCATGCTGCTGATTTCCACACTCTCTTAGCTTCCTCTCACCCTACTTCAGAAAGGCTTTCTGCTTTAAAGACAACAACAGTCAGTTGCTTGACATATTCATTCAGTTTAATATTCATTTGGCACTTTAAAAAGGAGGAGAAGCCAATCTGCATGAGGTTGTTTTGTTTTTTGTAACTTGGAACACAGCCTTAGATGGGCAAGTGCGTGACATCATGATTGTCACATGGGACAAGTTAGCAGAGTCATCTTCTGCTGGAAACAGGAAGAAGTGGCTTCTAAGTTCAATTGTCTGGGTAAGGACATGTGTCTGGCCAAAAAAAGGATGAATATAGCTCTACAGCAGGCTCACCATTTCAATCATCCTTGGCTAAATACACACTGTATTTTTCCTGTTCTTTTAAGGTAAGGAGGAAAGTGAAAAGTTATTAAAAGGGAACACTTTTCAAGAGTCTGAACATGCATGTAGATCACTGTGTGAAGATTCTCATTTGGAATAATATATACCCTCGTGCTGTCCATGGCACTCTGTTAGATTAGACCTAACCACCTTTGTACATCATCCCCATAATCTTGCCAGGAAACAGGTAGTGATGGCCACTGGCATGGCTGGCTTTAAAAGAAGACTATGCAAATTATGCATTTGGGGAAAATTGCAGAGAAAAACTGCCTGAGAAAACCACCATCATGAGCATGGTATTTCCCCTGCTAGGATTAGACAGATTCATGGAAGATAAGGCTATGGTGTACCCATGCTGATAGAGGCAATATGCTGCTGAATACCAGCAGCTGGGGAGAGTGCTGATGCACACGGGTCATGTTTGTGGGCTTCACATTGTCATTGGGTTGAATAGCATGTTGGACGAGATGAGCCTCTGGAGGGTGGTTCTTGCGTTGTTAACTGAGCAGCCCCTTCCTAAATAGGGTCTGCTGCTTATATTTCCTTCTTAGAATCTGGTGCTCATGAACTTCCTACAAGAGCCTTGTGACCAGTAGTTTAGGAATCTGACACTTTAATAGGACGATATCTGAAGATTTCAGGGTCTGAGCAGGGTTGAGAATTTGCTTGTTTACTTTGTATAGAGGTGGGCTCTTGAGTTTACACAGCTGCATCCTTCTTCCTCACTCCATACGCTCCAAATATTTCCCAGGAATCTGATTCCTGGGCCACATTTGTGGCATACACAGCCCCCCAACACAGAACAGACGAGCAGTTCAAACACAGCATACTGTTGCATCTCAGTTCTCATGCAAAATCAACATCTACAACTGCTTTAGATTCCATTCAGGCCCTGTAGCAAATGACAATTAGGGGGTCTTGGAACTAGCAGTATTTCCTCCTATCCCAATTCCAAAACCGATCTCTCCTTCTGAATGTATTTCTGCATTTCTGTAATATCAGTGTTCTGTCAGTATCCCTTTCAGTAGCAAACGTCGGTAATTTGTTACTTTTAATCAGTCCCTTTTGCTATTTCCTAGCAAACACATTCAGCAGATGAGCATCTGTCAAGGCTCACCGTGACGCAGGAGCCAAAATAAATGAAAGAGATGCAGTGTCTGTGTGGGGAAACAGCTCCCCTGCCCCTGGCCTCAAAGAAAGGGAAAGAAAGCAGGAAAAATCTGCAAAGGAAGGAAATCCAAAGAGCACTCCCAGCTGGACTGTGAAAAGTGTGCAGGAAAGCACACAGCCCACTTTGCCTACCAGCTTCAGACTTGAAATAGCAACTTTGTAAAGGGTGGGACTAACTGAAAGAAAAGCGAATGGAGAGTTTGTCCCACAGAAAGGCTGTTGCATTTATTCAAGTGAGGACAATGGGGATTTTTGACAGGGGATTTGGTTTTGCATTTGGACAGGAGGTAGGACCAGATGAACTTTGGTCTTTCCTAACTTTCTTCATGTTGTGTTGACAGACTTGCCCATCCCTTCTCGCCCCCTTCACACACGTTTCAATGCCGAAACCAGCTATTGTTAATTTCCTGTCACAAAGTATTCATAAATCCCTTTGATATTACCAATGTCATAATCATAATTGATTGCATGCAATGTTAGGGGAGGGGTAGTACCTCTGGTGGGGGGCATGTTGTACTCCTTCTGGGGTAGTTTGCCCACCTTTGGTCCCCACTCTGCACTGAGCTCTCACCTGTGACTCCTTGAAGTTGTAAGCATGGGACAGTGGCCAGACCCTGGGAAATGGCCTTGACTGGCTGACTAAACCAGGTGAAGGGTACCCAATGGGTCTCAAACCATCAGTGAGTTAGGGATTTGTCCTGAATGTGAAGATTCTAGGCTTAGAAAGGAGCTCCCCACATTGTACAGTACAGTCAATCCACTCCTGTGTATCTTCCATAAAAAGAGACTTCTTGTTTTTTTAAAAAAAAATCATTCTTTTCTATCAGTAGCCTTTTAAAATGAAAAAGCAGATTAAAAAGTCATAAATTATCAAAATCAGAAGAAGAAAATAAGAAAAACCCTGCTGAATCGAGAAAAGGCTCCTCTAGTCTAGCATCCTGTTCTCACAGTGACTGACTATGGGAAGCCTATGGGAAGCCTGCAAGATAGACATGAGTGTATCAGCACTCCCCCCTCCTGCAGTTCCCAGGAATATTCAGAGGTATACTGCCTCCAACATGGCAAGTAGAGCATAGCTATTTGCTGTTGTTAGGGACGAGGGTGGCACTGTGGTCTAAACCACTGAGCCTCTTGGGCTTGCTGATCGGAAGGTTGGCAGTTTGAATCCTCGTAACAGAGTGAGCTCCCGTTGCTCTGCCCCAGCTCCTGCCAACCTACCAGTTCGAAAGCATGCCAGTGCAAGTCGATAAATAGGTATTGCTGTGGCGGGGAGGTAAACAGCATTTTCATGTGCTCTGGCATCTGTCAAGGTGTTTTGTTGTGGCAGAAGCGGTTTAGTCATGCAGGCCACATGACCTGGAAAGCTGTCTGTGGACAAACGCCAGCTCCTTTGCCCTGAAAGCAAGATGAGTTCTGCAACCCCATCATCACCTTTGAGTGGACTTAACCGTCCAGGGGTCCTTTACCTTATTTTCCGTCATTAGCCACATCCTCCATGAATCTGTCTAATCCTCTTTTTAAAGTATTACAAGCTGGTGGCCATCACTGCTTCTTGTATGAGCAAATTTCATTATTCAACTATGCACTGTATGAAGAAGCACTAGGGCAGTTTTATTTTCAATCCCTTTCCTAATGACCCTGAGCATGGGACTCACCTTGTGCTGCGTTGCACAAGCTTTCCAGTCCTAACAACTTTGTTTTCCCTTTTCCCCACCCAGCATTTTTGTCAACACAAATCCTCGGAAAGGAATTTAACAACGCCAAGAATCGTTGCTTTGGGAAACAGAGCATGTATGCTTAACCTGGCCCAACCCAACATGTGTGTGTTCAAACGGGTAGATCAGTCCTGACTTTTTACAGATGTTTCATCCAAACCGTACATAGAAGGATAATGAAAGGAAATAGGGAGTAAACAGAGTCATGATAAATGATAGAACCACAATTAAGTCAGTCCTTTATGCAAATGCTTAACCATGGAAACAACATAGAATATCTAGTTGTCACAGCATATCAGGAGCTCAGGTCCAAAAACTCACATGTACCAAAGAAGGCAAACAGGTAGCAGGCAGGTGGTACTCCGGCAGGAAAGAAGGCTGGAGACAGATGAACCAAAGAGGGAAGCAGTCGAGTAATCTGAAGGGTAACCGTTGCTGAGAGAGGGTGTGGAGTAACTCTTCGAGCAGGTGTAGGAAAACTTCTAGGGCTCTCTATCTGTTCCATGTGGTTTTCCTCAATCCACTCCCCTCTCCCCTGGCCACACTGGCCCTGCTTCCCACCCTCCTCAAGCGTTTTGGCCTGGCTAGAACTCTGATAGTACTTCTAGCTTACCTAGGTGGAGGATAAATTAAAACATTTTTTCTCCTTTGAGTTCCCTTCAAGGTCGAAATCCAGGATACTACAGTGTTCCAGAATCAATCTGTTTGGGCCAAAATTAGCAGTGCCTTTTAATCTCAAAAATGACTTTAAAAGTGAATATAGTCACATTAATTCATTCAGATTATTAAACCCAAATGTAAAGGTTAAATTGGCTCCCCTCCACTTCATTAAGATGATTTGTGTTAGAGTGCTCTGTACTAAACTTTGTACTTTAACAAATTCTAGCAAGTCACAAAAAATTGCAGTGTTTGTGTGGGCAGAGACGATTGGAGAGTAAAGGGGTTTGCAACATCTATCAAGGCAAAGAATATCACACAGCTTCTTAAATCCCCCTTTGTACCTTTCTGCACCAGATTCTTTGAACCCATCTAATGATTCTCAAGGCCAATCCCCTTTTAAAGTGCTGGCGTCTCCTCATCTCCTCTTGAAGATGTGGTGCTTCCCATCCCCATCAGCTGCTTCCAGTCCCAGGTCCTCCTTTCCAGAAGCATCTGTTAGGCCTGAAATCCTTCTCTCTGCTCCTTTCAATCATCTCTGTAACATGTAGATCTGCCATATTATGTGGCCTGGATTATGTTGGCACTTTTCTCATGCAAGTGGTCCCAATGGAAGACCATTTCTCTCATTCTTCAAAGCTTTAATGTCGTTGAAGGGCTCAGTGGCTACAGATGGCACGTTCCTTACCTTCTATCCTCCATGGCATCCCCAAGGACAGGCATCCCCAAACTCAGCCCTAGGAGGACACAGTTACTATGATCTGAACAGGTGTCCTATCTAATAGCACTGGTATTAAGAACACTGCAATACCCCCCTAACCTAGGAGGTATGGAGTGCTGGAAGTGCAGCAGCAGGAATCATTCAGTGTGCAACTTAAAGGCTAATTCCGTTAGTGTTAAAGTCATCTAAAGAGGGGGAAGGGTGGAGTTGTTGCTTAACAACCAAGAAGAGTGGCATGACCTTCACTGAGGTAGCATGTCTTCTGAATGGCTGTGTAGTTCTGAGGGAATCTTCTTTTGTATCATTGGTCAAATGTCCTTGTGCTATGTACAAGGCCTGATCTAAGATCTACGAAAGAGAAAGCCTCTCAGTTCTTCTAAAATTATACAATGTTTTCGTTCAATTTGTCTGTTAAGTGTTATCAAGACCTTTTTTGGGCTCCATCTGTGTTATTTAAGTGACCTTGCTAACAATGAGTAGTTCCTCCCTGCCTTGATGAGAATACTCACTCTTAAGGATAGGCATGGTCTATCAGTTTCTCCCTATCGTTCTCTATAGAGCACTCTCACCCCATTAGGACACACAGAAGCTGGTGCAGCAACAGGATCAAAACACTAGATTTCTTTGCGCAACGACCCATGGCTGACTCCTGCCCTTTTCCTGTGCCTCAATCACCTTCTAGTCCATCTATCCCAAGGTGCTTCCACCACAACCAAGAAAACAGCAAAAGTGTGCAAAAGTATTTCAGAGACCAGCGCAAAGAAGCTGGGCCGTGAGATGTGCTGCTTGGGTTTCAGCCAAAGGTTGAGTTGAATGGAGAAAACTAATCCCTGCCACTGTGTTTGGAGGTATTTATAGAAGAGGTTCCTTTGTGTATTATTATCCATAGGGTGGAACAACAATATATACACAGATTAGAACTGCTCCAGCACATGCTCACAAGCTTGACAAATCCCAAGCCGTGTTCTCACATGGCCAAAAATGTCTGCATTGGATTACGATCAAAGGAGTTCCAAACCAACTGAGAAGGTCAAAAGGAGGGGGGGAATAGTTTCCACTTTCCAAAATGGTTTGTATTCAGGTTTCATTCATGAATGTCCCAAATATGCTTGGCCTCTCTGTACCCGCCGGAGCATTTTGTTTTGGAGAACAGAGTGGCCCTCTCAGCTTCATGGTAACTCAGTTTGAATTGTGTTTTTCATCCTATCCATTGAAAATGAAATTCAGTTTTCGGAGTGCGAAAACAAGACAGAGAGGGAACACAGGGGAGGGATCAGGAATTAAGAAAAACCCTTGGAGTTATTTCAATTAATCTGGGTACTGAAGACCCCTAGGGAACTGCTCCTCTTAGAACTACTGAACTAGAACAGAGCATCTCAGGGGCTCAATTGCACATTAAAATAGCAGCCACACAGCAAAAGCCTTTTTCCTTCCCGGCTCATTCATCCTCACAAATGCACTGCAACTGCGGGTGCCTTTTAGCTGTGAACAGGAGTTTAACCTGACAAATTTGATAAAAATGTGCGTTTGTGCCTTGGCAGAGGGAACACACACATAGGCCATTCCAGCCTCAAACACGCAATAATTCATGGAGCAGAAACACATCTCCAGGCCTGGCAGTGGTATTCCAAACTGGAGGGATGTCAAAGTTATGTATTCTTTATGCACGGAGGGCGTTGTATTAGTATTATTCTTTTACATCTGGGCCAAATGTTTAAAAAGTAAGTTCTTTAAAAAGAAAAAGAAGGAAGGAAGGAAGGAAGGAAGGAAGGAAGGAAGGAAGGAAGGAAGGAAGGAAGGAAATATACGCAGCACTACAGTAAAACCCAGGAGGGTGGATTTGACTTGGATATTTTAACCCATCTTTTCCTCAACGGCTCAGGGCAGAGAATCAAAATTAGGAACATGTTAAAGAGAGCAAAAGCAGCATGTTCAACAGATTCCTAATGTATTGCTTTTTTATTTGCAATGTTTATATGCTGCCATTTTGTCTGACCATGGGTCTCCAAGGCAATGGACAATAAGAGAAAATTAAAATACAATAAATATAAGACCTGGTTCTTTTGCTGTGATTCCTCCCCTGCAGGGGGTTTAACTCAATATCCCCTTTGGGTCCCTTCCAGCTCTACAACTATATGATCCTGCACATGCACACATACATGGCAGTGGTGACTGAGAGGGTGTCTCTGGTGTGATTTGCTTTATTTAAGGCTTCTTCAGGGGCTGCTGAATGAGATCATGGTGAGCCCCGCAGCTCAGGA
This sequence comes from Podarcis vaucheri, assembly GCF_965113315.1. Taxonomy (NCBI): domain Eukaryota; kingdom Metazoa; phylum Chordata; class Lepidosauria; order Squamata; family Lacertidae; genus Podarcis; species Podarcis vaucheri. The sequence goes on from NC_138761.1 coordinate 53,835,947, forward strand.
AGGGGAGAAGAGTCAATATCAGGAAGGAGCTTTGCTTCAACTTGCAGGAAGGTGTCTAGGCCTCACCAACTCCAACCCCTTGCCTGGGCATACTTACTCAGACATGAGTCTGGTTGGCTTCAGTGGGCCTTATCCTCAGCTAAATGTGCATATAGCCATTGTGCCATGCAATCCCACTCAGAATGAGCTGCACTGAGTTCAAGGGGCCTTCCTCCTGGATGAATGTATTTAGGACTGCAACCTTAAACTGTGCTTTACAAAGGAGAAGGCTGACTGAGATCAGAATGAGGATGGTGGGGCAATGCCCCATTTGCTGTAAAAGACCAGTCTCTAATGACTGTGAGCAACACACATGGAGCTTTTGAAGAGAGCGCTTGACAATTTTGAAGGAAGGACAACACAGGGGGATGGTATTAAAATAAAAGAAAAGCAAATGCCGTTTTTAATGGAAATCCACTGGCCAAAACAAGGAACTGACAATGCAAACAGAATCCATCCTGTGGGTATAGGGCTTGCCTCATCTTTCGGCCTGCTATCTTAACTCCTCATCATTGCCTGGAGCAAGAGCGTTGGGCTGTTTCACTGACATCAAGGAATCCCCTTGCATACTTGGCTTCCAACCTCCAGAGCATTGAGAAAGAGCCTAGAAGGCAACTTGCCAAGCTCAAGAGATCAGAGAAGCTAATCTATGGGTTTGCTTCGGCGGCAGGACTGTTAATTTCGGTGAGCGATATAGTAACTGATGCTTTACAATTAATTTTTGTTTCACCTGCCAAGCTTTGCTGGGGGATTTTATTTTACAAAATCTATAAGCAGGGAACATTGGCATTTCCTTTTGTACTACAGACATGAAAGAATTAAAGGATTCAAGATTGCAAAGCTTTTCATGAATAATTTAAGCAGCCCTTGCCACATATATTCACTTTGCTAGAGGTGGAAACAGACAACCACGAACCGTGCAATAACCGCTTAAAAACACACACCAAACCAGCCCTTTGCGCATGGCTCTGTCTCTGCATTGAGAGATAATCCTCTGTAGCCTTTAGCACCATCGTAGCCACATTTATTCCCAGAGCCCCCTTCTCCATTCCAGCCAAGGAAAAACAGCCAAGAAGGATGCAAAGTAGCACCAAACACATTATAGTGGTACCTCGGGTTAAGAACTTAATTCGTTCTGGAGGTCCGTTCTTAAGCTGAAACTGTTCTTAACCTGAGGTACCACTTTAGCTAATGGGGCCTCCCGCTGCTGCTGCTGCGCCACCGCTGCGCAGTTTCTGTTCTCATCCTGAAGCAAAGTTCGTAACCCGAGGTACTATTTCTGGGTTAGCGGAGTCTGTAACCTGAGGTACCACTGTATAGCACAGTTACTGTAGCTAGGCTGTATCTGTACTGTTGCAGATCCATGGAAAGAGTGTCAGCAAAAGGCATTCTGCTACCCAGGGCCATCTTTACCCAGGAGTGCAAGGGGTGCGGGGCACCTGGGCACCGAATTCTGGGGGGCACAAGGCGCCTGCCGCTGAAGCCGCCTAAGCTCTTAACTATCTACCTGTTATGAAATAATAAATAATTTTGATCAAGCTAGAAAAACAAAATACATATATATCTAGGTACTGCATTACCAAAATGTATCCCTACTGTTTCACTAAAGGACTTTCAACTTTGTGCACTCATTTATGAAAGAAGTGCCGCACCAGCAGCAGCGCTTGTTATTCACAACAGCGGCGCTTGATAGACTCAACTACAGCGCTTGTCATTAACTCTTGAAATTAACTCTTACATCAAAATATTGTGTTACGTAATGTATTGAGCTGCTGTGCGGCAGTGGGGTCAGTGGCACCTTTGACACAACTGGTGTTTCTCCTAAGTAGGTGCCTAAACAATACTTATAAGTTGAAGGGTGGTGTTGTTGTACACTTAAGTGTAAGTGTATTGTGAATAAATGAGCAAATAAAAAAGTTTATTTCTTTTTCCTCCCTTCTTTTGTAAACAAGAGATAAAGCGTAAGCATAATAAAAGTTAATTGGGGGCTAAATTAAATTTGGGGGCACTTGGCAGATCTTTGCACCCCGATGGTGCATATGCTAAAGGCAGAGCTGCTGCTACCTACAATGGAGCCCAAATTATGAGTCCCTTCCCCTGGGCCAAAACTTCAAAAAAAAAAATGCAACACCATTGAGACACCAGTTTGTGCTTTCACCTAGTTCCCTCTCCATGGTGGTGCCTGAAGCAGGTTGCTTCATCCTGCTGCTCAGTATGGCCAGAGGAAAAGGTACCCCTTTTCTACATATGGTAACAATGCAGCCTGAAATATATGAACAAGGTGGATATATCCTATAGCTATGATTGCTGAGGAAACTACTTTGATGATATCCATGCGGCAAGATGTCGGCTTCATACCACACTCTGCCGCATTGTCCCTCCTTCAGCAGATTCAATATTCACCCTGATCCTTCCCAGATCCATTAGCTCTGCAGTGCCTGGACATGGAGACAAGTTCTGGAATCAGAAAAGCATTGTTGTTGTTGTTCCCTTCATCTGATGATCTCAGGGTGCTTCACAAGGTCTTCTAGTGCTACAAGGCTAGGGAGGGAGTTGCTGCTCAGCACAGAGTAGCAACAAAATCTGCCAAATAAGACGACTGAATTTTTCAAAACTTAGGAATGTGTTGACATCAGCCTTTTGACTCAAACCAGTATTTATGCCAAGCTAGACATGTAAGAATGAAAATGTTTCAGAATTTTCACATTTTTTGATATACAGATTACAGGATTAGCTCAAACTGTTGCATAAAATCAATGGGCACAAGCCAGCGAAAGTGAATAGCTTTCAACTATTGATTTCAACAGAGACAATTTAAGCACTTGCTTAACGCTCCTGTTAAAAACAAGGGGGTGCAACTGGCTGGATTGTGCCCTTTAAAAAAAGGAACATTTCAAACAGAACTTACTATTTTTCTGCAAAATGATTCTCAATTAAAATTTGAACTAATCCTGTAATTAAAGCATTACTTAAACTGAAATTCCAGCCTAACCTCCAGTCGTGTTCATGGGTGGCTGCAAGATACAGAGAAGTGGGTGGGTCCAAAGAAAACTGAACACTCTGCATTGCCATAAAAGGGATGAAAGAGAAAGATGCAGTGCATGCAACCTAAAGAATTTATCATGTAGTTGTTAAGTAAGATTCTTGTGCGTATTCACTTCGGACTATCCATCTGCAAAGGAAACTGGAGGAGAGAGCAGGTTTGGACAAAATGCTTCGCGTCACATAAAGGCTCCCAGGAACCAAGCCCATCCGTACACGACGTCTGAAGAGAGTGCAAGCACAGTAGATCAGCACAATGTAGACATAACAAATCCAGTAAAACGATATTGCTTTCTTTTGTTACTGTTCTTTCTCACTCCCAGCTTAATATGATAGGTTATGGCACTTGTCTGTGTGGGAGCTGGAGAGAAAATCTGTCACTTGGGCTTAAATGTCAGCTCCGTTTTTATTTATTTTTATGACTACAGGGATATCTTTTTAACTCTTTCTGTGACAAAGTGAGATAGTGTTGCATTCTGCACCTCAGGCAGGTTCTCACTGTTTGGAGGCCCATGCATGTGTTATAATCCAACCCATTTTTGCTGAGCTACTTCATTCATTCCAGTAATCTCAGGAAGACAAAGAGGGTTTGCTGACCCTTGAGACATTCTATAGACCTGGTAGCAATGCGCCTCCATAGGACATGGCAGTCCAGAGTGGTGTAAGAGCACTTCATCAATCCCAAAGGCAGCCAAGAGGCTGAGTTTGCTTCCCACTTGAGTAAAATCTGGACTTCAAAGAAAAGCAAGTGGCTGGCATATGCACTGCATATATACCATGTTGCTTTGCATCAACTGCTTCTTTCTGTCTCTCTTGGAAAGAGCTGTGAATGTTTAGCTCAAAGGGGAAAAGACCACCGAGATGCAGAACAAGAGCCATATGGAGGGATGCCGCATAAATGGAGTAAATTTGTTTTCTGTGGTTCCAGAAGGTAGCACCTGAAATAGCATGTTCAAATTGCAAGATGGGGAATTTGGAGTGTGTTTTTCATAGGTACTATGAACATCACACCCTCTGGTCATTTATATTCCCCTTCCCCCAGATCTGCCCACTCAGAGAGAGGGGTCAGAAAGAGAGAAAGACTCTTCCAACTTCCACTCTAGGAATGTTTTAAGTAACCACCCTCACTACCTCATGACCAAGGGGGCAGTGAGGTAGGGGCTCAGAGGCTTCCTGGGTGCCAGGGAAAGATCTCAAGCATGCCATAGAATCCACAAGCACCACATTGCCACCAGGTCTATAGAATGCCTCAAGGGCCAGGAAACCCTCTTTGTCTTCACATAGCATCCATTAGCACCACCGTAGGGGCACTCAAGAATCTAACTCAAATTGAAAAATGAAGGATTCTGAAGCAGGTTGGGTTCTGCAGCTATACACTGCTCTTCCCTGTTCACAGTTTAAGGAATCAAATCCTCTCTCCTTGGGTGGTTACACAAGGAATCAGTGTACCATTTGGCCTTCTCTCATGCTATGTGTGTGTATTCATAATGCAGGGTAGAAATTTCCATGTCCATTGAGGCCTTCACATTACAAATTTCAGCCAAAGCCAAATTCAGTTGCACTTGTGAAGTCTAACTAACCACACCATCCCACAAGGGCAGTGTTTTTCTTTAGGGGGTTACTCAAGAGTATGCAGTACCAGCACCTCTTTTTTATTGTTGTGTCACTTACTGTAACAACTTCATGGTGAGTACCAGCACCTATTTTTTCTAGCACTGCACAAGGGTATATGCCTGAGTAGACAACTGGCTGCAATTGCAGAAGTGGCTCATATTGTTTCACTGCTTCCCATGCCATATCCACCAAGGAGAGCCCCAGTCACAGAAGGATTTGGATCACAGTGATGTGTCTGGTCTATTTTGTCTCATCCGCTGGAACCTTTGAGAATCCGAGTGAAGGGCTGTATGGAGAAACTGACGGAACTCATCTCTGTATGTAGCATTAATGGGAGAGCCAGGTAAAGGAAGAAGAAGAAAATAGAGACAATTTTTCTCTCTAATCTCTTTCACTTACAGTAGTCTTAAGTGTCACTTGCAACAATAGAAAGTAAACAGTTTTCTCACAGTAATGTGATTTTTCAAGTGAAGAGAGTTCTTTTAAAGCTTAACCCATAGATCACAAATCCAGACTAACAATGGTGCTTTGCAACATTTCCCCATTTAGCAAAGACAGGGCCACAGAGGTTAACACACTGCTGCAGTTTTTAAAAAGGAAAAGAAAGAAATGGGGACTGTTCTAAGAATAGAAAGAACAAGTATTGGCTTGTTCCATGGGTTTGGGGGGCCTAAACAAAGTCCAAGTCCAAATCTTACCCCAACCTTAGCATTTGTGGCTTCCTTTACAGAGCTACAATCCCCAGGGTTCCGTGAGAGGGGGAATTGATTTTAAAATCACTCTGAGCTCTGTAGCTCTGAGGGGAATAGGAACCTTGTAACCACTCTTATTTGGGGGAAGCCATGACTCTTTAAAGTAGTGTCATAGCATATTTGTAGTATTGTTATTATTTCATCTATGGATCACTTCCTCTGAAGCATCTCAACGCGACTTCACAATACAGTAAAAACATATATAAAACAATTGCCTATATAAAAACAGTTAAAACAACTGCATGTATAAATTCAATTAAAGCAATTACATATAATATATATATATATATATATATTTCATTATTTTTACAATATTGAAAGTATCTGTTGTGGAAGGTTCTAGTGTAACTATTTTGTTGTTCTGCAAGTTTGTTTGTTTGTTTTTAACTTTTAGGAAGTTTGTTTTTACATGGTACCATCCATTCTATGACCTCAGCCTTCTGCCACCTCATTTCCATCTCATTAGCCTTTGCTTGTCCTCAATGAAGTAATCACATCACCAATTCCAGTTATATAATGACATCAGTTTCTTTCCTAGGCAGAAGAAGAGCTTTTTTGGAAAACAGTAAAGGACACCTGGCAGCAGCCAATCAGGGCTACAAAGATGTTCCGTTCTAGAATTTCACCAATACCAGAATGTGCAGAAGGACCACACTTGCTCTCCAGCAACAGTTTTGCACACACAAATAAAAAACCACTGGGGATATTTTTCACAGGGGGAGCCAATGTTCATGAAAAGCACCCTTACCCGTTTCAGCCCAGTCTTAAAGAAGAATCCTTGAATAATATCCTTCCTTAAAGCATCATATTCTCAGTTTGTCATCATATCTTAGCTTGTGTGGTAACCCCTCCAGGTGGATTTCTGAATAAAAGACAGCATTATACAATCCATAGCTCCCAGAGGAAGGGAGAGAATCGTTTCCTTCCATTCTTTCTTGGATGCCCTACTTTGCCATATAATAGCAATAATCAGTATCGCTTTGTGATATATTCAGAGCAGCTTTAGAGATTGATTAAGAGCTTCAGCTTCACTTCAGCTTTAATCAAAGCTAGCAGATGTTTATTGCTTTTGTGTACTACAAATCAATAGAGCTTATGCCTTACATATACCTTTAAAATAGTTTTCTATACACCACAAGCAGCAATTACAGTGTGCAATTATGTCGTATAGAACCAGTGGAGAGTAGTTATTACCCACCTGCTAAAAATAATGGCACTTGCTCACATTACTTTTCAGATGTAACTAGTTTCTAGTTGCTTATTTGTCACAGGTTCCAGGCATAAAAATAAATGCAGTTCTTTGCAGTTTTGTACCTACAGATACACAGGATGCGTTGGCCAATATGCCACTTCCCACCATGTAGAAGCTAAGTATTAATGCAGAAAATTTGCTAGGCAGGATCTTATCAAGAATTGTCTCCAAAGGGATGGCAGTGCCACAAAGAAAATGGCAATTATCTCCCCCCAAAAAAGAGAGAGGCAGTTTGGGGAGTCTTTGCTTGCACTGGAAGCACCTGCGAATGCAGTATTAGGCAGCTAAAGATTGACTTATTCCCTGAAACACAAGTGCTTGTATCCATTACACACTTGTTAACTTACAGAATAGGGGTATTGACCAGAAGACTGCCAAGGACCAATTTAGACATTGCAAGTGTTCAATAGGGCTGCAAGTAGGGTCACCATGTTTCTGTTTGTAAACCTCTTGCACTTCTAAACTGCTGCATGCCAGGCAGAAATTAGGTGTTTACTATTCCTTCCATGGAGATGCAACAATGGGTATAGCATCACCTATTCAATTTCTACCTGAAGTGCAGCCATTGCTGCAAATTAGATGTCACAAGCTGGAAGAGGCTTCCTCTCTGTTCATATGGCCATCTCCTTGGCTTTCATCTTTGAAATCTTGTTGGGGGGGGGTTTCACTGCCTTGGCAATCCCTAAGCTAAGAACCCATAGATCTACCAATCAGAGTATGGTGCAAAAGGCCGACAAAATTAAAGGACAGGATTCCTCTGCAAACTTTCAGTACTGAACAGAGCTCTCGGCATTTACTCCCAGTTTGCTTTCTTCATCTCAGCAGTATAGGTGGGGGAAAGTCATTTTCTTATTGCTTTTATTAAACAGTTGGGAGTTAGGAACCCTCACTGATCTACTACAAGAGGAATACCCATTGATCCCAATTGACCTTCTGCCCACCCTTGCCCCAAGCTTGCCACAGAAGATGCTAGGCTGCCACTTTCAGATTGCATTGCGTATACAGATTGCATATCACTGCAAAGCATTCTAGGAAGCAGTTCTTCAATCACACAATGTTTCACTGATGCCACCATCGCAATGAGCACTTGAGTAGTTTGTATTGTTGGGCTGGGCTAGCCTCGATGTGATCTCTAAGTATGCTAGAATCCTGTCCCCTCTCTTTGTAAAAATTACCTACTATTCCCAGCTGTCTATGCCAACTTGGAGGAAAATCATATGTAATAGGGATGAAGGTCTATATATTTATTCTTAGTTTAGGGGAAAGAAAGAGAAAACTCGCATACATAGAAGGGAAGGAACAATTTCAGGGGTAGTTTTTTCTAGGAGATGGTTAGGATATCAGCAATGAGAGGAAAGCAGAAGGAGCATTTAGGAGAGGAAAATGAAAATAGAATTGAATAAATATTGACTGTATGGCTAGGTATGGCCACAGATTTATTTTCTGAATTAGGCTGAACATATAATATATAAATGGTTACAGAAGCATTTGCTGAAATTTCTGGTGACAGCCAGCTTGAAATGTACCAAATAGTAGGCTGCACCATCTAAAAATGAGAAGTGGAAATTACTATATCAGTGAAGATGACAGCATAGTGAAATGCAGCTATGAACTTCCCGTCTATTTGTACAGTCTAGGTTCCTGTACATACCATTCAAAAATAAAAACTGGTATATTTAATGTTTGTAATGGATTATTTCAGGGTGGGAGAGAGAAAATGTTGGAATATTGCATTGGGGTGTGTGTGTGTGTGTGTGTGAGAGAGAGAGAGAGAGAGAGAGAGAGAGAGAGAGAGAGAGATTCAACAATTTATATCTTTATATTTATGTTTATACTTTCAGAAAGAAATGGAGGCAGAGAGAGAGGGACTGGGGTTGTATGTAGCTAAAATCAGAATAGGCCTACTGAAATTCATAGGCATGCCGAACTTTAATTACAAATCGGTCGACTCTTGAGTAGAAGTTAGGTAGGCACACCTATGTGTGTTGGAGGCTGTTTCATTAAAAAATTGGAAAATTCAATTTTCCTTTCCTGTTCCTGTTCAGTTTCTTTTTCATGGCGCTGACCACTGGAAGCATTCTTAGGGAGTCTAAAAGCAGAAACAGTCTTTGATGCTCCTTGCTTACAATATGCAGATAAGGCATTCTTATTAACTCAGTTTCAGGGTTGTTGCTGGGGTTTTTCCTTCATAGGTATAAGTGCTGGGATGTTATTTGCAAACAGGCAAGGTAATTACCATCCAGCAGGGTCCAATTGTTTTCAATTAAAAGCCTAAATGAAGTCTTTAGGTTTTAATACCATTGTGGCCATCTGCTTTCACTGAAGTTCATCACTCAACCTGTGAGCAAAAGCGAAGGCCATATCTGAATGCTGCTTAATTAGAAAGGCAACTCTTTGCTTTAACTTTGGCCCAGGGTTTGTTTTTAAGTGAAAGAAAAACTAACAGGGAGTGGTGTTTTGTCCAACACTCGGAAGGAAGAAGGTTCAATTCCTGATTCAGTTCAGTTTTATTCTTACTTTGCAAGAGAAATCCAGCCCAACAATAAGAAGGTGATTTCCACTTTCCCTGTTTCCAATTTGCACCTTTCCGCATTCTGGGAAAGATAATAATAATAATAATAATAATAATAATAATAATAATAATAATAAATACAGTGTAATGTCAAAAGTCCAGCACTATCAACCACAAGCCTGCCCAACCATTGCTATTTCAGGGCATGCTGGGAAATTAAAATGGCAGAAGGCTTCCCAGACACCATCCATTAAAGCCACTACTAGGTAAACAGGCAGGCTGAAGAGCCAAAGCAGACATCAGTGCTGGTGAGGCCAAGGCAGACATCAACATCAGTGGGCCCTGCCAGAGTGCTGAGGGCCCAGCAATTACCCCTGGGTGCTGGGTGTTGGGTGCCAGAGTTGGACACCTATAAGAAGCTCAGAATCAGAAGCTTTGGATTTTTTCAGACAGTGAATCAGTTATTTCATACAGAGGAATGAACTTTCATTTACTGGGAGGGAACAAGGCAAAAGAAATCTAATAAATAAGGATGGCTAATATTATCTAGAGTCTATCTCATGTAATGAAATTACACTGAACTCTTCAGTAGTGCCACATGATCCTAAAGTCTGCCCGGCAGCTACTTGGAAGACAGCATTTATCCTGATGGCATTTTGTGGAATATACTCCATATGGATGCATTGCATTGTGCATCGACAATCTGTGGTTTTGGACAAGTACTAAAAACTGTTATTTTTAGGCAAGCCCTCAGGGAATAGCAATGCAGTACACTTCTGAAAACCTATTGTTGTGTATCACAAACGGAGAGAAGTCTGTTACGCTCAGGTCCTGCTTCTCAGCTTCCCAAAGGCATCTGGTTGGTCCTGTGGAACAGGATGCTGGACTAGATGGGCTTCATTCAGCAGGACCCTCCCTATGTTATTAAATATACCACTTTGCAACTTTGATGTTACCCATTTATGCCTTTCTGTAAAGAAAAGAAATATCCCAATAAAATTTGCGTGAATTCAATTGTTACATATATATAAATGTTTATTTTCTGAGCTATATCTATTTAAAAAATGTCTTTCTTTATATTTCTATGACAATGTGACAGTCTGCATATTTTTTCTAAGCCTGCATAATGAAACTTTCCTTTTGGTGGTTTTCATTTTGAACTCCCCCCCTCAAATGATGAAAATTAAGATACAGTGGTACCTCGAGTTAAGTACTTAATTCGTTCCGGAGGTCCGTTCTTAACCTGAAACTGTTCTTAACCTGAAGCACCACTTTAGCTAATGGGGCCTGCTGCTGCACGATTTCTGTTCTCATGCTGAAGCAAAGTTCTTAACCCAAGGTACTATTTCTGGATTAGCGGAGTCTGTAACCTGAAGCGTATGTAACCTGAAGCGTATGTAACCCGAGGTACCACTGTATACTTGGGGACCTTACGGTGCAACAGCTTGCAACTCCGTATCTAAGACTGTGGATAGTTTTTAACTATTGTTTTAGTGGAACTGTGAGCCACTGTTGGGATGCAGTGAACTGTCACTTGTCTTTCCTGAGGCAGTGATCCAGCGTGGCAAATGTCTCTGGCACCCATTACTGACATCTTGCAAGACGACGAGAAATCTGGAAGCATCAAGAGTCACCAGGACGGTCCATGACAGTGGGGTCAGCTACTGTCCTGGGAGCTTGGCCAGGAAGCCAGGAGGGACACGGAGAAAGGAGAGACGAGGAGGATAATAGAGAGGAGAGGAGTGTGTAAATGGGTAGCAAGTAGAGAAAGGTAAAGATGTCAGTTTTGCTTTCTCATTTTTCCATTCTTAAGTTCATCTTGCTCAGTATTGCATTTAGCCTATTCTGGACCAATGAGCTGGCTCATGCCCCATCTGCAGCATAACAACTCTCAGCACCCTTAACAGACTACAGTTCCCAGGGTTCTTTGGTATGGTACTGCTTTCAGACTGTAGTCTGTTAAGGGTGCTGAGAGTTGTTAGAAGAGACCTATTCCCCTCACAGAGCTGCAATTTTGAGAGTTACCTGGGAAGAGTGGTTGAGAATTGTAGCTCTGTGAGGGGAGCAAGGAGAGAAGGCTTTGCATAGATAGTGTAGATGGGGCCTCAGTAGAAGGCAGCTTCCATGTCCCTGTGCCACAAATTTGCATAAAATTTGGCAGAGCTGATTTATATGTACAGATGTGAATTTAGAAGTAATCACTAGAGTTTAAAACAAAACAAAAAGCAGTGCATTGCTCCACAGTGAAGAAGACTGACTTACTCTGCTACCTGTTGGGGGCAACTTTAAGCCCCCCCCCCCCATTCTCTTTTCTTATGATTCTTGATCTTTAAATCAGGCTTGGATGGGACAGCCCTTCAAATCAAAGGCTCCTTCTAATCATTGAACTGGAGAGCTGGAAGGGATCCAGAGGTCATCTTGTCCAGTGGAAGCCCTTCCAAAAGTAATTTCGGATATGTGGCATCCTACATATGGAGAAGTTTGAAGGGAATTGCTTTGCAATATTGTGACTTCATAGCAGGGGTGTGCACAGATCACTCGAGCAGCTGCAATTCCACTAGGCAAATTTGCTTTGTGCTTGAAAAATGCTTACATGTGCACACACACACACACACACATGCAAAATCTTGTCACTGAGATAATATCATTATAAAAAGAGACAAGGTCAAACGTTTTGTTTTCATTGGCTTGGGTTTAAGGTACAAATCCTGCATAACCTGTTTTCATTTTCTTCAAATTATTACTACACACTGACCTGACCATAGAATGCAAAAGCTGAGAAATGATTACTACGAGAGAGAGAGAGAGAGAGAGAGAGAGAGAGAGAGAGAGAGAGAGAGAAATTGAGCTAAATCATGGATAGGCAAACTAAGGCCAGGGGTCCGGATCCAGCCCAATCACCTTCTAAATCCAGTCCGCAGACGGTCCGGGAATCTCTGGGTTATTTGTGGGGCCTGCCTGGTGTTTTTACATGAGTAGAATATGTGCTTTTATTTAAAATGCATCTCTGGGTTATTTGTGGGGCATAGGAATTCATTCATTTTCCCCCAAAATATAGTCCGGGCCCCCCACAAGGTCTGAGGGACAGTGGAATGGCCCCCTGCTGAAAAAGTTTGCTTGACCCCTGAGCTAAATGCATTGAGAGTACTTTGAATAGTGAAAACATCCCCTAACCATTGCAAATACAGCCCAATTTATTTCCATATCAGTTGCTTCTAAAAGGAAAGATAACCTATGTCCTAAATACATAATTACACACCAGACTCCAGCAGTCACCCTGGGAGAAGCATTCAAGTCTAACCAATATGCATTTTGAAAAACAAGTCCAAACAAGTGTTGAGCAAATATTCCTTGCATGATGCAAGCTTTGGAAGAGCGCCTTCATACTGTTTCACATTTATTTATTTAAGAACAGCATTTCAAAAAATCTTTGCCCAGTTCTTTTTCTTTTTTAAAAAGATATCATAGAGAAAACTTGCAGTCCAGTCCCTTGGACATAAACCCCGTTAAGCTAAATGAAGCAAACTCTCAGAACTGCGTATAGGATTGCAACCCAAGTTAAGTACTACAGTCCCCATTCATTTTAATGGATGAGCTTTGTATTTGCACAAACTCTCTCCTATCAATATTAGTGAGGACTTAAAAGTGCTGGTGTTTGCCTGGATCATGCCCTTTTTGTGGTTAATAATGCAGTAGATAAACAGGAACAGTTCTAGGCATAAGCTTCAATAAGAGTGTTAAACAAATGATCGCTCAGGTGTGCTCTAAAGACTATTTCCTCTTATGAGAGCCTCCTTGGCCATTAGATTATCTGGGGTGGGGTTTTCAGGTTGCCTTCCTTGGACTGAGCAAGGCCAGCATTCACAAGAAGCAGGAGACTTTTAGTGGTGGCACCTTTCTTGTGGAATGCCTACCACACTAGCCCCCTTCACACCTTACTTGTGTGAGAAGGGCACCATGCAACTACGGAGGACCAGGGCTGCATCCCTGACCTACCCCTTGGTATAAGGCAATTTCCTATGTTTCAGTTAAAAAAAAAAAAAAAGGTTTAGAACACTCCTGACTTCAACCACAAACCTCCACATTTTTAGTCTGAATTGCATTCAATAGAATTTACTCAGTAAGTCTATTTAGGATTGCAACCCTAATTATGGGCTCTACCTAATTATGCACCAGCATGGTTCACCAGTGCAACAGGACTTCAGTTTCCTCCCCCCACAAATCTGCTTTGGAGGGGCCCCTAATCCCCCCATAGCTGATTTTGGGGGTGCACAGGGATGGGGAGCTGGAAGGAAGATGAAGCTCTATCACATGCATGGAAATCCACTCTGCTAGTGGAGCTGTGGCAATGGATACAATCCTACCAGGGTATATATAGAATAATAGATACTTAAAATTCTGTATTGTAAATACCAAGTCGCTTCCCTATTTTAAAGGTGTACAAAATTTCGTTTCATTCCTAGCTCGCATGGCTGGCTTTTGGGGTGAGCTTCGACCAGCTGTAAGGTTTAGCCTAGTGGCACCTCTGGCACCCAGCACACCTCCCTTTTGCTTACGGCATAATTTAATCTGGATTATGTGAGCTAATTGGATGATACGGACTAATTGGATTAGTGGAGTACCTAGCAAATCACATTAGAAATTGTTAACATTCTTCCATTTCTCAGCAGGAGGAACAGCTACTAACCGGGCTTCCTGGAAATATCTGCAGTCTGATTATTTTTGGGAAATGATACCATTTAAATCATGCGTTGCCACCAACACCACGAGGACTCTGGACCAAGCAAGGCTTGCCTATTGCTGGGCATGAAATGGGACTCATGCAGCTGAGGAGCTGACTGGGCCAGAGCCTACCCATTTAATAGTTGCATGCAATGTGTTCCACAAATGGAAAGATACCCCAGAAATGGAAGAGTCTAAACAGGTTTTCCAATATCAGATTGCGAGTTTCAAAATTGGACTTTGAGGAGAGAATATTCAAACGTGCATTTAAAACATTTTGCTTTGTATTTAACATCATTGGATATTTCATGTTTAAATCTTCCAGTTACAGTGCAAATCTATACATGCCTACTCAGAAGCAATTTCCATCATAAGGAACATTGGAAATGGCCTTGTATTGAGTCAGTCCCTTGGTCCATCTAGCTCTGCATGGCCAACATTGACTGGCAGCAGGTTTTTGACAGGGGGTCTCTCCTAGCCCTTTCTGGAGATGCCAGGGATTGAACCTGGAACCTTCTGCAGGCAAAGGAAGTACTCTACCCCTGAGCTATGACCTATACCTGAATGGGACATTCAAATGGGATTACTCTCAGTTAAGCAGGTTTAGAAGATGTCCGGGATTGTACTGAAGAGGAGGAGGAATGGTGGAGCTCTCCCACTCCCCTTCTCCTGTAGCTTCCAGAGAGGATGAAGACAGTCTTGAGTTACAGTAAAGCTTTGAGGATGATAGCAGCTCAGAGACAGGCAAACAGCAGAGTGTTAGGAGGAGGAGGAGGGGAGGGGAGGCAGAGCAGCCAGCTGACACATCACTGGAGAGCATAACCGATCCCCCTTCTCCCAAAACGTGGCGTTCGCTAAGGGTGCTAGAACAAAGAGCACAGAGACAATTGTCCATGGACAGATGCCGTAGAAGCAGGTGTTGTTGCTGGAGAGGGAAGGGGGAGGAGCTCAGTGCAAGCAACTCCGTTATGGAGGAATGACAGGAATTATTTGTCTTTTACTGTGATGACTGAATAAATCATACGTAAGAACTTTCTGGTTTCCTCCCTGCCTTTTGGTGCCACTGGGGGAAAGGAGAGGATTCCTCAAGCCTGATAGAATAGTGTAATCTAAACCGCACATTGGAAGGCGACTGAGGGTCAGTAGGAAGCAATGTAAGTGCTGCTCCAGAGCAGCGTCAGATGTTTGAAGGCAGGATGACACTTACACCATCAGAAGTCCTCTGCTCCACAAGCTGGTGAAAAGTTCCACCAGTGTAGATGTTCTTCTAATGGAGCGGAAGGGAAAGGAGTGCAGTGGGATCATGGCAGAGGCAGGCATGGATTCACTGCATCCAATAGCCCTTCATGGTTTATATTGTTACAAGCCCCCATTCTAGTGCCTGCTCTGGAACTGGTTTCCTTGAATTGAAAGTCACTGGGACTTATGGCCTTAAGGTTTTCATTACACATTTGTCTACCCCAGGCATAGGCAACCTCAGCCATCCAGACGTTTTTTGGGACTACAATTCCCATCATCCTTGACCACTGGTCCTGTTAGCTAGGGATCATGGGAGCTGTAGTCCCAAACATCTGGAGGGCCAAGGTTGCCTATGCCTGGTCTATACTGAGCATAAAATAGAAAGTTCACTGTATGCTACAACAGCAGCAAGAATACTCATAGCAAAGTATTGGAAGACACAAGATCTACCCACTTTGGAAGAGTGGCAGATGAAGGTGATTGACTACATGGGACTGGCTGAAATGACTGACAGAATCCGAGACCAGGGGAAAGAGATGGCGGAAGAAGATTGGAAGAAATTTAAAATTTATCTTAAGAAATATTGCAAAATTAATGAATGTTAAAATGTTGTGGTTATATAAAGTAAGGGTTACAGCTGTTAAAGATTAAGTAAAAGACATGAAAAGGGAAAAACCGGATAAAATTAAGGGGAAGGATTTGCTGAAACAATTTTGGGAATTGGAATGCAGAAAGGGGAGGTATGGGGAAGTCGATGAAGTAAGTTTATGGGAAAAAAGGAGTTGAAATTATACGTGTTTGTTTGTTATTGTATGTATATTTTTGTATCGTGTGTATTGTATGTCTTTTTAAAACTTGTGAAAACTTAATAAATATTTATTTAAAAAATTTTTAAAAAAATTGGAAAGTTCACAGCTTTAGCACATCCTACTCTCCCATTAGGTTTCTAAGGGTTGCCAATGCCACAGTAGTCTATTGTTCTCTTTCACACAACAGATACCTTGATGGCATCATCTACTGCCAAGAGAGGGGAGAGGACAAAGACATGACCCTTTCCAGAAGTGTCTACAGTCATTTAGTTTCTATATACAGGTAGGTAGCCATGTTGGTCTGCCGTAGTCGAAACAAAACAAAATAAATAAAATAAAAAATAAAATAATAAAATTCCTTCCAGTAGCACCTTAGAGACCAACTAAGTTAGTTATTGGTATGAGCTTTCGTGTGCATGCACACTTCTTCAGATGCCAAGTTTCTATAGCAACTCATCACCCGTACCTGACCCTCTCTTTAGTTTTACAAAGGCCTAGTCTCCCAACAAAAGGGAATCTGCCAAGCTTCTCCATCCCATTTGACCTATTGGGCAGTCTCTTTTCATGGTCAGGGCTATAGGATTGGCAGGGGGAACCCCAGAAACTGATTTAGTCCAACCTTGGTCTCATTACAATATTTTAGAGCGTAGGTGAGTGTCAAAGCTCATCTTTGCAGCAAGTTGTCTAAGCCAGGACTTGTTTTCATTTTGCATTCCAAACTCCACACAAATGTGATTGGCAATGTTTTATATAATCACCTGTCTTTGAAGCAATGCTGCTGTACTGCAGCAAATCTTTTCTTCTTCTTTGCTGAAACATGCAGATAATAAGCAAGTGAAAAAGAAGATACTCCCCCAAACTAGTTGTGATTCTTTCTTGTCTCTTTTTGGTAAATAGCCTGCAATTTACAAAAGAAAAAGAAAAAGTAAGCAGGTAACAAAGAAATACAGCAGTACAATACAAACTCCCTGATGCCTGTGCTGGATCACAGATGGTTACCTGCTTTTCTTTGAAATGTGTGTATTTTTTTCCTTGTGAAACTCTTAGGTTCCATTATTATTAGGCTTTGCCATTTTATATAGAATCCAACATAACAGGATTGACAATACTAGCAAAGCCCAGACCTTGGAATATACAAAATGAATAATGGGGGAGAAATGATATTGGTTTATCAGTTTATATTTGTCTACAGTAGTAGTAATAAAATATCTATCTTATTGCTACCTGCAACAGTAGAATGGTGTCCTTTTGTGCTCTTGGTTATAGACTATTTCAGTGAATAGCGATAAAGCCAAAATAGACATCAGAATGCTTAAGCCCCATTTTTCTTCTCTCTCTCGCTTTTTAAAAGGTATGTTTACAGCTTTTCCCTCTTTATTCTTGTGGACATTGCAGCATTTCCTTTCAGAATAAGGCCATTGCGAAGGAGAGGGGGGAAACCTGGTTAGCTCTGGTTAATAGATGATTATTGAAATTAGATGGCTCTGATGGGCACATCTCAAAATAGACATTCTAGAGCTGGCAATTCTAGGAAGAGGGCACCACAGTGATCAAAGGGCTGGGGCCACTCCCCTTGGAGGAAAGTTTCAATGTCTGAGGCCTTTTGGTTCAGAAAAAATGCAAGTAAGTGGGTGCATAATGGAGGTAAGATTATTCACAGAGTGGTTAAAGTAGCTAGAGAGATTTTTCCCCCTCTTTCATAATACTAGAACCTGGAGTTGTCCAATGAAACAAAAGTGAGTTCTCAGAAGGTATGTATTGTTAATATACTGTGCCTAAAATTATACCTAAAAAACAGGAAGCTTTGCCTACCAGAGTCCAAGGTAATATTCCTGCTCCTCATAAACAGCCTTCATACTGGGGTTTATTAGAATGGATTCATTGGAAGTGGGCAGGTATCACAGGTGTATCATAGAGGAGACACCAAGCCTGCAGCTTGTATTAGGTGCCAAGGAACCCAGGTAAGAAAATACAAAAGATTATGCAGCACCAGTAAGGACAAAAGAAGTGAATGGGGGAAATTATTGGGTGGTGGGAAAACTAGAAAATGATCCTTGGTATTGATTGTGAATATGTATTTGTTCATTCCCATGGAGTGACCGAGTTGCATTGAAGAACACTTAAAATATGGAAATGTCACTGGATTACTATAATGCATTGTGCACAGGGCTGCCTTGAAAACAGTTTAGAAACATAATTCGATCTACAATCGAGCAGCGAAATTGCTAGCAGTACATGAGCATATAATGCCACTGCTTTATAATCTGCATTGGCTTCTAGTCATGTAATATGTTGGTTTAAAATCCTAAATAATTTTGGGCCTAGTTACCCAAAGAATCACTTCTATTGCAGGACAGCTTGAGTTCAAGTAATGCTGCAAGGAATAAATGTGTCACCTGACGTCGTGGTGACATCATGTGACTGGCAAGTGTGGGGCCCCACCAACTTTTCAAAATGCCAACTGATGGGGTGCTAAGGATCCATCTACACTACAGGCTGAAAAGTTTCAGCACCCCTTCTGTAAGCATTTCTGGATATACGGACCCAGTGCTTTTTTCTAAAAAAATATATTTAGGGGTGCTCTCATTTTCCTATTCATATTGAAAAACTGTCCCTCAATGAAGCCAAACTTAGAATCACAAAATGTTTAGGGGTATGCGTATAGCAAAGGGGTGCAGGAGTGCGGTCCGCCCCAGGTGTCATCCTTGAAGGGGATGACAAAATGGCAGACCGCGTGGGTCGGCACTTACTGCGGGGCCTGGTCTGCAGTGCACCTGAGCCATGCGTCTCTCTTGGGCATCCACCAGGCAGGCTCCATGGGCAGCTCGCTGCGCTGCCCCTTGCCCCTGTTGCTCTGGGTGTCAGAGCAGCTAGCTACGCCCCTGTGCATACACCTGCGTACCCCCATAAAAAAGCACTGTATGGGCCACATCCACAAATTACATTAAAAGCATTCTTATGTAGTCTTGGCTTCGTCCAAATATCCTGGGACCTGTAGTTTATAAATATGCTGAGCATTGTTAGGTGACCCCTGTTCCCCATACAGAGCTACAATCTAGAGGAGTTTAAAAATCAATCCTTCTTCCCAAAAAACTCTGGGAATTATAGCTCTGGGAGGGGAATAGGGGTTTGTAACAATGTTCAGCATCCTAAGCAAACTACAGGAATAGGGGTTTGTAACAATGTTCAGCATCCTTAGCAAACTACAGTTCCCAGGATGCTTTGGTGGGGGGGAACCATGACTTTAAAAGGTATCAGAATGCTTTAAGCATAAGGGGTGGGTGTAACCAGAGTTCACTCAATTAAAAAATACTTTCGTAGGAATGTACCTTAGAAATAAAGACATTGTGGTTGTTTTGCTCCCATGAAAGCAGTTTAGTACATCTTTGTAAATAACAACATATACTATATCAAAAATGCTAAAACTCTGGTTCCAGCAAATTACACAGCTAGTTAAATCCTAATTTCAATAATGCTCTAAAGCACCACTAATAAATCTTTGAGCTCTTGCCTTCGTTTCATACACAGAACACCAAATAAGATGCAGCGTAATATGGAATTTGTAAGTCTATTATTTTTCTGTTTGAGCTTAACCATGGCACCAAACAAATGCAACTGCCCCCATAATTTCCAGTCCCTTCCTTGGTGGCACAGAACTATCAAGCAAGCTCCACGTCATCTGAAAGTCAAGCTGTGCTCTCATTTCCATGCATGTAGAAGCTTGGTGCAACTGGAATCTGCTTTCAGAAGAGTTACACAACTTCATAATTGTATAAACAAGCACGGAATATAGCCCCACAGGTTGTAAATCTGAACTTCAGCATACAACCATGAAAGGAAAAAGCCAGGAAATTGTTTTCACAATCAGCCTGGTTCTTGGGAAAGCATCTAGTATAAATATTTTAGTGCAATAATAAATGGAGGAGCATTTGTAGAAGAAACCTTGCAGAATGCATATTACCTTCTTCCTTTAAAAAAACAAACCACTGGTGGCTTTTAGCAACATTCTCCTATTTCACAGCAAGGCTTTTGGGAGTTGCATAGGTCCCTTGCAATATTTGACCTAACTGACAACAGGCACTCACCATCTTTGGGAATGTGCCACCAGAGCTCCATTCCATTCTTTCATTTGGCGCTTTGTGTGGCAAATATACCACATTCAAAGGCCAAGCGATTCAGAAGCAGATGCCATAAATAATTTAGGTTGCAATCCTATACTAACCCAGGCATAAATCCCATCAAACTCAACAAGGCTGACTTCCTGACAGACATATCTACCCTTGTGCTGTGCCAGATGTGCTCTTCATGGCCTGTTTCCTCCTCCTAATTTCCAGGCAGGTTCTCTGGATGTCCGAACATCAGAACAAAATGAGATATTTGATCCTGGGAGGCATTCAGGAAACTGAACTGGCAGGATCCATTAGAGGGAAGATGGGGAACTTCAGGCTTGGACATCTCTGTCTGGCGCTTGCGACTCTCCTCATACTGTGCTGCCTCCTCAAGCCACACCAACTCTGCCCCAGCCATGCCATTCATCAGCCTTGCTGCATGCCCCTCCATGAGGGCTTTTGCATGGGGAGCCTATGTCAGAAACAGGCTCCTTGCTTTAGATTTTATCCTGAAACATGTGGGGAACCTGGAGACATGCAGCAATGGAGATGAAGCTAAATGCAGAGGCTGGCGGGAGCCCCTTTGGACTTGTGTTGTCCCTTCATTAGAGGAACAGTTTTAATTCTCCTTATCATTTTAAACTTGTCCTAGAGCTGAACTCTGTCTAAGCAGAAAGGCGAGGTGAAGAAGAGAGAAGAAAGCAGAAAATGGAGGGTGGTATTTTCTGAGCTGTTTTGTAATATCGAAAATGGCCCTTGTGTGTCTCCCCCTGAAGTGGAATGTGCAAAGTATCTCTACATTTGGAGCTTGTGTTTCTCATGGCAGGGGTTCGTTCCACTTCATTACAAAGAAGAGAACAAGAAGCACAAGTCACTTAGTCATCATGTTCCCTTACAATTGGTGTGGAGATGCAGAAGGATAATGTTCCCTCCTGTTCTTAACAAACCAACTCCCCTTCTATGCTTTTCTGTAACAATAGCTTGCCATTACAGTCAAACTGGGGATGGCTATGGTTAGCACTGACCATGACAGCACTAAAACCATGGATCGGAACCATGACTTGTAATTTGGTTCTCATCAATCCTGGCCATAGCCAAGCAAAGTTAGCCCTGCTGTGGGTGCAAAAGCGTCTATAGCTGCAGCCAATCACAGAAGGGAATGTTGAATGTGCATTCCTAATCTCCAAACCATGGCTTGAGGTGACATTTGATCCAGACCACAGTCTTCTCACATTAGAATTGCCAGGTCAGGCGCATCACAGACCCTGAAATTTCAAGGCCCAAACTTGAGGCCTATGGGCGATCCATGGTGATGTCACAGGGAACAGGCCCTAGTGATGTCATGCAGCCTGGTGTTTGTTTCTCTGCACTCCCTCTCATCACTGAGCCCTGGAAATTGATATCAATTGGTAAAGGGGAGGAGGCAGGACACCACCACCCCGGGTCAATGAAATAATAAAAATAATAATAATAATAATAATAATAATAATAATAAGCCACTCTTGTCCACCTGGGGATTCACGTTTTCCTACCTACTACCTGGAGAGAGCCAGGTAAACGCAAAGACTATTGGCTGGCCCTGGAGCATTTGAATGACTACTTCACCCATCCTTCAGCTCCCTTTTTTCAGAGCACCATTTGAAAACACCCACAAAGCCAAGCAAGGAAGAAAAATGTTACAAGCCACACTGGCATTTAAACAACGTAACAACTGTAATGACAAGAAGCAAATCCTCATTTGAGTTTCTTCCCCTTGTAGGAAAATGAGTTTCAATAATTAATGACCCTTCCAGACAACTGTTATTGGAGCAAACATCATTTGTCAAGAATGAGGTACATCTTAGAGTCAGTCATACTCAGTAGTATGGGCAGCAGAGCTGTGGCCAATTATTTATTTACCAACTTGGTATGTTAACAGGAGGCTAGATTTAGCATGGGGAGGAAACAAAACAGAGAGTTCACTGAACCGCTGAATCTCTCTCTCTCTCTCTCTCTCTCTCTCTCTCACACACACACACACACACACACACATATCCTAACTTGATTCATCAAGACTGCAAATTCCTTGTTCTTGGTGTAATAAATTCACGAAAGCAGTGAAATGGGTAGTGGCTCCATGTAAAGTTATCACTAGGGTTCTTTATTCTGAATACTGGAGGCAAATGAAAGTTCTGAATCCGAATGAATGCTTTGAAAAAGTATGAGACATGGTCGCTATGACAAAGTTGATTCATAGACCCATGGTGCTGGGAGGCATCTTGGAGGCCATCTGGTCCATCTTGTTCAGTGAAGGATAAGCAATTCAGGATGCAGTTACAGCGTCCCTAGCAGAAGGTCGTGACTGTCCACCTCTGCTTAAGAACATCCTACAATTGGCAACCATTTGTGCTCATCCTGCCCTCTGGAAACAAGAGAGAGCAAGTCTACTCCATCTTCTGCATGACAGTCCTTCTGATATTTGAAGACAGCTATCATATCCAGCACCATCCCGTAATCCTTTCTTCTCCAGGCTAAACATACTCATATTTTTCAACCATTATTCACGGGACTTGGTTTAAATACTCTGCGCCATCAGCATCACCCACTTGTGGACATGCTCCAGTTGGCCAATGTCCTTCCAAAAATGTGGCATTCAGGGGCAGAGCCTGACCCAGTGCAGAACAGAATGGAAATATTCCTTCTTATGCTCCTGTTAATGCAGCCTAAGATTGCATTAGAGCAAGCATCCCCAACCTGTGACCCTCCAGATGTTTTGGCCTACAACTCCCATGATCCCTAGCTAACAGGACCAGTGGTCAAGGATGATGGGAATTGTAGTCCAAAACATCTGGAGGGCCGAAGGTTGGGGATGCCTGCATTAGAGTGTTGTTCTTTTTAGCAGGTAGCTCATGTTCAGGGTGACACCGAGATCTTTTCCTCATGCACTGCTCTGAAGCCAGATCTCTCCCATTATGTCCACAAGATACGTTGTTTATATGCTATTATATTTCAGGCTATATAGTCTTAAACAAAATAGAAATGGCCTTACTAGGTACATAAAAGTCCCTAAATAAAATAACTGGGATCGTATTGAAAATGTCTTCACAGACTTCCAGGTCAGCGCCATCGGTGAATGGCGGAGTTCCTCTGTACGGAGGAACGGGCTCCGTGGAAACTGGGTCTTCCCGCCGCAGCGAAGGTGGGGACCCGCTAGAAATCCCAGGCAGAGGAAGCCTGGGAACGTGGGGTTCGGCAGGGCACCAGGAGCACCCCCCTACTCACAGGGAATCCCATTTAGGGGCTCCGGAGCGAAGTGGGGTGAGAAGCGCGGTGCTGCAAACTGACTGCTACTTTCACGGAGTGAAGCCGCACAGCCATTGCCGGAGAGCGCTGACTTTTTCCTGTGGACAGTTGGATTTAAAACAAGTACCCGTGAGTAGAAACGGAAAATTGGATCAAGAAATTTCTTAATTTGGTAATGAAGCGGGAAGGTTCAAAACAGGAAGTCTGCCTTCCGCTTTTTATATATAGACTAAAGCAAAAACTTTGTAAGCTAAAGCCTGGAAAGCTGTCAAAAAAGTCTAAATTTCCTTCATTAAGAATTACTGAAACCCCCTTGGAAGCAGGAGAAAAGGGGGGAACTTTGTTCAACCCTAGCAGGAGAGGAGTGAAGAAGGATAAGTTTCCACTGTCTCTAACCTGGGAACGGGGTGTCAGAGACAGAAATTGTTGGAGAGGTTCATTGACTGTCAATGGAATATTTTGACAGATAGCTAAAGAAGAGAAACAAGCTGATTCCAATGTTGCCTTTTGCATTTTAAAGAAACAAAATATCTGAAAAATATCTGAAAAACGAAAGTAATTTTCCTTTGTTGGACTTGCCTAAAAAAAATGGATACAAATAGAAATTGCCTCCTCTAGAGGGAGCTTGTCAAATTGTTGCTGCAGTACATTTGAGGGCTCAACAGATGTGAGATTAAGACCGTGGGAACAGGTTTTTCTGACCTTGACTAAAGATGAGTTGGAAAGAAGAATGGGTGCTTGCCTTATGCAAGACAAGTGCCCTGCTGGAACAGATGCATGAGAAGATGGACTTGATGAATGAGAAAATGGATTTGACTGTTGCAGTTAATAACTGTGGGCAAATAGGGAATATTGATACAGAAATTATCCAGGGACCAACTCATGAATCTGTACTGACTGGGCAAGTGCAGAAGATAATGGAGGAGGATGCGGTTGCACCCCAAATAATACAAATGGAGAGTCCCGAGGCCCTACAGGAGCCGTTGTCATTGAAGATTGAAGTTGGAGTGGGCCAGGGGGCGTCTGGAGTTGAGGAGGTTCCCAACGTTGGAGAGACCTTGGAATATGCTTTTAAATACTTTTTGGACTATATTGAGGATTGTGGGGAGTGGGACTGTGGGGAATGGGCGGGTTTGATGAAGGGAGTTGGAGACAATTTTGGCTTGGAATCCCCCAGAGGCCTACCCCTCAATGAGAAAGGAAAGAAACTAAGAAAGAGACCAACAAAAGACAAGGAAAAGGGCAAGTATAAACAAGAAGAAGAAGAATTGCAGAAAGGACATGGAAGAGACTTAAGGGCCTCGGACATAAGGCTTCCAGGTTGATGGACTAGATGGAATGGACAGTAAGAACTGACACGATCCGAGACCAGGAAGAAGGGACGTTGGATGAAGATTGGAAGAAAATTTATAAAGAAAATTTTCTATTGGGGAATTGGCTAAAAATTAATGAATATTAGGGAAAATGTTGGAATGAAACTATATGACTTTAGCAGAAATGATATCAGGAGTAATGTATATTTGATAACTAAGATTCAAGCTTTAAGGTGTTTTAGGGTAAGATAAGGTTAAATTAATTAAGGTAATGTGAATAATAGAATATGGGGAAAGATGGAAAGGATTGGTTGAGTTAATTATTAGATTAAATTAGGTTAGGATAAATTTTTTAACAAAAATTGAGAAAGATGGAAAGAATTTGCTGAAATAACTAATTAAACTAGAATACAAAAAGGGAGGTGTGAAGTCAATGAAACAAGCAAATGGAAGTTTTAGATATGTAATCTGGGATTTGTGTTGTTTTCTTTTTTCTTTTTATCTTTTTGTTGTATTGTTGTATTGGTTTTTGTGTTTTTTTTCCCTTTTTTGTCTATTATAGTGTTGTTTTTTAATGTTGTTTTTCTTCTTATAATTCTGAAAACTACTAATAAATATTATATTTTTAAATAAAGAAAATGTCTTCACAATTTGGATTCAGTTGTGAATTGCAAACCTGAAATGGTAATAGAAATCCATCCTTCAATTCAAGTAGCATGCTTCACCACCTCCAAAATTCCTTATTATACAAATTAGACACACCAATATATGAAAAGCATAGAATTTGCCTATTACATTTTGATACCTGTAAAAATAAAATTAAAAAAAAAACAACCTCTCACACAGTCCCAGATATGTGAGATGCATGCTTACTCACCTGTGGTGACTAACTCGATGATTTGCATACCTGGAGAAGTTAAGCATCTCTGTCTAGAAAGAGCCTTCAAGGATAAAGCCGTCCTTCGGGAAAAATCTTAGGAACAGTTAAGCCTAAGAAGGAGGTGTGGGATGATATGTGTCACATTTTTAATTAGGAGTTCAGTCCCAATCTTAATTTGCATTTGTAGAGATGATATTCTCCAGAGGGATGGGGAAATAAATGTTTGGGGAAAGGTGGTATAAAATGCTATGTGTGCTTCATGGGGGGGGAGTTTTCAGTATTTGTCCCAATTTGAAAGAAGAATGTCTTTGCTCAAGACCTTTGATTGAGGATGCATTTTATAGCATTTGAGTAGGAATGGTGAGATTCATATGGTGTTTCTCATCCACACTTTGTCTGCTGCCATGCTGTCCTCCCACCAGTAATCTTTACCATTTCTATGGGATTTGTCTTGAAATATAATCTTTTACCATTCTTATCCTGTTTTATCTGCCCAAAAGTTGGGCATGCCAGGATGAACAATAACCTGCTATCAGGAGCCACTGATTGGCAGCACAAGTGACCAGCAGCTATTGCTGTGCATCCACAGTTCAACTCACAGCTGCCCTTGTGTAGTGAGCCTTCAAGGTATATTCCTTGACACTGACTTCTAGCTGGCCATTGGTGTGATGCCTTGCTCAGCTTTAACAGCTGCCAATGACGTAGCTCTGACACTTGCCCACAGTCACTTGCTCAGCTGAGCAGGAATGTGAATCTGAGTCTCAAGCCAGGAAGCTTCCTCCTTGACCCAACAGGAGTGATCCATAGACAACTCACTGCGTCAGGGCCCACTGATGTTAATGGGTGTTGTTGGGCCCTTATCCTTTAG
Source organism: Podarcis vaucheri (assembly GCF_965113315.1). Taxonomy (NCBI): domain Eukaryota; kingdom Metazoa; phylum Chordata; class Lepidosauria; order Squamata; family Lacertidae; genus Podarcis; species Podarcis vaucheri. The sequence continues at coordinate 53,862,380 of NC_138761.1, forward strand.
TTTCATTGACTTTGCTGGATAATGTATGGATGTAATCTTCCATGGTTTGTGCCCAGGGTTATGATACTCATTGGGTGACCTTGGGCTTGTCTACCTCACAAGATTATTGTGAGTATAAAATGAGAAGGAAGAGGGCCACCTTGATCTCCTTGGAGAAGAGATGGGATATATTAAATGCAATAATAAATGCAATAAAATAAAACCGGCTACTGGAGGCGGTGCAAAATCTGATCCCCACTTCCCACTTTTGCCTATACAAGTGAGAGAAAACCAAGCCTGAAAATGAAGACAGGACATGGGACATAGGTATAGAGGGACGAAGAAAGAGTGATGGTTGCTCTGAGCCAAGGCTCCTCTGCCCAGTGACACTTGCGTAACTCAAAACTCTGATGAATGGAGCCATGAAAGTGTACAGGGACATAGAGAGCTTTCTCACTCTCTTTCTGCTTTGAACATGATGATGAGCCTTCCTGAGAATCTGTGACAAGCATGTCCTGGGCAAGGTGGTAAAAAATAAATAATTGTTCTCCTACAAGGTAATAACTTGGCAACTAAGAGATAATGAGAAGCCCTGGCTGTAATTGAGCCTAAGCAGCTATTGCAATGAAATGACTAGGAACCGAGTCTCATTGCAAGTGGCTGCATGTTCAGTGCTCCTGAAGCCTCGCTGAGAACACGCACTAACAATGATGTATTTACACTGTTTCATATTCCTGCCGAAGCCATTTAATTCATATAGATGGAAGAGGCCCAAGGGAGGACTTGACCTTGAAGCTTGGCCTGGTAAGTACTCTCCGTCTGAATGAATAAAATGACACCTTTTTCTTCCTGTAAGACTGAGATCCTTTCTGCAGAGAAAAGACAGCAAGATCCAGGCTTGTCAGTGACCTAATTTTATGACAAGTGCTATGGCAGGGAATGAGCTCTCAAGGATGGCAGGCATGCCTTTGGGGCTGTCCAGTCTTACCCTTCCCCAAGTTTGGAGTCAAATGTAACCTTCAGCATCAACAGTGAAATACTTGCATTTAGCTCTGCCATGCTTATGGGGCACCGGCAAACAAAATTGGAAGACATGGAGCCCTGTCTAGTCACTCCATTCTTGTGTTCATGATCCCATGAGGTTGTTCATTGAGACCACCTCTGCCTCTGACCAACCTACTGATTCTACACAAGTGACTACTATTATACAAAACAATGTCCTAACAACCATTCCACTTTGCTGCAACTAAGGCTGAGGTGAGAGAGCAGGGCCCACTCCACTGGTGTCACCGGGACCACCAGTCATTTGGCTCCTCCTCTCCCAGAACTTTATTTCCTTCTTATGCATTCTCCAAATGAGAAGTTTTGCTGCATGGACTTGGTTGTTTTTATTTCTTTAGTTTCTTTTTGTACCAGTTAAGAGTCTAACTGCAGCATTTTCCACCAGTCTTCAATGGCGGTCCCATACAGACACTTGGCAAAAATCTAACCTAGATGTTATCAGGGCATATATGATTGTGGCCAGGTCTCATTTCTTTAGTCAAAGCTGATAAAAGGTGCTACTAGGTGTAGACTGTTCCATTTTGAATAGCTCATACCATTAGGAAGTTTAGCCAATATCTGTTACCGGGCAGTTTCTACCCTTTGGTTCTAGTCCTGCGTTCTGGAGCAATAGAGGACATTTTGCTTTGTCTTCAGCATTACAGCCTTTCAGATATTTAATAATTCTATCATGGCTCCCAAAAATCTCTTTTCCATAATAAACATACCCAGCTCTTTTGATTGTTCTGCATAGGACTTGGTTTCCAGGTCTTCCCCAACAGCAACAGCAGCAGCAGCAACAACAACAAAACAAGAACAACTCCTCATCTGGTTATCCTCCTCCAAGTTCACTCCAGGGAAGCTGCTCTAATTTAACCATGCCTCCCTTTACTTTTCTTTAAGGCTCGTGTTCTGAAGCATTAAAAAATACTCTAGACGCACATCAGTAAAAGAAAGAGAGGCTGTGTGTACACTCACATTCACTGCATCCAGTGCACCCCAACCACTGGTTTGGGAAGTAGTATACACACATTAGCCACAATCCTTATCTAGCCTGTATCTAGCTTGTAATTCCTTATGAAATATTGGGGTGTGATGTGTTTCTCCCTAAAGCAGCTTTGATCTGAAAAAAGAGTGACCTTGCTGAGTTTTGAGCCAGTAATGTGTACACAGCCAAAGACCACTAGTTTGCTTGCACCATTCCTATTTCACTTGTGTCGTCCATTAATATTTAGCACATGCTGTTACAATGGCAATATAATTGATGACTGAATAGGCTGCCTTTTAATTCACAGAATATTTCTATTCATCTCAACCTGATCTCTTTTTAAACTCTGTAAAATTTATTTATTGGGCAAATTCCAGCATAAATCATCTCCGCAAGTCTTTTTTGAATGATAACATGACTGCCCTTTAAAGTGCCCTGCTGGTGGGACCTGTCTTTCTTTGTTTTTATTTTTAATTGTGCAAATATAATCATTTATTTCTGACATTGTGAGTTAAATTACTTATATGACCGCTTGGTTGTAAGCAACATGCATGTGTCAAATTCATGACTTTTAAGTTCTATGAAACTGGGGTTGTGTGAAATCAAGGCTACTTGTTATGGAATCATAAAGTTAGACCATTGTGGTAAAGCTTGTTAGATGAATTCACTGACAGCTGCACCAGTACAACATTACACAACCATGATGGGTGAACTGGCATTATAGCGACATCACATCAGCATCATTAGATGGGTGCTTTGGATCTGGGTAGTAGATTTTTTAAAGAAGTTCCACCTTTCATTTTCTAAAATTTGCCTTTATTGTCTTTTCTCCTTTTATTCTATTAAACATCTCCACACCTCAGATTTTCTCTGCAGATTTTAAATCAGATGCAAAACAGCTAAGAATAGCTGCAGAGAACAATTATGAGAAGAAATGTGAAGGGATGCTGCTCCCAGTTCAAGAATGTGTTTTAGGGCTCGGTTAAGATGCAGCAGCCAGAAGCAGCTGTGCGAGAGGATGTCAACCAACATTCCTGTCCTAAGAAACACAGACATGCCCCTTTCAATAAAAATTTGCTGTTCAAACAAAATAAAAACAGAGACCTGTGCTGATCCTCAACCCCTACTCATCCACCCTCATGTTAGCGTTCAAAAACCTGTCAGTATAAATTTTCTTTTGTGGAAGAATATCTCATGAGCCTGTGATACAAATGCCTGCATGACCTGGAAAACCCAGAAATAAAAAACAGAAGATAGCCGAGGACAGCAGCTGTAAGTAGTACACAACTGTAAGAAGGCGGTCTAAGAGGATGTGTAACATGGTTGTCCTTTTATCTCAGCAAACATTTTGATGGTGTTGGTGAAGAGAGAAGGATGTACATCCAGTGAAAATGCAACCTGGACATTTCACAGACTCCCATGAAACCTATGTTGGTCCCCTACCTGTATTCCCTAGACCAGTGTCTTCCAACATTGGTTCCCAAAGGTTGTTGGACTACAACTCCCATAATGCCCATCAAGGATGATGGGAGTTGTAGTCCAACAACATCTGGGGACCCAAGGTTGGAGAACACTCTCTAGACCAAGTCATTGACAGCTGTGTCTGCTGGAGTATCACTTGCTATTCATTAAATGCAGCAGGTTAGCTATCTCTTTGAAAGGGAGATACTTTGTTAATTTCCCTCACTTTGTCTAGAACATGTTCTGGGCAATAATCAGAAGTCAGAAAAAGCCACAACCTTCTCCAGTGAAATTCTCCATATTTTAGTACAATGCCCTGCTGAAGCAGCAAGTAAATCTGAAGTATTTAGAGTCCTTTCATTTGTTCGTTCCCCTAGCATTCCATCACTTTGGCATCAGACTTTGCTGCCTGTTTACATGTTCCCTCTCCAAAAAACATTCAGCAAGCATCCATAAGGGTGCGGCTATGTCACAGCTCTTCACTACCATCATACAATGTTTCCTGGCCAGCTTTTGACAACCACTCCTCTGTTTTCTGATGACACTCATTGCTTACTATCAAAAGGCTAAGTAGGTCATTTCTGCCAAATCCACCCAACTCCCATTTAACATACACTCATCCCAAAATTGTTCCCAAGGGACAGATGAGGTAAAAAGCTGGTGAAGAGTGTATTGTATGAAAGCCTTCTAATTAAAAGTCATTATGTGAGGTCATAAAGTTCCTGGGGTTATGCACAGGTCTCACTCAGAAATGAATTCATGCTACCAAAGATCTGATTAACTTCTTTGCTGCTTTGGTCTGGTTATAAGACTGACTATGTCATTCCAATATTAAAGGCTTGTTACAACACGAAATTACAGGCACCTCAGAGACTGAACACATGCTAATGCTCCACTTAGTTGGGATCAGTGCCTCATGATTATAGGGTGGGGGACAGATTGCAGCTTCAAAAATGTGTAAATAAATGTGGGGGAAATTGTCAGTATATAAAGAATAGAGGCGATTTGGTAGCAGCAAAGTAGATATTTTCTCAGGGTATGGTCTGAAGGCACAGGAAATCACCACCATGTCAAAGCTAAGTAGGCCTGGATCTATTCAGCGGCTGGATGGATGACCACCTGGAAACCTTGTGATTGTGGATTCGATGAAAGAAGAAAGGTGGGATAGAATGGAAGAAAAATAAAAAAAATAATAGTGTTGTAAGTGAGTTACTGAATGGAAGAGATGACTGACTAATTTTGTTCCTGGTAGTGAGATATTGTGAGGTTTTGGGTATGGCAGTCAAGAGGCACTCTAACATGGAGTGGGTGAGCCTTTAATGCTTCTGTCGGCTTCTCATTGGACCACATACTCTATACGTATTGCTGCTGTCATCTGCATCTGTCTCCAGATGTGATTATGTGGTGGATTCCCTATATCCCATCCTCAGGACTCTAATAAGTTCTAATACAGTTTTTTGATGTTCCAGAATTGGTGCATGTTCCTTCACAACTATGTTACTCTAACAGCCATTGCCTTTTGGAAAATAAAACCGGTCATGATAGAATCAATAATATTCTGCAGCTTCATATCTTTCTAAAGAACTGCTTCCATCACCCCTGTCATCTACTGCCTTGCTTCCATACTGCCTTGCACTGCTTGACTGGGTTGTTTTCAACAAAGGCAAAGCCACAAAACTAAAAGGTTATTTTAGAGTATTTCATTTCCTCTGAGCAAAGAGAAGACGACAATGCGACAGCAGATGCACAGCTCAAAAATGAATATTTCATGATAAACAAGGAACCTTTGTAAACACCAAGTACAGATTTATAATTGATGAAGAATGCATCAGGGACTTTAACATGTTCTGAAACTCTTGACTTCATAAAAAGCATCCAAAAGTGGCCAGTCCCATTAAGCAGGTGGTCTCCGGTTGGTCTCTAGAGAACACATCTTCCAACCATACACTGAACTGCACCAGGCAGCGAGAACCACATACTGATGAGAAAAACAAAAATGGAAAACAGACTAATGCTTTGGGTGGGAAACCAATCTTCTCTCAAAATATTCCTTGTACTTTTCAGAATTGTCCTGAATTCCAAATACTGCCAGTGGTAAGGAAAGAACTCTGACCTCTTAACTGGTAATATATCCCATGGCCAACTTCTTCCAGTGGAGTGTTATAGTTATGTGTAAGGTTGCATAATATTTGGTTTTGTGCGCATCATGCCATCCCCTTACCACTTACAGGTACTATAGCAGATACACCCCTACCCCCCTGAGAGAGGAAAGCTATACACTCATCACAGGCATTAACAACGCCAGTGCAATGAGCATTAGAACTACAGTAATGATTGTATATTTGAAACCATTTTAAGAACATAAAAAGAGCCCTGTCGGGTAAGACCAAAAGGTTTATATATTACAGCTCCTTGTCCTCACAGTGGCCAAACAGAGGGTCATGGGAAGCTCACAAGCTGAGCCTGAGCACAACAGCGCTCCCCACAATTGCAATTCCCAGCAACTGGTATTCACATTGCCTTTGACAGTTGAGGTGGAACATAGCCATCATGGCTAGTAGACATTGGTAGGCCTCTCCTCCATGAATTAGTCTAATCCTCTTTGGAAGCCATCCAAGTTGGTGGCCATCACTGCCTCCTGTCGGAGTGAGTTCCATCATTTAACTATATGCTGTATTTACTTTTGTCTGCCCTAAACCTTCCAACAATCAGCTTCGTTGGATGCCCACAACTCCTATGATTATGAGACAGGGATTAAAGTGTCTCCATGTCTACTTTCTCTACACCATCTGGTTTCTCAGACCTGTTGCTGCTGCTCTCCTTCTTCTGCCTTGATTACGAAAGAGGAAAAGAAGAACAAAAATGCTTGGCTCTTATCAAAAAAAGGGCTCTTATCATTACAAAATAAGAGCAATGCTCCACGTTCAGACCATTTACTTGAGGAATCTGTCGTTTATTATGGAAACACCAAGTACTACAGCAAGTCCACTATTATCTCTCATTCCCTGTGCACAAACAGCATAAGCAAGTGAAAGAGATTAAGGAGAAGCGCAAAGGTATTCCCAAAGTTATTGACAAATATTCAATACAGAAAGCCTTAGGAACAGAGGAGGAACCCTGCTAGATCAGGTCAAATGGGTCATTTAGTCCAGCTCCCTTTTTCTCAGAGTGGCCAGACACATGCCCCCAAGCAGGACCTGAGCACAACAGCACTCTCCCCACTTGTGATTCTCATCAACTGGCATACAGAGGTGTAAAAGTGATGCAAGTTTGCAATGTAGACGTGTCACTGTCTATGAATATGGTTTGCCCCTACACCCGGATTTATGCCACCCCTGATAAATCAGTGCTCCAAAAGAGACAGTGTACTACATCCTATGTGCTGATTGTCAGTCCTGGGGTCAAGAGAAAGGTGAGAGGGTGTGTTGTTCTTGGAGCTGTAAATTATCATTTGGCATTGCTTGCAATATTTTACTTGGAAAACATCAGGCAGGTGACAACATGAAGTTGCATTCTGATATGATTAAGGGCTGGAAGGGTGAAGGTTCCCAACTATGTATTTTCTTCCTCAATTCTCAGAAGTACACAGCTCCTTAAGTTGATGTGAAATTTGACATCCAGTCAGTAAAGTCAGTATGACACAATAGAAGTGGCAGAGAACAACAGAATTATCTGCTGGGTATTGAGAAGACATGTCTCCTTTAATGTGGAAGTATAAGGACCGTTGGTACATCTATCTAGCACAACATTGTCTATGCTGACTTGTAGCAGTCCATTATGGCATCAGACTGTGGCACCTCCTATCTCTACCCAGAGATGCTGGAGATCAAACCTGGGACTTTTTGTATGCAAAACAGGTACTCTTCCATTGAGCCATGACCATTAGTCTAGGAGTCCTAGCTTGACACTCCAGGAAGCAAAAGCAAGAAAGAATCAATTTTGCATGCCCTTTTGATACCAATATGTGCACAGAAATAACCAGTCACTGTAGAAACACAACTTTAACTGGCATGGTTTCCCACCTCAGAAGACGTCTAGGTGCTAAATTACATTCAAAATCCCCTCCTTTCCCCATTCCCCCCACCCATGTTCAGAGATCCTTTCAGAAAAGAAATGAACATTAAGCCATTTGTCACCAACAATGTTGTCAGAGCTGCTTCCAGATCCTAGCTCACAGAGGATCACGCTAGCCAGCGATCATTAAGTAAAAGTCTTTATTGAGTTACAGTTTCCATTCTCAAGCTGCTGCGTGCAACTCTACGTCTAATGGCTAGATTGGCGAAGTCCCGTCTGAGTCTCCGCCCCTTGCGCACCAACTTAATATCCTAGCCCTGCTCCACCTTTTCCGCCTGACTGTTCTCCTCTGGGTCCCTCTGCCCCCCGGGGTCTCTTCCTTCCTGGATTCTTCTGACGCCGATCCCCCGGACTCTCCTGTCTCCTTGCGCCGGGCTTTAGGACCTGGCTCTCTTTCAGGGCTGCCTACTGCGTCACTTCCCTGTGCATTTGAACTTGGCGCGCGCGCCCAACCTTCCACTTTCCGTCTGACCGTTTCTTCGCTCCCCGATGGAGGTGTGGCCACTCCTGACTCATGCCCTCCCCCCTGTTGTGAGCTGCCAGCGCTTGATCCCTGGCTCTCTTCCTCTTCCCTGCTCTCTGGCGGTGACGCTGGTCCCGATTTCCAACTGCTCTCCTCTGAGTCCCCTCTGGCTCTATCTCCCTGGGGTGTCCCCCTAGGCTCCCCCCTTGCCCTGGCCACTGGTGCTCCTTTCTGTGAATCTTCTGATTCAGTGGAAAGACTCGGAGATCTCGGGTCGTCGTCATCACTCATCTTTTCCTCTGCCTCCTCCCCCTCGCTCTCTGTTTCCTCCCTTGCCCTTGCCTCTGCTCCTGAACCCCTGACAAATATAGATGTGCCTTCTTTATTTACTTTGAAGAAAGACACCCTGACATGCCTGCCACCCATACCATAGACCTTCAAAAGTGTTGGAAATTATGGCAGGGCTTTTGATTCAACAGGCACCTACAAATGATACAGCTTTCAAGCAGTGCTTGAATCATGGAGGGCAGAGGTCGGGCCCCTAATGAAATCCATGTACTTCAACTCGCTTCAATTTGAGTCAAATCAAGACTTCCCTATGTTTTACTTTTTAAAAAGTAGATAAGGGAACTGTTGCAAAAAATAAAGGGGGCTGAGGGCTGGGGGCTGCCCGCATTTTGAGCACTGCTTTCAAGGAAACATTTTTCTCTATTGAGCATAGGGGTGGGCAAATCTATCATTTTTGGTTTCCCACAGTTACTAACTTTTCTAGTCTTTAGTGCTGTTCTCCACATTTCCATATCTATTTGCTTTCTCTTTTTTAAAGTCCTTGTGAAAATTCATCAGCATTTTAAGGGCAAATTTATCCCAATATACATGTTTGTATGCAATTTCTCTTGATGTTTACATTTTTACGAAGCAATTCCTCCTCATATTTCTGCACTATTTTCACTAATATACGTATTTTTTATGTACACTCTATTCCAGTAGATGTTTTTGCACTCATTTCTTGGCTGGAGAACTGCACCGCAAAATTCAGAGATATGAAAATTTCAGTAGATGTAGGCATTGTGGTCCACATATGGTTTTAGAATGTGTGAATTGGGTAGGTTTCCTTTAAATGTGAATTTAAAGGCAAGGAATTTCTCCCCCATATCTGGCTGAGAGGAACATTAGCTGCTTGGCTGAAAAGTGAACAGCTGCTGGATCACTTCCTACAATGGTGCTTTTAGATAATTCTAGACTCTGTGAGGGGGGGTCTCTTTAAATGATAAAGTTTATTCAAAATGTGGCAAGCCAGCTTTGCTCCATCTGGAGCCCCTCCTGTTAATTCTGCTGAGTGGGACCCTAGACCTCTGCCCCAAAATCCTCCCCTGACAGCACCACTAGCTTCCTACTCTGATCTGTAAGACATACAGGAGACTGGTCAAATACAACCCATCACCTTTGAATCCTGAGGAAAGAGATTCTAGCAAGCTTCCTCCTCAATGGCCATCTGTTCAATGAGTTAAAGACTCACAGAGAGATACAAAACATGATCCACAGCTCTGCCTTTTCAATAACAGGAAAGCATGTTGCATGCACACAGCATCCGCCCTCTATGCTGTTCCCCTTGACCTTTTCTCTTGCATAAGAAGGCTACATACACAGATTGTGCAGGCTGTCATTGCTGCCTAGAGCCTAAATGGAGACGCTCAAGGGAGCTGCCTACCTAAAGGTCTTTTGGGCCAGTTCTCATGCCTGCTTTACAAAGATACTGTGGAAAGCGACTGGGAGAACAGGCCCCCAAGAAAGGCATTTGACGGGGTTGTATTTGGAGATTAGGGTTGCAAGAGTAAAGCTGGCCGGTTTGTTCCATAAACAGAAGCTAAATGTGGGTGGAATGTCACGTGATCCCACAAAAAATGTGGAAAAGATTTGGGATTTTAAAAATGGGTGCCACAAGTCTTTGTTACTGTAGGAAATTGTCCAGTAGCACAATTCTTGTGATAAGCAAGGCCCTGTGCAGTACAGTTGAGTTGGAAAACTTTGTTTCACTTGAAAAGAAGCAAACTCTGGTGTTAAACAGTTATATCCGCACCCATGTTTTAGTCTCCCTATCTACATCCTACCATCGAATGGCCAGCCTCCTTGATGAGGTGTCACCAGAAAAGAGCAGTCCTCTTTCCACAAAGCTGCTCTAATTCCCTCAGTGGAATCCAAATGCACACAGCAAGACTGGGATTACATTGGTGTATTAGCCGATGGGAACAAAATCTCCTGACAAGCCGTTTGCTCGACCCTGATTGGAAACTATCTTTAATTAAAACACCACATCAAAATCCTAAACCAATTTCATCCCAGCTCAGCTAAGTGCTTTGTACAAAACATTAACTCTAAAATCTCATTACACATTAGCAACCCCTCTGACAAACATAAATGATAATTTAGCTCTAATGCAGTCTAGAGCAAGCCATTTCTTTTATTAAAAAAAGAAAGAAAAGCACCACATGGTCAACAGCAGTGAGCACTGGCTGGAGCAGAAGAGAAAGGCTTTGTTTCTTTATTTGGTTTCTGCAAGCAATTGGTCGGCTGTTGGTTTGTTATTGGTTTGTAATGTGTTGTTCAAATTGTGGTGGTTTTCAGACAAAATGCTAAGGCTCTTTTGTTTCTAGATAAGTGTTTGAAATCCCACCAGAAGGTTAAGGCCTTAGGATATTTCAAGCACTAACTTGGGAGAGCGGAGAAGGCCAAGGAAAGGCAAAGCTTAGGAGATTGTTGTCATGCAGAGCTATGGCTAGAAAGAGGAAAACAGATCCTCCAAGGGTCCCTCTTTTCCAGGGATGTCCTTCATTTAGAGAAGCCATCCTGGTTTCTGATTTGATCCTGGAATGTCCCGCTTTTCAATAGGATGTCCTTATTTTCATCAGAGAATGTTGGAGTATATGGGAAAACATTTTCAAGATTTGACTGTGTGTGTGCTTGTGTCTGTGTCTGTGTTATTTCATCTGATGCAAAATGTGAGGTTAAAAAATGCCAACAAAAAAACTTCATTGACAACAAAAGGGCAAGGGAAGTGGGGAATCAGGGCTGGCTGGGGAATATATTTTCCACCCAATGGCAGCCTTCACTCTAGCCAACTTTTTGAAGGCCACATCTCAGTGATGGATGAGGTCAGGGGCAAAAGCAGAGGCAGGTTTAGGGGAGCGCAACCTGTTTGTCCACACTGGGTGCTGAGCTGAGAGGATGTCACAGGAGGCACCACAACAATGCCTTAGAACAGAAGACAAGAGGCAGGGGCACCAAATTTTGGTGTCGCATAGGGCACCCCCGAAATTTGAAAGACCAAAGTCTGCCACTGGCAAAAGCAAGTGGAGCAATGAATCTATTTTTTGCCTTTGTTTAGTAGTCTAGTTTCTATACACAATCATACGTCTCACTCTGTCCTCTGTGAACACTGGGACAATGACAATGTCTTGGCCTCTACTTTATATAGGCTAAAGAACATGCCGAACAGACTTCTGTGCGACTTCCCCACTACTTTTTAAAACTAAAACATAGCTGGTAGAGGCTGTACAATCAGGAGTGGATAAAAAGAAAAATGAAGATAATAAAACAAAGGAATTTTGAATTTGCAAATATTCAGGGAAGTTGCTGGCTTGGCAACTTAAAAAGAGAGAGTAGACAAAGAGTAATTAATGAATTGATAAAGGGTAGAGTATACATAGATAACCCAAAAGAAATAAGGCAAGAGTTTCTGATGTTGTCAGAGCTGCCCTAGGTCCCAGCTCACAAAGGACCAACGCCACTTCGTTGTTATATACAAGAGTCTTTATTGAAGTTCAGTTTGTCTTTCACATCAGCAGCGTGCAGCTCTACGTCTGAAACTCTAGACCGCTGAAGCTCCGTCTGAGTCTCCTCCCCCGAGACACCACTTTAAGACCCTAGCCTTGCTCTACCTCTTCCTCTGCTCTTTCCTCCTCTGGGTCCGCCTGTCAGCTGGAGTTTCGCCCTTCCTAGACTCTTCTGACGCTGAGTCCCCTGAGTCTTCCCCCTGCCTCCGGTGGGCTTTAGGACCTGGTTCCCGATCCGGGCTTTCTGCTGTCCCGCGTGCCTGTACATTTGAACTTGGCGCGCGTGCCCAGCCGGCAACCTTCCTCCTGACCGTTTCACTGCTCCTGTCACTGCTTCCCCCTTCGGGGAGGCTAGCTGGACCTGACACCTGGGACTCTTCCCCCCCACTCTGCTCTGGTGGGGAAGCTGGTCCTGATCTCCAGCTGCTGCTTTGGGAGTCCCCGCTGGCCCCCTGTTTCTGGTGTGTCCCCCCGGGACCCCCCTCGCCCTGACCATCGGCGCCTCCTTCTGGGAAGCTTCCGATTCACTGGAGAAGCTCATGGAATCTCTCGGGTCACTGTCATACTCCCCTATGCTGCCCTCAGATCCCTCCCCTTCGCTCTCCATCTCCTCTCTCCCCTGTGCCTCTGTCCCTGAGCCCCTGACAGACGTTTTACACAGATTTGTATAAAAAAGAGAAAGAAAATCTCAAACTAATAGAGAAGTATATAGAGGAAAGTAAATTGAGTAGTATGCTGAGAGAAAGTGCAGAACTAAATATGCCAATCTCAATGATGGAAATATACCAGGCAGTAAGTAAGGGAAAATCTGGGAAAGCCCCATGTCCAGATGGGCTCTTGGTGGGATACTACAAAAAATAATAATCAGGATGTGTTAGTCCCCCACCTAAAAGACATTATAAATAAAGTGTTAGAAATAGGACAAGTACCAGAAACTTGGAAGGAGGCCTATATCACCTTGATACTTAAACAACATAAGGACATGACAAACCCTAAAACTTCCACCCGATTGCACTACTAAACTGCGATTATAAATTATTCGCAGCAATATTAGCAAACGGACTCAAAAAAATTATGAGCAATTTAATACATAAGCAGGCTTTCTTCCGGCAGACAGTTAAAAGACAATGTCAGAAATATAATCAACATAATAGAATACTTAGAAGTGCATAACAAAAAACAGGCAGCATTGATGTTTCCAGATGTGGAGGAAGCATTTGACAATGTGTCTTGGCTATTTATGAAAAGAGTTTTGAGGAACATGGACCTGGGGAAAACCTTTTTAAAGGCCAGAGAAGCAATATACACCACACAACGAGCAAATATCATTGTAAACAATACTATGTGGCTTTGATGGGTGTAGGGTTATGAAATGAACCAGACAAGGAGGCCCATTTTCTCCGTTATTGCTTGTTTTTATTTTGGAGGTATTGGCACAAAAAATAAGGAATAATGACAAAATAAGGGGCATAAGAGTGGGTCAACAAAATTACAAGTTAAAAGCAAATGCTGATGATGTTCTCTTGACCCTGGAAAACCCACTAGAAAAACACTAATGTGGTTGTCACCAGTGGAAGCTCTGACAAGGAAAAAATTAACACAGAGACAAATTGGAGTACATATAGTGGTACCTCGGGTTAAGAACTTAATTCATTCTGGAGGTCCATTCTTAACCTGAAACTGTTCTTAACCTGAGGTACCACTTTAGCTAATGGGGCCTCCCACTGCCACCGCGCCACCACCACGCGATTTCTGTTCTTATCCTGAAGCAAAGTTCTTAACCCAATGTACTATTTCTGGGTCAGCGGAGTCTGTAACCTGAAGCGTCTGTAATCTGAAGCGTCTGTAACCTGAGGTACCAAGGTATAGAGACTTGCTAACTGTCACCAGAGAGGACTATAAATTGAAAGAGTATGGAGAGGTAAAAAATTACGGGACAGATTGGTTAAGTTACTATAAACTGCCCCCAGCTTTTAAGTTAGACAAAAAATATGGATTTGCAGAACAGAGTTCGCAGTTTGAAAAAGTTGTATCAGGATCCAGGGTCAAAATATTATAAAAAATTGTAAAACTTATTACTTGAGTGGGACACAATGGAGGAAATGGTTGAATCTTAAATGATAACTTGGGTTAGGGACGTGGGGCACAATACTGATTTTGCACTATGGGAACAACTGTAGAAAGTAAACATATAGTTTACAGCATGCTACACACTAAGGGAAAACTATGAAGTTGCTGCATAGGTGGTATCTGGCACCAAATACACTAACAAAAAAGGGCAATTGCTGGAAATGTAAGACAGCAGAGGGATCCTTTTACCACATGTGGCGATTGTGTAGCATAATTAAAAACTACTGGGAAATTATCTATAATGAACAAAAAAATGTTTTAAAAATCCTTCTCTAAAAACCTAGAAGCATTGTTGCTGGGGTTAATAACAACAGAAGTGTCAAAAAAAGAGAAATTTGTTCCTATATGCTTCACGTATATTACTAGCCCCGAAATGGAAAACAGATAAGGTACCAACAAAAGAAGAATGTCATATTAAATGGTTAGAATATGCAGAGTTAGCAGGGATGACCACTAGAATAAGAAATCAAAATGCTGAAAAATATAAGGAGGACAATATATATATATTTAATTGAATATATGAAAAAGTATTATAAACAAACAATTAACCTAGCAAGATGGTAAGATTTTGAGCAGTGTAAGAAAAAACTAAAGTGTATATAAGAAGTTGTGACAGACTGGGTGAATCAAGAAAATGCGAGAAAAAGAGACAAAAGGAACCATGGAAAGAGAGGATGGGAAGAAGGTGGAGGAATGATTTCTGGTTTTCTGTTTATTTTTCAATATCCTAAAATTGTTATTTAATTTCTATTTCAGAGGGGAGTTTTTTGTGTCGTTTGCATTGTTTCCATTCATTTCTTTGATATGGAATTGTATCAGAAACTCAAATAAATAAATAAAAAGGAGTGGAGGAAAGGCGATTGTTGGCAAAAAGTTGTGCCTTTCCTCCATTCACAGACATACAGCCCCCGTTAGCTGCTCTTTGTTTTTAAAGAGTGTTGTTGAAATGACACAGATCTCTGTGTTGTGTGCGGTTTGGCCCTCAGGCCTGTACCTACTTTCCAGTGATCAAAGGTCTAAGTGTGTTATCAGTCATAAACCAGACCAGTTGAAAAGAATAACGTTGTTTTCTCAGTCTTCAAAGCATGAACATTACAAAATCACATGGGATGGCTTGCTTGCAAGAACAATGGTTACAAATTGAAAGGGATGGATTAATATGCTAAATAAACCTCTTATAAATGAAAGTTAATCTTAAATGCATCAAGCAAGTGAAAGGTATAATAAGATTACAATAGGAAAATAAACTTAACGTGGAGAGATGATTCCTAGCTTTTCTTTTTTTAAAAAAAAACACCAATCTCAATTAATTGTTCTTAAAATGTTTCGAAGATTATGTTAGCAGTTAAGAAATAGGAAGCTGAGTTTAAAACAGAAAAGATTTATAGTTTAAAATAAGAGATCAAGACTAGTTTTAGCTTGGTCAAGGCTATTCATACGTTACCAAAGAACAGCTATGTTCTTGCTTCCATTGAAGTTTCCTCTCAGAAGTCCCAGAGCAACTAATAGAAGTCAGTCGCTGGTTTTTCCTTCTATTGAATGAGCCCAGCTTCTCCTCCCTCCATCTCATTTCTCTTGTCTTTCCTCATGTCTCCCTTTTAACATTAAAAAAATATATGCATGTTTGATCAATCACCCGCCAGATATTGATCTTGATCCTAGAGAGGATTTGGTATATGTGACACGAACATGATGTATATGCTTCTATAGTGAAGCAGCTCCTATTACATATATTTGAATGCACCCTAATTGAATATAGTCCCAACCACACTTCTCAGATGGCAAAACCATACAAACTAAGGATAGCAATTGAGTAGCTAGTTATATCTCACCAAAAAAGAGAAATGAAATATACCACCAAAATCAGGGGGGAGGGTGGGACTTGCATAAAATTGGTATGTGCTAGTTTATACCTATATAAACTATATAGGTATCTCAGCGGAATGGGGAAGAATAATATCCGATGACCAGCATGCCTGTAGATTCCCTTGCAAGATTGTTTTCTTTAAAAGGCAAGGAATATAAACCATGAATGCATGAATAAAATGTGGGGAGGCAAGGGAAATTGGTTTATGGTGAACATTAGCAAAGGAAGTTGGTATGTCTTTAAGGCTACAATCCTGGGATTATGTGGCATTGAAATCAGTGGGACTGAGTGGGCATATATAGGAAAGATTGTACTTTTAGTAGTTTGTGTGCAGTATTGTGGTACAGTAGTTGCAGGAGAAGAGAAGAGAAGAGTATTATAAAGACAGTCTTGTGCCACTGAATAAGAGAAGTGCATGGAGCTTAGGAACTTGGGTTAAGCACTTATTTGCTGATCTTATTGTCTACTATAATATTCTAATGAATTATTGAATATTGTTGTTATATGAAAGTTATGTTTTTATCACAAACTTTTTGTACTGAATCAGTAATATAGAAAGGGGGCATACAAATTAAAAGTAAAATGAAATCAAATCAGATATTTGGAGCTGAAGTTCCATGGCTATCAACTGCAGTGCATTTATATGGGACAGATACACTCAGGTTTGTATTGTAACACTGCTTCCTATTACACAGATCAAGTAATGCTGGAGAGGGCAATCTGCTCTACTGAAGTCATATTAAACAAAGTAAGGGTGGTTTTTAAGGCACATCTGAGAGGCTGCAGTGATAGCGGGCTTAATGTTGTTTGCTCTCTCCATTTATTGTAAAAGAGACTGACTAAATATCCTCTGTTCGATTAACAACAACACTCTCAATCTCACTCCAGTCTAAAATGACCTTTGTAAAACTATACCAGTGGTCTGAATTCTAATTACACCAGAATTGATTTCCCTCCCTCTCCTGGGTACAAATGGGAGAACATACACTTAACTTTATAGACCAAAATAACAACTATGTATTATTACATATACATAGATTATGTAGTCAATGTGTTTATTTTTAGAGGGGTGAATTATCAAATTAAATCATCACTAGATTTTCACACCTAGATTTGGTTTTGATTTGTCAGCCAAACAGCACGCGGACCTAGTGGTGGGAGGAAAAAATCCTTAAATAAGAGACACGGGGGAATGATTAATGGACTTCAATGTCTGTACACTAATGCGCAAAGCATGGGAAATAAACAAGATGAGCTTGAGCTCTTGGTACAGCAAACTAAATATGACATAATAGGCATCACTGAAACCTGGTGGGATAAGTCCCACGATTGGAATGTAATAATGGGGGGATACAATCTATTTCAGAGAAACAGACCAGACAAGAAAGGAGGAGGAGTGGCGTTATATGTCAGGGATGTGTATACCTGTGAAGAGATCCAAGATTTAGAACCTCAAAGCCAATGTGAGAGCATTTGGGTCAAAATTAAGGGAGAGAAGAATAACAGAGACCTCATTGTGGGAGTTTACTATAGATCCCCAAGCCAAACGGAGGACATAGATGATGCCTTCCTGGAACAGATGGCCAAGCATGCAAAAGGAAGGGAGATAGTAGTAATGGGGGACTTCAATTACCCGGATATTTGTTGGACGTCAAACTCAGCCAAGAGCATAAGGTCAAACAGACTCCTCACTGGCCTTGCAGACAACTTCATTGTCCAGAAAGTGGGAGAAGCAACAAGAGGAACAGCCATTTTAGATCTGGTCCTAACCAATGTTGATGACCTGGTTAGTGGGGTAGATGTGGAAGGATCATTAGGCGCGAGTGATCATGCTCTTCTGAAGTTTACTATACAGCGGAAAGGAGCAGCCAAGCATACTAGGACTCAATTTCTTGACTTTAAGAAAGCCGACTTCATAAAACTTAGGGAAGTGCTGGGTGAGATGCCATGGACAGCAATACTAAAAGGAAAGGGAGTTCATGATGGCTGGGAGTTTGTTAAGAGGGAGATAGTAAAAGCACAACGACAGGCAATACCAATGAGACGGAAACGTGGAAGGTGCCTAAAGAAGCCAGGGTGGCTATCTAAAGAACTTTTAACTGAATTAAGATTTAAAAAGGATGTGTACAAAAAATGGAAAAGGGGGGAAACCACCAAAGAGGAATTCAAACAAATAGCCAGCACGTGTAGACACAAAGTCAGAAAAGCTAAAGCACAGAATGAACTCAGGCTTGCTAGAGAGGTTAAAAGCAACAAAAAAGGCTTTTATGGGTATGTTCGTAGCAAAAGGAAGAACAAAGAAACAGTGGGGTCACTCAGAGGAGAAGATGGTGAAATGCAAACAGGGGACACAGAAAGGGCTGAACTCCTCAATGCCTTCTTTGCCTCAGTCTTCTCCGATAAAGAAAACAATGCCCGACCTGAAGAATTTGGAGCAAATGATTCAGCAAAGGAAACACAGCCCAGAATAACTAAGGAGATAGTACAAGAATATTTGGCTAGTTTAGATGTATTCAAGTCTCCAGGGCCAGATGAACTGCATCCAAGAGTATTAAAAGAACTGGCAGATGTGATCTCAGAACCACTGGCAGTCATCTTTGAGAATTCCTGGAGAACAGGCGAAGTCCCGGCAGACTGGAGGAGGGCAAATGTTGTCCCTATTTTCAAAAAGGGGAAAAGAGAGGACCCAAATAATTACCGCCCAGTCAGTCTGACATCAATACCAGGGAAGATTCTGGAACAGATCATTAAGCAAACAGTCTGTGAGCACCTAGAAAGGAATGCTGTGATCACCAATAGTCAGCATGGATTTCTGAAAAATAAGTCATGTCAGACTAACCTGATCTCGTTTTTTGACAGAATTACAAGCCTGGTAGATGAAGGGAACGCAGTGGATGTAGCCTACCTTGATTTCAGCAAGGCATTTGACAAGGTGCCCCATGATATTCTTGTAAAGAAGCTGGTAAAATGCGGTCTTGACTATGCTACCACTCAGTGGATTTGTAACTGGCTGACTGCCCGAACCCAAAGGGTGCTCATCAATGGTTCCTCTTCGTCCTGGAGAAGAGTGACTAGTGGGGTGCCACAGGGTTCTGTCTTGGGCCCGGTCTTATTCAACATCTTTATCAACGACTTGGATGATGGACTCAAGGGCATCCTGATCAAATTTGCAGATGACACCAAACTGGGAGGGGTGGCTAACACCCCAGAGGACAGGATCACACTTCAAAACGACCTTGACAGATTAGAGAACTGGGCCAAAACAAACAAGATGAATTTTAACAGGGAGAAATGTAAAGTATTGCACTTGGGCAAAAAAAATGAGAGGCACAAATACAAGATGGGTGACACCTGGCTTGAGAGCAGTACATGTGAAAAGCATCTAGGAGTCTTGGTTGACCACAAACTTGACATGAGCCAACAGTGTGACGCGGCAGCTAAAAAAGCCAATGCAATTCTGGGCTGCATCAATAGGAGTATAGCATCTAGATCAAGGGAAGTAATAGTGCCACTGTATTCTGCTCTGGTCAGACCACACCTGGAGTACTGTGTCCAGTTCTGGGCACCACAATTCAAGAAGGACACTGACAAACTGGAACGTGTCCAGAGGAGGGCAACCAAAATGGTCAAAGGCCTGGAAACGATGCCTTATGAGGAACGGCTAAGGGAGCTGGGCATGTTTAGCCTGGAGAAGAGGAGGTTAAGGGGTGATATGATAGCCATGTTCAAATATATAAAAGGATGTCACATAGAGGAGGGAGAAAGGTTGTTTTCTGCTGCTCCAGAGAAGCGGACACGGAGCAATGGATCCAAACTACAAGAAAGAAGATTCCACCTAAACATTCGGAAGAACTTCCTGACAGTAAGAGCTGTTCGACAGTGGAATTTGCTGCCAAGGAGTGTGGTGGAGTCTCCTACTTTGGAGGTCTTTAAGCAGAGGCTTGACAACCATATGTCAGGAGTGCTCTGATGGTGTTTCCTGCTTGGCAGGGGGTTGGACTCGATGGCCCTTGTGGTCTCTTCCAACTCTATGATTCTATGATTCTATGATAATATTCCAAGAATATTATGTGAGCTCTGCCTTTCCAATAGAGCTTTGTTACCTAAACAGGGTTGCCATCTTTTTAAAAGCCAAAAAGGAGAGGTCACACATTCCATTCAATGGGTGTTGAGTCTGAATACACAAATAGTTTAGCTCATACGGTTACTGACATGTACCGTTCAACAAGTGTACAGCGTGTGTACCTCTGTACACAATAGTTGAGCAGTATAAACCAACAAGTGTACGCTCTTTCACACGAACACTTATGTGTAGAGGTCGTTTGCACCTGCGTTCAGTGTAACATGTGAACAAACTTAGAAATTATGGTCCCTGGGTAGGGCCTTGGAAGTAGGCCCTCTGAATCCAGAGACAGAGCTCACAGCATGTCTAGAAGTGGAAATATTAGGACTGGCTCTGCCCTCAGGCAAAGCGAGGGAGCTGCCTCAGATAGCTGATTTTGTGAATCTTATTTATTTGCAGAATGTGCATCTTACTTTTCAGGGGGGGGGGAATCTCCCAACTTGGTTTACTACAACCAAGAGAGTCCCTGCCCTCAGGCTTACATCTTAAAAAGGCACAACACAAAAGGGCAATGGATTGGGGAGGAAGGAGGAAACACATAATTCAGAGCAAGCACCGTCCTCTCCCCCTTCAGGCAAGGATCATGGCCCACAAAGAGTATTCTCATTCGAAAAAATTAGACAGAGAATCTAGGCTCTTTCCAGTGATCAAATATTAAATTTAGTAGATTGGAGCCTGAGTGGGAAATAGTGGTGAAATATAAGTCTAGGGATACAATTTAAGCAACAGTAATTTGCAAGGATTAATAGTGCAGATTCAGACACATGTACTCAGAAATAAGCCCCACTGAGCTCAGTTGGTCTTACTCTCTAATAAGTGTGATTAGGCTTGTATTTTCAGTGTGCTAAAGTAGCTTAGGTTAGAAGTTAGTGCAAAACAACAGACTAGCAGGGTTTGCTATCTCACCTTACAGCTCAGTAACTCATCTGCGTTCGTTCTGTTTATTCAAACATACTAGCTGCCTGAGGAGCCCTTTGAATTTAAATCATAGGCATGCAGGGCTAAAAGGAATTTGGAAATAATACAGGCAAGAGTTGCCCGACACAAAATGACATTGCACTGGCAGAGTCATTGTGACAAAGTATAACATTTCTCTCATTAGACAGCAGGGGGGTCCCAGATAAAGAAGGCGACAGTTAACACACTGAACCATACTAGCTACTAAGTCCCCAAATGCTATGCAGGTGCTATTGGGTTTTTTTTAAAAAACGTACCCTGCTTTCCTCTCCATAAAGTTTTCTGAAGCAGCTTACAAATATAAAAGCAAACATCAGAAATTCCTCTAGGGAATGTGAGACAGCAATACAGGAGCAGATGCTTGGGAAGTAGGATGGTGCTTAGAAGCCTTGCTTCAGAGCTCCCTGGGAAAGAACAGACGGCCCGTGTTCAGCTGCTGAAATATCAAGGCAAAGCTGGGAAAAATTCGTGCTGGAAACACAGAGGGGCTTCTGCCAGTCAGTGCAGGTGTTGAGCTAGATGGAGCAAAGTTCTAAGGCAGCTTCCTATGTGGTGGTGAGATGGAAGAAAAGGGCAGCTAAATCAAAAGAGTTTCTGATGAATTATTGGCAATATATATCCCTGCTCCAGAATTCCATCTGCAGGTCAGATTATGGAAACCCTATGCTTGAATACAGAAGAACCAATAGCACATGAGTGCCATGGCAATCCTGGTGTGTGGCTGTCTAAACACTTCAGATAATGGAGGACTTTCAGTGAATTCACTCCTTTCTTTCAAAATAACCAGTTCCCACAATGGTTTGAAGCAGGCATGTCCAAAGTCTGTCTTGGGGGTCCAATCTGGCCTGCCAGTTGGCTAAATCCGGCCCCTGTAGCAGTTTATTTCCTGGGGTAAAATCCTCAACAACTTCAATTCTAAAAAAGGTCAACAACTTTGGTTGGCTCTTTGGTTGGCCCTCACAGCCCTTCACTTCATCAAATCTGGCCCTCTTTGAAAAAAGTTTGGACACCACTATGAAGCAGTGAAGCTAAACAGCTCTCGTCCTGTATGTTGCTTGGATTACAGCCCCCCTAAAAACCAAACATAGGCCAATCTGAGCCCCACAGAGGAAGAGCCGAGTATGTGAAATACATCAAAGAAGAATGATTTTTTGCATAGGCACCAAATTTGGGTTGGTGTTGGGAAGCAGCCTTGACAAATAAAATTTAGGGAACAGATGGATCTGAACTGGCACAATATTGAAATCAAATCTAAATTATGAATTTGGAACTTCAAAATTTGAACTTCTGCACCCCAAAATGTCAAATTCTAAAGCAGAATTATTTCCCTGCTCCAATTTTTTCCCCAGTCCTAGCAATTGCTTTCCTCTTGCGCTGGAGCCCTGCAGGACTCCATCTCATTACTAGACATACATGGATACCAGTGGAGAAAGGAAGGCAACAGGAAATGAAGTGTGAATGGACAGCAGATACACAAGACTAAATCACACCTGGACTTAGCAGCCTCTTTGATTTCCCATGGACTCAGAGACGTAAATGGGAATGAACTGGCTGAAACTCAACCATCACAAAATAATAGATGTTGACAGGTAGGGGAATTGCTTGAAAGAATGAGCAATGGGCATACATAAGATTATGCCTAAATCTTGCCAGCATTTTGTTTAAGTAGTCAAGAGGTCCAGTGTCTATCAGTGAAAGTGCTCCATATAATACATAATGTAATACAAGTCTAACTATGCCATCCAATAATCTTTGTCAGAGTAATTTGCTGTCTGAAAGCAGTTAATTCATATAGCAATGGTTACAGGTGATGAATATTTGTACATGGCCACATATTGACTCACTACACTGCTAATTCAGTCTGAAGATGATACCTAGGAAGCAAAATCTAACTGGAGCTTGGCAAGGGTCTCTTCAGATGTACCAAACATCACCATAGTTGACAAAAGTGATTTTTTGATGATATTTCCCACTTAGAATCATAGAATTGTAGAGTTGGAAGGGACCCTGAGGATCATCTAGTCCAATCCGCTGTAGTGCAGGAAGATCAAACCTGCAACCTTGGCATTATCAGCACCGTGCTCTAACCAACTGGCAATTGCTTGCTTTTTTGCCAGAACAAAAGACAAACCACAGGATTCAATCTGGGAGAGCATTTCTGGTGAAGCATCCTAATTCTACACTGACGTCATTTTAATATAGTCCAGCCTATCCCAACCTGGTCTCTCCAGATGTTTCAGATTACAACTTACACCAGCCCCAGCCAACTGAACTAGAAAGCTGAACTAGAACACTAGCAGGGTCCATGCCTGAATAGTTCAAATTCCATGGCAGAAATATGATGAAAGATAGAATCTCCCAGACTCTTCATTTGGTGTGGTGGCCCAGAGTGGAATTGTTCCATTTAGACCCCTCAGAATGTCTGGGTTTTGTGAAAGAGCCTAATTATCTTCCCCAAACAAACAAAAAGCTATTGCACTCTAGGAGCATCATCATCATCATTTTATTTTATGTCACCTTTCCACAGTTAAAAACAATGCTCAAGGCGGCTTACAACATGACAAGATTTACATAATTACAAAAGTCATAAACAATAAATAAACCACACCAAAAAAATACACAACCAAATGGAAAACAATTTCCACATAAATCAAAATCTAAAACGAAGGATAAAGCATTAATATCACAGTTTAAAATGGCATAGGTAAAAAAATAACAGCATTTTTTTAAAACAACAACAAAAACAAAAAACGGAGCCCTCTCTGCCCAGCAGCAGCAGCGGCAGCAGTCCTTTATGGAGCCTGTCAGGCCCCGCCCTAGGCCAGGTGGTGAGTGGCAGGAAGGGGGCCCTCAGGATGCTATAGTAACTCCTAAATATAGATTCAGGTAGGTAGCCATGTCGGTCTGACACACTCGGGGGGAGGGATGTATCTGAATAAGTGTGCATGCACATGAAAGCTTATACCCAGCACAAACTAGTTTGTCTCTAAGATGCTACTGGACAATTTTTTTATTTATTCCTAAATATAGATTTACATTCCCATCCACATCTAAAGAGGCATCCAGCCAATTCAATGGACTCCAGATGATGAGCATCTCCAATTACACATCTGTACGAGCATCTGCATCAGCTACACACACAAAACCCGGCTTCTACATGATCTACCTTGTGGTTTTGGGTGTCGTTCTTTCTCTTTTCAATCATAAAAGTAAATTTTCTATTATTATTTCTACTAGTACCTAAAAATACTTTTAGATTTACAACTGTGCAGACAATGTATCTTAACGTTCAGGAGGATATCGAGGTCTAAAGAAAATAATAGTATATAGATTGGACACAATAATCAATTGCTCACCAGACACCAGAAAGAAAATAATACCATACATTTATTATTCAAATAAATCATTCTTCTAGAATTACTTCAGGAAAAACATGTATCCCACTTTTTTATGTTTTATTAGTACATTCCAGTCAGAGGCCGTCTAAGGAGGAGAAAATAATTCATTAAACAATCAAGGAGACATTTGTAAGTCAAGGACTTATTATTATCCAGACTCGAGGAAACATACAAGTCTTCAAAAATATATTACGTTTTTATCTATTCCAGTTAAGTTGTTTTACATAAGAGAGAGGAATTTAATCCGACTGATCTATCTCTGTAGCAGCTCAAGGGGAAAGCAATTCAGATTCACTATAATCTGAGTAATAGGTTCAATGCTAGCTTCCTCTTATCATAGGGAAAGGAGCCGTTTTCATTTCACAGTTTATGGTGCCTTCCCTATAGTTAGCTTCTCCCTGATGGCCAGACATAACAGAAGTTCTATTAGTGAAGTCTTTTGCACTTGTGGCTTACGCTAGAGTGGAGCCACCACCCGTGCTTAGCTGAAGTGTGAACACAGCCTCTTGGGGAATAATAGACACTAAATCCTTCATAATTAGATCTCATTGAGGAGGTGAAAATGAAACACTTGCTAGTTGGCTCACTGAATTCTCCCCCAAATCTGGCACATTTGACTCTCCCAAACTATAGAGATGGACAAAAGGGTCTTCTTCTTGGTCCTTCTTTCAATACACACACTTATTTATATCCCAGCTTTCCTCCATGGTGCTTAAGGTGGCATACTTGGTTCCTTTCCTCCACATCGTGTCCTCGCAACCATGGTAGGTTAGGTTGAAGAGATGGTGATTGGCCCAAGGTCACTCAAAGAACTTCCTTCATGGTCTCCCCAGGTCCTAGCCCAACACTAGCCACTGCTCCACACTGGTTCTCAGTTAATACATAAATAGCTTCCTTCACAACACATCTAAGCTATGTGGGGAATGAATGTCATGTTTGACCTAAGTACAGGGATGACTCAAGATCTTTTGCCTCCTGATGAATGACCTAGGCCATTCCACACGACAGCTGCCGGCTTCCTATTTAAATTGTTTCCCCTCCTGCTGCATCTTGCTGTAGCCAACCTCAAGTCTTTCTGGAGGGTCCCTGATCCTGGCATGCATGTGCAGGATTAGTGGAGAGAATCAAGTCAGCAATCCCCCCTGTGCAATCAGGGTTCTCCCCATCTAGCCTACTTTGCTGTCCTATCAAAAGGCAGCCTGATTGCATGGAGAGATCAATGTTTACATATTCATGTGAACATTCTTCTCTCAAGAAAACGATTTGAATGAACAAATCGTGCAGGATGCATTTTGAGAAAAGTGGTGATCTATGTTTCTCAGCTCCCGGACACTGAAATGAAGAGAAAGAACCCACAGAGAGTCAACATAGGGCTTATGCACACTAAACTTTTCCCCATGCTTCCAGGATTGCCGTAAAGAATGGGTTTTTGTGAGGAAAGCTCCAGAACGTTCAGACATGAAGCTTTAAGGCATGGACCATGCCTGCAAAGCATGGAGGAAAGCTAAGTGTGGATAGTGGCTGGGAGGAGCGCAGAGAGAAGAAACACCAGGGTGCATCTGCAGCAGCACAACTGGGCGCCTACATCTGCCCCAGCTGCAACAAAACATGTTTCTCCTGCATCAGTCTCTACAGCCACAGCAGGTGCTGCAACCATCCAACAGCTTGACCTCACCCCCAAAGGCACACTCCTCCATTGTCTCCTGAGACAGCCAGATGCCAACAACAGTGGCTGGAGTGTTGGCATGATAACCAGAGAGAGAGATGGATTAAAATTCTCATTCTCAGTCATAAAATGCATTGTGGGACCTTCAGCTAGACACTCAGTTTCAGCCTAACTGGCCCTCCCTACAGGGTTGTTGTATAAGGATAAAGGGGGAAGCTCTGTGCTTGACTGAGTTACCTGGAAGGAAAAACAGAATATGGATAATTTAGATTGCAATGGAAATCAATCTGTGACAAAATAGACCTCAATTAATAGGAACTTTTAATGGTATGTGTAAATTCTCGTGTTTATTGTGGACAAGAACAGAAACCCAAAACTGTCAGGAGCAGTAGGAACATCTAAGTGCTCTTGGTCTGTGGAATAGGGACTCCAGTATTGCCACCTCACCTCTTCCAGGGTGAAAACACAGGTGTGGGAGAAGAAGCATAACCAACCGAGAAGATCAGGGTCTGGAACATCTGCCCTGTCTTGTTGATGGCTTAATAATGGGTTATATTCTCCTTCTTGGAATGTGCTAATAAAACATTATAAAAAAGCAGAATGCATGTATTTCCCAAGGTAATTGTTTAGTCTTATTTTCTTGCTGGTATCTGGTGAGCAATGGATTATTGTGCCCTTATCTTAGTTTGGCTGAGTTACAGCTACTTATCTGGAAGGCTGCTGCTGGCCTTGGAACCAAGCAACAGCATCAGCATCAACCACAGCAGGAGAAACAACTGCTCTTGGGCGAAGGTATTGTCTTCTCAATTCCCCCACATACAACCATTCCTGTGAGAACCGTGTCCAGTGGCTAAGAGCATCAAGGCTTGTAGAATCTGCTCTGCCCACTCTGGAGGTGTTTTCATGCTGAGAGAAGCAGCACCATCAACTGGGCCAATGCCAGAAGGTAGACCCACCCTGTCCCCATGAATAATGTAGTCAACTATAGGGCCTGGATTTCCGGGTCGGGGTGGTTTGCAATTACTGGGCCAACATGGCTCCAAAAAGACCTAGCACCCGGTGGAGAGGTGCAGTAGCTGGCTAATCCCTTATTCAGCAAGAGGGAAACTCACTGTTGCTTTGCCTATGTCAGTAGACATGCATGTGTCCTCAGGTATAGAAAAATCAATAGTAAGAGTCCTTACTGATCTCATTATACTCGCTCCATTTAGGTGAGCAACTCAAAATGAGTAAACCGAACACTTTTATTGGACTAATTTCCATTCAGGACCAAAATATGCACACTTGCAAGCGGCAGAGAACTCATCTCCAGGCAGAATGAGGAAAAAGCTAATTCTCAACTGCGTACAGAGTAATGGTGCTAATGCTAATACCTTTTAGTCATTTCCGGTAGATGGTGTCCCAATTACAAAACTTTTAGCACATCAAATTGTTGTTTACAATATATTAACCAGCAGGGGGGTTACGGGCTTATGTAATGACCCAAGAAACTATTTGCAGCGTAGCGTTTAGCCAAGGTAATCCATGTGATCAGTGAGCCTCCGTGTATCTGAAGGAAGCAGAAGCAGAGTGGCAAGGGAGCTGTGAAAGGAGAGATTGCATTGCCAGGAATAGATTTCAGGCTTGACCCTTGAGATTCCTTGGGCCTCAGTAAAGCAGGCACTCTCTCCTTTAGTCATCTGTAGTTTCACAGCTTCCAAACGGGGATCGAGGTTGTGTCTGTCGTCTTCCTTTACCAACCTAGCACCCTCCAGACGTTTTGGATTATAACAGCTGTTTTGACTGGGAGTTGTAGTCCATCAGGTTGGCAGAGGCTGTGGGTCATCCAGACTTCGTTTTGTGCTGCATTTCTAGGCACCGGTCTGCATTTTCTCCCATTCGCTCTGATTCAGCAGTAAAATGGGGTTTCCCCAGGGAAAGTGCCAGGACACGAAAACAACTTTTTGGACGCAGAGCTTTAAAGCGCGGACCTCTGCTTCAAAAGCATGGCATGAAAGGAAGTCCAGATGAGCCCTGTAATTCAGAATGCTTGTAACAATGGCTTGAGAATACTGCCCTCAGTAACTCCTACCAATAATAAATTTACATAGTCATGAGTATACTCGGTTTTAAAAACAGCTGCCCTAACTCTCAGTTCATTTCTAAAGGTGTGTTTGCATAGATAAACATGTGACAGGGCCAGAATGCAATAGCCCCCCTTTGCTGTCCTTAGATCTCAAAATCAGCCCCTAAATTTGCAGGTTCCACATAAACTACCTCAAACAATATGGAGACGTAATGTATCAGTTTTCGAATTTAGCGAGAATCTAGGTTTAGAAAGATAGTTCAGAGCACCACTAAGAAGTTAAATGCCAACCTCATTTCCAAAGAGCCAGTTTTATCATCCTGTCACCCATGCCGTGGCCCTGGCAAGCACATCCCTTGTCAACTGTCCAGACCTTGGCAAGAGAACGTTTCTGAACAACTGCAACAGCATCAAAAGGCATGTCCTTAAAAGGGGTGTGTGTGTGCAAATTATCATGTCCTTACTAATGTGTAGTAACACATCTTGATCCTATGAATAACATATGGAATCCCATAAGCAGAAGTGGAAAGGAAAAGCCCCTCAGTACACATGGTCAATAGAAGGATCAGGAGCACAGCTGACCACTGTCCCCTCAGGGGGGTCCTCAGTCCTCATATTAAGGCTATATAAGAGTTATAATTTCCTGAGAAATTCTAATTTCCTGTAGCAAAATGCACTTTGATGAACAGAATCCAAAGCTGAGGGAGTTTTTCATTCAAATGTGTTCTTTGATGAAAAGACCCAGCAGAGACCAAATAAAAAGACAAGAGGCCAGCGAAAGGGATGTGTGTGTGTCTATTTTGCTTTTGAATGTTTGTTGATTTTTATACATGAAACACTTGTCTTATTAGTATGTTCGGCATTGCACAGCAGAAAGCAGTGCTTTTTCCACAAAGGTCTTTGTAATGAGGGGCTCTAAAAAGACTTTCAGCAGTGCTGCAAGTTCCCTCAGAGGCTTGGCAAGAATCTGAGGTGCGCAGGTCACAATTTCTAGAAGCAGAAGACATCTGGTTTATTGGAAGTGACACCTAGATCACAGTTAAGAAAGCCACTTAGGAGGATTAGTCGCTGCTCATTTGTGCCTTTTGGATCTTTTCTCATTCAGAAGTTGTGTTAATAATCATCCTCTTTGCAACCTAAAGGAAGGGAAGCACTGGGGAATGGGATTTGCAAAAAATGCAGGGCAAAGGAAAGGGTGTACGATAAGCCTGCAAAATGTGTGATCTACCAGGCAGGCATGGAAACTTAACAGGCTTGACAAACTTCCCACCATCGCTGGCCTGCCTGTGTGAGAAAAGACGTCTCAGGCTATGATTTGTATCTGGTGGTCTGCGTCAGGTTTCATAGCATACAAGTTTTGCAGGCCCGAGGTAGAAAACAAAAGTTGTAGGACAAGGAGTGTGTAGTGAAGAGGCCCTATCTTAGCCCCATACTCTGCCTTTTATGTTGGTTACACCAAATGGTGCCAAGAAAGAAAATAGCTATTCCTTATGAATAGGAAGAAGGCAGATGGCTCCATTCCAGGAAGCTTGGATGACCAGGAACACATTTGAAAAGCAATAGGGCTTTCATTGTATATGGGCCAAAGCACTAAATTTCTGGCTTTCCTCAGATCTTTTGTACTTGTTCCCAGGAAACAGAAAATACGGGCAAGGACATAGCTAAGTGGTAGAGCTCTTTGTGGGATGTATCCAGAGATATACTAGTGGAAGACGTGCCGACGGTATCGCTGTTCCAGGAACTGCTGCACAATAATTAGCAGAAGTAATTGTACAACACAAGACTCTTATGCTAACTTGTGGCGGGGGCTCTCATGCATAGAAGAGGCTTTCTGTCCATGGAAGGACTCCTGAAGACTTAAACTTAATTCAGGGGTTGCTGACACTGGAAGGCTAGTAGGCTCATTTGGAATTTTGAGCAGGTGCTAAGGGTGCCAATCACAAAATGGCAGCCATGGGCAGTGTAGGATAACAGAAAATGGCTGCTAGAGCTAAAAGAGAGGAGAGCAAAATGGTTTGGGCACACCCCCTCCAATCAGCTGCCCCATAAATGGTCAGGGAGAAGGGAGCCACCGCCATTAGTCACT
Organism: Podarcis vaucheri; assembly: GCF_965113315.1. Lineage (NCBI taxonomy): Eukaryota > Metazoa > Chordata > Lepidosauria > Squamata > Lacertidae > Podarcis > Podarcis vaucheri. The sequence continues at coordinate 53,892,511 of NC_138761.1, forward strand.
GCCACATTTTGTGCCTCTGATCTATTCAGAACATAGAATCAAAGGATCTTAGAGTTAGAAAGGACCTTGGGGGGTGGGAATCCCAACTAAAGCATCCATGACAAATAACCTCTGCTAAAAAAACCTCCAAGGAAGGAGAGACCACTACTTCTTGTGGGAGTCTCTTCCACTGCCGAACAGCTCTTACTGTCATAAATGTTTTCCCCTGAAAGTTTAGTCGGAATCTCCTTTCTTGTAACTTGAAGCCATTGCCTCGAGTCCTACCCTCCAGAGCAGGAGAAAAGATGGGAGGGTGCACGTCCAACCCTGACATCCAATTGTGTGCATGTTTAAGTGTACACATTCAATGCCGAACAGGTTGAGCTAGTGCAGACCAACTGAGCAGGAAAGAGAAGGTTCTGGTGCTTTGTAGATTTCTGAAGTGATATTACTGAGACCATTTGTGAGTGCCACAGAGGGTATTGGCCAGCATGTTGATGCCTGTGTTTGTTGGAGAACCCTTCCTCAATACATCTAAGATCCTAGGTTCAATATGTGGCACCTCTCCTCAAAACTAGGGGCAGACAAACCTATTTCTGCTCCATGGCACTTTTACATGTTTCTCCCGTAATTCTGTTCTATTTCTGCGCTGATCTTTTTTTAAAAAAATGATCTCAAAATACATATTTAAATGCTTTCCTCCTTCCAAACATGTAATTTGTACACTGTTGCCTTAACCTACTGAGTATTACATCAAAATATTTGGAGATATGTGAATACTGGGGTAGTTAAGTTCTACTTCTCATATTGCAGGAATTTTAGATCAGAAAAAACCCCATATAGAAATCCACAATGATCATATTCACAACGATCATATTCCTCAAACTATCCCTAAATATATAAATGTTCAGGATTCTCTGTAGCTGCTTGTCCACATAGAAACTACTGTACTGTTTTGACCATGTTGAGCACTGGCCTTTATAAGCAGTAAAACGAGTGCAAAGGGCTTGTTTTCTGTTGCCATCTTTAATTATGATAATGGACTAAGTCAGGATAATAGTTGCCAGGCACAAATAATCATACTTATGAATAAAATAGTTTGTTCTAATGCTACATTTTGATAGGACAATGTTTTGCTCCAGCCTGGTAACATTTTTAAAATGTCATACTGGATTTGAACAAGTAATCCCATTGTAATGTAAAATATAACTGAATTGGAATGAAGCAGAGTAATTCTGATTGGTGCAACAGATTTTTCTTTTTTTGCTGCTATGATGATACACCAGCTTTCAGCTCAAAGTTCAAACTCTCCTCAAACAGGGGAGTATTTATTTTAACAGATCAGCTTGACCCAAGAGATGTTGCACATACAAAAATAAAATAAAATGATAAACTAATTTCCCCTTTACAACCCAATTCCATGCCTCCTCCTTGCATCACATGGAGTCTCTTTTTGTCTGTTTTTGTACCTTTTACATACCATAGCAGAACTATGCGAGTTGTTAAAGGGTTGCTTTTCTCTGTAAAAGATAACTAGATCTACAATACTCATTTTTTTATTAACATTAGCACCTGAAATTTATTGTTAGGGAGTTCCAGCGTGATCTACTATTAACATCATACACACAGTTGCTCATAAGGGTTATGTTTTTGCCATGATTATCATTGACTCTTTTTGACAAGCATTGTTATTTTGCTGCTTGACTATGATTGCTGGGCAGGGAGAATAAACACATTAGCTGTTGTGCCTGTCACTCACTTAGCACAGGGGACTCCTCACATCCAGCAGCAAAGGTTGATATTTGTCGTCCAATCTAATTTGCCTGGCCTGCTGGCTCTGATCAGTTCAGGCGATGCTCTTAGCTCTTCCCCCAATTTGTCTCTGCAAGCTCCCCAGCCAAAAAGAAAGAGAGAGAGATTGTGCCCTGGAGGCTGCTTTTCATCTCTCCATCTGCACCTTCATAAAGCTCTGCGAAAAAAGCACTTGGCCTTTGAATTACAAAGCCAAGAACAGGGCCACAAATGGGACTGTGCACACATAAAATATGTGAAATAGACTGAATCCCAACATGTATTCAATTTGGGTGTGGGAATTTCTGGTTCATGTATTTCCATCAAGAGCACAGGTTCCCACCTTTTTTATATTATAGGTGGCAGTGGCATTTTTTAAAAATATAAAAAAGATCACAAGTCTATGGGTAGGGAGTAGTCAATTAACATTTTGAACAGTTCCAAGAATTTTTAAGCTGGACATTTAAAATGTTCAGAAACTAAGCACTAAATCTGCCACATAGCGAAGATGTCGCTATGTTAAAGCAAAGCAAACCCTTCAAAACCTGAATTTTTCTTTTTCAAAATTGTAACTCCAAACATATCAGCATAGATCTCAAGGCAGGAAGTTTAGAATATTTTTTTTAAAATAACTCAGAAAAGAATGTTTCCTTTCCTTTTCCCTTTTCCCGTTCCTACTAGCTCCATGCCACATTGCTTAAAGCAACAGAAATCCTCTGGACAGGTTTGTTTTTTACAGCCTTTTCCTTTTCTATTTCTGCCAATGCACTTTCCCACTTGTGGTCATTTGTGTTTTTCATGCTAAAGCTATTGAAGTTTTAAGTTAACTTTGGCTTTTTTTTAATTAACAACCCAATCCTTTACCCTTCTCATGCTGGGTAAAAATTACACTGTGCATTGAACACTTTGCTAAGTATCCGGTGGATGACATATACTTGCCAGCTGGGTCTTCATCCTCCAAGTACTTCAACTGGCCTCAGAATTTGGGGAGAAATCTGGGACGACCAAGCTGTTATTTATTTAGTTTTAAGACTAAGAAAGCTAATCTATGACTAGGCAACACATTCTGTGATGCTTTCAAATTGCAAAGGCTCTCATGTTTGTTGGGACAGTTGACGCATTTCAGAAGTGTAGACTGTAGATAATCCCTACCACTCTTATTTCCTTTCTCTTTTCAAGGACTAAAATATCTGGTGGTTCATGTGGGAGATTCAGAGGCTGGTTGATACATAACATCTCTCCCACAAAGTATTTCCTTTCTGAATAATCACCACAGTAAATCCAGTGTTTCAGTTCAGAGGTGAAAGCACTCCTAATATACATATGCAACATCTGTGCTACTAGTACCATAGGTGTGTGTGTAGCAAACCTGAAACATTCCATATCCTACAATTACATAGCAAGGGCTGTGTGTTGGGCGTGGGGAGGACGTTAGTGTTCAAACTGTTTCGTCAGCTCTCAAGAGGCCCAAACAGCAAGAGAAAAGCTACTCTTAACATGCTCTTAAGACAGTCACCAGGAGTGTTGCTAGGGATGGGTCCTTAGGCACAGGCTCCCCCTTTTTCCCTGAGTGCCTCAAGAGCTTCTAGGTAATTAATTCAAGGAAATAAATTAAGAGGACTATCTAGTAAGACTGGTGGTACTTGAAGAGATCTGGAACAGGATCTGTTGGGAAATCAATTGGGGTCAAGTGAATGAGGGTGATCTAGAGTGGGGTGCAAATTAAGACTTTATTGGGGGCAATTTGTGGGTTGGAAATTAATTTGTTTCTGTGATATTTGTATTCTAAATTGGCATATGTAAATATCAGCTTATACTTGAAACTCGGAAGTACTTAGCAATCCACCTGCCATTTATCATGCTCTTGGTATCTCAGCACAAACCACAAAGGAGAAAAGGGATTTACTGGTAATCAGGATCCCAGGTTCATAAAAGCACTGCATGGATCTTTGCTTTCATGAAGAATGAGTTTATGATCTGTAGTCCATATGACAGTGCATTTTAACCAGAAGACCAAGCATTCAGCCTTTTGCCACAGAAAGGAGTTTAAGTTTCTCAGCAGCACAACTGAAGCATTGTTTTGCACAATTAATTTGTGATATCGCCTGCGATTTCATGCAAAGAACAAAAGCTTTGTTTACATTTGCAACTTTTTCTGGATTATTATCCTTGTGAGCATATTTATTCAGATGAATGCAGGTGTTAACAGGACATGAGAAAATCTTAACACGCAAAAGGATAACGTAGCATATTCTGGAAGGTGCTTAAGCCCTTTATGAGAAGGCTTGTTCCTACACAGGAGGGCTCATGCTCAGAGCAGAGGACACATCAAAGTAATAGTAAAAAAAGGCAAATAGAGCAAAGGAGTCATGGCTGGAGCCATCAGGACAGCAGCCAGCTACATAAACATTCCAAGGTGGAACCTAAGAAACATTGCTTGTTGTGCCTGTTTCATCCCACCTCTTTCTTTAGTAATGGCTATTTCAATTAATTCATGTCAGCAACTGACTAAAAGCAGCAGCTCAACAGATCGTGGCTGAGAAGCCTTGAATATGATGGTGGTGGTTGTTTTAATTGTAACTTACTTTTACAATGTGCAGGAGACTGGATATATAGTTCCCCAGTGCAGGATATACAGTATACTGTATAATTTATGCAATCACAATGTACCTCTTATTAGCATAGCAGCACCATTCAGCTAGAGTTCTGAAGAAGCCAGAGGCCATCTTAGCTGTGAGTCCTGGAAGGCCTGCTCCTTGCCTGGGAGGGATAAAAAGCTGAGGCTACTGTGGAGACTATCTTGGCGGTTTCTTAGTGCAGACCCAGGTCATTAAGTCTGAGCTTCCATGACCACCACTCACCATGATCTACCATTGGCAAGATTGACAGCAACAGCACCAGATGTGTTCTATGCTTGCGACAATATTTTATTCTCATTAATTATACTGTTTCAAATGTGCCTTTTATATTTCACTTCCTTTAGTAATGTTTTCTTCTGACATGTTTAATAAAAATGTACTTCATTGTGTTAAATGTACATTCTGTAGTTGACCTCCTTTGTAACATTTTATTTTGAAATCTTCTAATATTTTGGTTTCCTGTTCATTATGCTTTAGATGTATGCTGGCTGCTTTTTTTTTTTTTTACTTTCTTCAGTAATGTTTTACTATGGTTTGCTTTATTTGATGTTTTGCAGGCGTAGGCAAACTCAGCCCTCCAGATGTTTTGGGACTACAACTCCCATCATTCCTAGCCAACAGGACCAGTGGTCAGAGATGATGGGAGTTGTAGTCCCAAAACATTTGGAGGGCCAAGTTTGCCTATGCCTGTTTTAATGTGTTGTAAACCACTTCCACATTTTTTTTCTTTAAAATATAAAGTGATACAGAAATAAAATGAACAATAATAAAGCAAAAGAAATTTTTGAAAACACTGAAATGGTGTGACTGAGGTAAGCTGGTTCCCTTAGTGGTCTGTATGATTCCTCAGGCAGGAAACCGGTGAATATTGGGAAGGGATGCAACTTGGGAGAAGGGAAGCAAAGAAATAGGTCATTGTGGAGGGTTGACTTGCTTAATGCTACAACCATCCTGTGCCTCAGCAACCTACATGAGGCAGAGTGCCAATAACACAGCTGAGTGCCCACCTCTTCTTGAGGCTGAAAATATTGACCAGGTTTCCAGAATACCCCCACCAACAGCTGCAACACCCAAGGCATCTAGAGAATCTACCATTTCAAAAACAAAAGCTGCCATTTCCTTAAACCTTCAGAGACAGAGTAGAATAAGGGCAGGGACCTTCATTAAAGCAAAAGGTTAAGTACTCCTGGAATAACATGCCATAAAGCAAGGGAAATGTGCAGTTTTGCTCTTCCTAGGATGTAGCACCTAGCCATGGAAGTTTAATTACCTGTAAGACAAGTACAACATTTATTTATCTTGTTCAATAACTACATGAAACACAAGGATTCTACTTTTCGTTGGACTTTACTCATCCTTGTCTGGTTGTTTAAGGAATATTTCTAAATTAACTCATCGATTACACACACACACAATTCTGATCTCCTTTGACTGATACAGGCCATCTCACATGTATTTTACAATGAGAATGAATTAGGGAACTAGATGGAGAACTCTGGAATCTCTTAAGGTGTTAGAAACATTAATGACAGTTAAAGAGTGCAAAATGTACATTCTTTATTCTGCCATACATTGATACAGAATAAAATTTGACTTTTCAAAATATAAAAGTATTGACAGCCCTGCAAGCTGTCGATTGGCTTTTGAGGATAAAGCACATATCATTTTTCCAGTTTTTATTGCACATCATTTACAGGCGTGTTTCTTATTATTATTTACAAGTGTTTGGGCAACACCCATTTTTTCCTAATACACTGTGTTGCACAAACAAAAACTTAAATGATTCAAGCATTCTCACAACAGAACTCAATAGGTTATTTATATATATTTAAAAAATTCTCCTTAATCATTAGTCCTTCAGAAGCAAACCTTTGTCCTGGGAGTAATTTCTCCTGATGCAATTAGTAGTCAACCACTAGCACAACTGGTATCCAGAAGTGAATACTACAAGTAAGCCACCTGCTGCTTCTCAAATACCCACTTCTAAGGCAGGATTTTTACACCTGCAGTTAGTGATCTGGCAGCATAAAAAGAATCAGGAGCACTGTTCTTTAGTTAACCAGTTTGATTCAACATTGATTAGCAGGAAGTATTTCACTGGCAATTGTGTTCACTTCATATATTAATGCTACATCAAAAATAAAGATAGGAATTCCAAGCACAATTCACAATTTGCATCCTGGGAATGTTTTTAGACTGTGGACCTATCTTTATTCTATGAAATACGCTACTTCAGAAACTTGTGTTAACATATACTTATTGTACACAGTTGTGCCTATTATGTGATTATTGTATGGCTGTCCACTTCCACTGGTATTTCCTAATGAAATTACTTCAGTGGTCCCTACCTCCACTAAAAGTTGTCAATTGGTAACGGTGGTCTACAGTAATGATTATTTTAAGAAAAGAGTGGCCATCTTTTAAGTGTTCACTTAAAGATCTGGTATTGGAGAACTACTATTTAATCCAACTAGGTTAGGTGTACAAAGATAAATTCTACTTGAATGGACAAAATTATGGCCTAAGGACTATTTTTAACCTTCTACAGGATATCACAGCACAATCCTAAACATGTTTACTCAGATACCAGCTTCATCATGGTTAATAGGACTTGTAAGCAGGCTATGAATTTGGTGTCTCGACCAGTTTATTCCTTCCAGTTACATATTGTCTTGTATTTAGATGAGCTTGTTTATTCCAGGAAAAATAGCCACAAACTGTCCCCACTTCAGAGGAAAAATCACAGGGACCTGCTGGTAAAGGGCAAATAATAAATTTAATGACAGCTATACTCAAGAGTATAACAGCAACAAGCAGACTTAAGTAACTCGCCCTTATTTCATTGAGCCGTTTCCAATATGACTTAACAGTGGGTACCCCCATCCCCCATGGTAGTAGATTTTTATTACTAAGTAACCAGCAGTGTTTAAAATGTGATTTAAGTCTTTAGAAATAATGCCTAACTCCAATTTCAAATTAAATACATAAGGTGCCATCTCAAGGAACTATATGGCAAGGATCCTGATTTATGAGGTGCTGTGCTGTGCTTGTGCATGGGTGCTTCCCAACTCCATTGAATGGCAGCTCTTTCAAAAGCCCCTCCACACTCAGGAGGGCTCAAGAGGCATGAGCACCTGTCATTTGAATGACATATGCCTTTTGCCTTCACATACAAATTAAATCCTTTCTTCCAGCTCACAGAAAGATTTGGTTTCTCACCATAAAACAAGCCATGGTTATTATTACTATTCTTATTTTAAAAATGTGTCTCACTGTTCTATATTATACAAATATTAATCAATGTTGGTTGTGGCTTCAAACAAGTGGGTATGCAACCAGTGCTGCAAGGGAAGACATCCACTTGCACAGCAGGGCTTCTCGCCTTCCCCAAACCCTCTGGAGCAATTTTTAGGGTGTGTAGAAGGTTGCATGGGGTAGAAAATGAAGGTGACATCCAACCACACAAGCAAAGTCTGTTCCATTCATGTAGTGTTGAATACAACTCATGGGTCAAGGCTAACGTTTGTTGACCACTGAAGCATATTGATGACAGGTATATTGGTGTAATACTGAAATGGGTTATCAACCTTTATTACAAAACACCCTTTTATTGTTTCATACTTAAGAACAAACTTTCATATTATCACAAATATTGAGTATTATCTAGTTAAAACTCTGGATTTCAGTATTTTCTACTTTATTATATTATTCATAAAGAATCCTTGAATATGTTTAAAATGTATCAATCGGTCCTAACATAGCCTCTATCTAATAGATGGGATTTTGTTTTTATTATGTGGTAGAACTGAAGTATAATGCTTCAGTTATACATATTTTAATGGGACAAGAAAGAGAAATTCGGTTGCACAAGCTGTAGTCCTTCTGTAAATAGGATGAATTTGGGGATATAGCCCCAAGTTCTTAACAATTGTTTCCTAGTAGAATGAAGTTGATTGAAAGTAACTTACTACAGCTTGCTTCTCTGAACTCTGATTGCTAAAGTTATCCCTTGGTAACAGTCAACTTTAGACCTCCTTTTTGAAAATGGCTACTACTAAAGAGTTTATTTACTTTTTGCAGTTATTACAAAATGACCTATTCGACTTTGTACAGCTTCGTACTGCCCTGAGCTAGTGTTCAAGCACTACAGATTTAAAAACCCGCAATCCTAAAAGTAGTTAAGCTACAGTGTTCAAGCTGTTTACTGTGAAACAACCTGCTTGAAGTCAGTACAATTACCTGAGAATTATGTAGTTTGAGGATTGCAACTTAAATCCCTTCAGGGTCACAGTGAAAGTAATTTAGATTCATGTACAAGGGAGAGAGGCAGATTCTGCTAGAGTAAGGGGTGAAAAGTTTCTTGCTTCAAATACATTCAGAAGCATGAACAACACAGGAGAGTTACATATTGAGATGTCTGCTGAATTGTCCTTTTAATCAGTGCTTCAAATCACACTGAATTTGTTGTGTAGCTTCAAAATGGTTCAACAAAGAATCAAACTGGTTCCTCTGGGCACATAACATAATTTACCAATAGATTGGTATCTTTGCCCTTTTGCTGTGAGCTGACAGTGATTATTTCAGAGAAGGAAAGTGTGGAATTAGTAATGCAGATGCTGAAAGGCAAGTGGCAAGACTCTACAAGAATGCCTCCAATAATGCTACTTGTTCCCAACTCTATTGGCACCTACCCCCAAGGTAAGAGGCCAGAATGACCAAAGCCAATTTAATAGTAGTGTGCAGAATGTCAGCCAAACAAACAACATAAAACAAGTCACGTTGTGTTATCGGTGGTCACGTTCTTCAGGGTTAGTCCAATAACTCAAGACTTTACATTCTTCCGTCTTTCCTTGTTTATTTTAATTAAACATGTAATGGTTAATAAACTGACATAGTCCAGAGTTAGTAGGTTGGTATTATAACATTTATTAAAATAATGCTATGGGTTAATAGAAACAGCAAAGAACCAAAGAATTAAAATGCAAGCTATGTAAAAACCCAACTAAAACCCAGATATGTCTAATGTATTCAATCCAGTAGCTAACTAAAAGCCCAAAGACAACACTCCCAATATAATAATAAAGTACTGCAAAACAATTGGCAATTTTCAGTTATCAAAATTGTGGGTTTTGCATTTTTGTATCCTTTTCTCAATCAGGAAAAAAATTCTTCTGAATGTTATATAACATACATATAAAACAAGATAGAAAAATACATTATAAACTTGTAACAATGGCTGTAAATACATTATCTTACATGTTTCTCATAGGCAATAGGTTGGTTATGGTACATACATAGCATCAAACTAAAGTAAAAGGAATAGACAAATACATGTCGTCTGTATGGTAACATACAAGCGATGTATGTATACCCACTCTAAAAAAAATTATATAATACTGTCAGAAAAAAGTCTTAAACTACATATTTTAATAAAGAAAAATTCAATAAAGAATGATAATACTGAGAACCAAGGCATTCAGAGATTTCAAATGTCATGCTTTAAGTTGATCCAAAATGTTGTCAACTAAGTCTTCAAACTTTTTCAGAACAAACATTACTTTTATAAGTCACACTTCTCCCAAGAAGAGACCTTTGATCAGCATCTAAAAATGTCCAGGTTTATCATAGTTGAGATGAAACTGGATCAAATACTGGTTATGTTTTAGCAATTCTCTCTCCAAAATTTTTGAGTGTTGCAAGTTTATTCAACCAAACAAAAATCAAAATGGCACAGCATATACTGAAAGTCAAACCAAAAAACCTATGTGTAACAGGAAGACAAAGCCAGTGGCAAGATAAAATAAAAGCTAGCTGAATACAAAAGGATGTATGTTTATTGCATAGTAAATAAATTGATACTTGTTTCCAGGTGAGACACAATGGTTAGACCAAGTCACCATGCAGGTGCTTAAAAAGTAAGCCCTCTTACCTAACTTACTATTGACCTTTGATTTGGAAGCTGTGAAGATTTTTAGGATAATAAGTTGACACAATGGAGGGGGGTTATCACCTGATCTTTGCCAAATCTGCTCAAAGCAATTAACGTATCACTACTTGCTCATATATATTTTTTACTTCACCTTTGTGCGTAAAGTGTTTTATCACCACTAGCACAGCTATGCAAATGTTTACTGACTCAAACTGAAGCATAGCTGAACTTCCAGATAGTTAACTGATACTTCTTTTCCTTTTCAGTAAAGCGCAACCGGCAGTTAACATTCATCAAGTAGGAGTTTGATGAGGAGTACACACTATTTGGCATTGTAGATGAAGCACACAAAAACCTAAAACATGCTCAAAGACAGACTGTCTGAATGCTCAGTTTAGTCATGGACAAAATCATCCTGTAGGCAAGTTCACGTTCTGCTGTGTTTTCCCATATCTATTTCAAATAGGGACAATGCAACCTATTCCGAGGGCTGGGGGGGGGGGTATAACACTTGCTACTGTATAAATAGTGTAATCTAATACTTTGATTTAGAATGAGACTGCATCTTAGAACCCTTTGGTTTAAGGCTGAGCAAGTACTATAAAAATATATTGTCTACAATTGAAGAGGGAACATGTTACAAAAATATTGCGGTTGGCTGTTGGTGGAACAATTCCATTTCACAGTTTCAGATCTGACAAAGTTGCATTATGCTATGGCAAAAACCAGGTAATTTAAATGGTCAACTCATTTGTCTTTCCTCACAGCTTCTTTTCACATACTGGGCGACAGAGTGGCATGCATTAACTTGCTGTCTGAGGGAGGAGCGGATTATACGAGACATCTGACTAAATGACCATGAAGAAAATAAGGCACTTTCTCTTCTTTATACTTATTCCAATACTTAAAAAATAAAAAATAAAGACAAAAAGGCTCTTTTGGTCTTTTGTTTCTCGACAACCACCAGAAAAAATCATTTAATGAAATAAAGGGTTTCTTTGTTCTTTTTTCTTTTTTATAACACTTGAAAGTATAAAATGCTACATTTCCAAAAATATATTTTTTCTGCACCAGCACCCTTGTATAGTAAAAGTATCTACTTTTTTCAATTTGTTTCAATGCACTACACTTTATCTACAATTTCATTACATGTATACAGCAAATAGGCAAGCATGGCTTTTACATCCTTAATGAAATTTCTCTATACAGGGAGGTTTAAAAAAATATTTGAACAGTTTGCCCAGTAATGTGACACATAATGCATGTACCTTGTACTCATGTAATCTTTTAAGGAAGTTGATGTATAGTAAAAGAAAGTATCTCAGGATTAGCTTCAATAGTGTTGCTGTTTAGTTTATGCATTGATGTAGTTCAAAAATTCAGTAACCTATCTTTCATGGCACTTTTTTTCTTCTTAAAAACACCCAATTTGGCAGGTAATATAAAAAAGGCTGCATCTTCTGCCCTTTGAGGGCATTGGTAGTGACTACACTGCATGTCAAATTTTGAATACTTTTAGGAATCCCTTCACCAATGACATCCCTGACCAAAGGTTCATGCATGATGCATCATCACACAGTACATTCAAAGAGAACTTTGACTTCTTAATGAGAAGAAAAAGATTCCTAGAAGTCTCACAGTAACTGCCTCTGTCATCAGGGAGTTAAGGGACATCTGCCTCCATCTCTCAAGTGAGGCCGTTCTTACCATTCATTTAGGGTGGGACACTAAAAGATGATCAGTGCGGAGGGATGAATTGGACCTTATTGCTTTACTACTATTCAGTGCAGGTTCTAGAACCACTTTCACCCAAACAGGGAAAAAAAGCTGAGTTGGAGGACAACAATTTCTTTGTCTTTTTGTTAGATGGTAAGACGAACGGACAAGTGCCTCAGCTCGCTGCACTGAAGACAGGCAAGCAAAGGCGATTACCAGTTAACTGATCAGCAGGCAGGCATGGTCAGGTCATCATTGGGTGAAGAGTTCAGAGGTCAGAAGGTCATAGGTTAGTTGCCGGTGGCGGCTGGGTGGTTAGAAACAAAAACAAAACAAAAAGGAAAGAAAGATAGAGAAGAGATTAGTTTCAGCTAGTGACGGCTTAATGACAACATGAAAACTAATCACAACTAATAAAAACAAGCATGTTTAATTCTGACATACTGCTTGACACCATCTACAGAATGCAATAAAAATCATGACAGCCTTCTATCATGATTTGAACATATGAAGGAGAAGCCCACTCCCACAAAACTGGTTAACGAGGAAAAATAGAAATAAAATATATCTAATGGTTAGTAGCAGTCGATGAAAGGGGGGAAAAAACAATGAACAGTTTTTGGAACTTGGTAAAAGAATTTAGAACAGTCAGTGCACCATATCAGTATCTGACTGCTATTAAGCATTAGTATTCTCCCATGTGCAAGCATCAAAGCAAGTAGTAATGATGAATGTGATTATTAAAAACTGATTGTTAAAAGAAATGAATCTAAGGAATTTGATTTGTCATGAACAATTTGGTTTCACATAAACTATGGGCCAAACAAGTTTTTTTGTTCAATATATTTTATTGCTTTTCAATGATTCTATTTACAAACAACAATGAATTTCTTGGCTTCATGATACAAAGCAATACTAAATTGAAGTCTAGAAGTGTAGGCATCATCATAGGGACCAGGAAAAGGCCAAATGTTCTAGCCAGCTTTTCCTGCTGAAAATGCTATTTTACACATATAGGACACTAAGAAAATGCACTTGTATGTAAACACTGTAAAAGTCCTGCCATTTTAAATTCTATACTTAAAATGCTCTAGTTACATCAAAAATAGAGGAAATCTAGTTGATACTAATAAGGCATTTTAAAAACTACAAACAGCTCTTTTTTCAAAGCTAATACTCTGCAAATACAATAAAATCTGACATTTCATATACATTCCTGCTTTATATTTTTATATTTTAAAAGAAGCCACCTGTAAATACTATTTTCTTTTCCAAAACACACACAAAAATTACAGTAAAACATAAAAAAAGTTCTCAAGTGGAAAGTTATCATTCCCAATGTTCTTGAGCTGTTCCTTCTTTAATGACTCTCTCACATTCTCCTTCAACAACTTGGTCCACTTTACAGTAGTACAAATTTTAAGACTCATTCAACAGCTTTATCATCTCTAATAAATTGAGGTTTGAAAAAAATATTTGTACTGTTGCCATTGACTAAAGCAGAGGAGATGGAAGTGAGAAAGGTATTCAGTGCAAAGTCAGATTTGTGCCATTTTGTAAAATGAAATTCAGTAGGTGCAATGTTCACAGATAGCACACTATTTAATGACAGACATCATGGGTTGGATTCATCTTCACATGTTACATTGTTTCTATGGCCTATCATTTAGGCTACAGTTCATGAACACTAAACATTATTGCTGTAACTTAAATGAGACCTCATGTTCCCTGATTTATTGATTTTTTTGAAAAAAAATGCTGAGAAGTGGGGTTTAAGCTAAAAATGTTGTCAAAAAATAAAAATAAAAACAAAATTAAAAAATAAATATTTAGTGTGGCACCATCTTGCCACCTTAAAATGTATACTAGATATCCGGAATCTTAAAGCATTCTTGGTACTTACTACAATTTTGATTAAAATGGTATTACAAATTTTAGACATAAATTATGTGACAATTGGCTTTGAAAACATTCAGTTATGGACTTAGCAATGCCATTTTTTGTGGTTTATAAAATCAATGCAAGCTATCTTAAGATACCAGTACACCTGTGATACATCCTCTGCCAAGTCCCTGGCCTTCTACAGTACACACAGGTTTGTCAACTGTGCAACACACACCATTTACAGTTTATTACAATTAGATCAGTCAGTCACTCTCGTTACATGAATCAAATTCAGTTTTGTATTATTTATATAGCGGGGCCTTAACCTTGGCAGAAATTAATTAAGTACTGCTGAATTCTTCCATTCTAAACTTAGAAAAAGAATGCTGACAAATTGTGGGCTCTTGCTTTGAATGCAATGCTTACATGTAAGCCAGCATTAAGAATAACAGCTTGCTTAATGAGAGAATATAATAGTAGCAAACATAATTTGGAAAAAAGTTTAATCATAGACCCAGTGAATGTACATTCTGCCTCTCATCTTCTTGCAGCTTTTCCTTATGAAGAGAAAGCAATTCGGTTTACTGACATTGTATTTTAACTACCATCAATACTGGACAGGTAATCAAAGTATAAATCCACAGCAAGTGTAAATAGAAAGTGCCCACTAATTTTAGCATAATGGAAATTTTCAAAAAGTGAAATTGCTTTTAACTTAGAAGTTGGTTGTACAGAAGCAGTTAAATAAAATCTAAACAAAATACCAATATTTTGTATTGGTACAATACAATACACAACAATCCTATTGTGAGAAACAGGTGTAGCACTCAAATCTATTGCAACTTAAAATGAAAACAAATACTATATTAGTTTTATGAAATCTTAAATTACCTACAGTGTTCACTAATTACACTTATTTTTGAATCATATAGCACCATTAGCAAATAAGCACTGAAGGAAAAACGTTAAGGAGGTCACCTTCACCTACTTATATTATATACAATAGTAGTTATAATTGAGAAGGCACTTTGGGAGCCCTTGCTACTAAAAGGAATTCCAATTCCAAGACTATAGTTAATACAACTAAAAACCTTGATGCTACATCCTCAAGTTACTTGAAGCCAAAATCTGACCAAAAAAACTTACAAAATATTTTCCAACAGCCACATCTAGTTAGAAGCAAAAGTAAGTGGCTGTCTGTATTAGTACCCAAATGCTCAAACTTTCCAGCTGCAAAAAACAGAAACAAGTACAGTTTGTGGCTGAGTTCAGGAATACTTTCCGCTACCTTTTTTCTTTACCAGCAACTGAGTGTGAAATTATTCCTTCCCACCCTTCCAGCATCCTTTCACATCCCTATATGTTAATAACACTTTAATAGTGTACAAGCATGTAAAATCCACGTAATTGCATTAAGCAGAATCATGTAATTTACCCCATTCCTCAAATATGTGAACCAAGTGAACTGGGCCTATGTGCATTCTTTTCTTCCCCTGCATGTACACCCTGTTCAAATATTATACTCACATTTGGGCAATCTAACAAAGATAGAACTGGAAAGGCACACTATCTGTATGTAATGAGAAAGTAGGGTAGGGGGAAAGATTGTTCAAAAGAAGCTTGTCATAACTAAGTAATGTATTAAGGGAAACTATATTAATTCTGTTGTAGCATTTTAGAAATGCTCCAGATTATTCAACTACTACTCTGGTTTGGAATGTTTGTAGTAACACTGAGTTGCTTTGGTATGAGCCCAAGAACAGGTTAAATGTATGAAAAGGCTCATAGGGTGTTATACAACCTTCTAAGTCTTGCAAGTAGATAAAAGAGCCATTACCTGAATGTTATCAAATGTATCAAACCTACAGAAAACTCTTATACCTCAAGCACTGCAATTCAACACTTCCATTCTAGTTTGTATTTCTGAACTGTACAACACACATTAAGCCCCACAACACCCCTGTGAGGTAGGGAAGGAGGATTTCTATGGAAACAGGCAGTACTGCTACTTATCAAATCCACAGACCAAGCTGAGAATACATGTGGGATAAATGCTCCTGAGAATACATAATCACACTACTGCCAGTAGCATACTCAATGTCAATAAACCGAGAGCTCACTTTTCACAGGAGAATTAAACCATTCACGGGTCCAAGAGTTCAAGGAACATGAATTACATTTCATGTAAAAGGAGAAAATGAAGATTTATTTTCCATCCGTTAGCTAAGCCAAACAGAGTCCAAAAGCAGTTGTCTTTGCTAACCAGAATGTCAAAATTGTAACAAGTTCAAGAAATGAATTTTAGCATCAAATGATATAACGAAAAATTTATATTTTTCAACAGAAGTGAAATATTCTTTATCAGCACAAACCATAACCAACTTCTGATATATCAATTTTACTGTGTGTTTTTTGTTTTTGTTTTGTTTTGCTAAATTTAGAGACGGGTTTTGTTCTCAGATATCTGCTCAAGTTACAGTACAGTGGCAC
This sequence comes from Podarcis vaucheri, assembly GCF_965113315.1. Lineage (NCBI taxonomy): Eukaryota > Metazoa > Chordata > Lepidosauria > Squamata > Lacertidae > Podarcis > Podarcis vaucheri. The sequence goes on from NC_138761.1 coordinate 53,908,939, forward strand.
AAACCATTTATCAGAAGAGAGGAAACTAAATCTTCAGCTTTCTCCTGTAATAATAAGAAAGCATTTACTTCTATCTCATTAAGCGCCCATCCATTCATTTTATTTTGCAACACCAATCTGATATCTCCAATTAATAATAGTCACATGGGAGGGTCAACTATTAATGTAATACTAAGACTTCAGTCCTGCTTGAATTTAAATCATACATAGTGCTTACAAAAGGAACAAGTTATAGCATTTTATATTGAATACACTGAAGGTGTTTTTTTTTTAAAAAAAATCATTTAGATGAAAAGAGCACAGTAGTTAACAATTTTAAACCTCTGGAACAAATATTACTAGCACTTCAATTTAATGTAAAACATCAATATAATGGTCAAAATAGTATTTGGTTAACCAGCTGTGGTGTTGCAAATTTCATGTACACTCAAAGCATTTCTTATAAGCAAGAACTGCAGAACTAAACTAACCTCTGTCTGCGGTCACAATCCTTTGGTAAGGATGGACACGCATATCGTGCCTTCGAACTTTAGTAGCCACCGCACCTAGTTAAATTGCAATTACCAAGACAGTTAGAAAACATTTGATAAAACATTAACAGCAGGCTTATCAAAATGGATTTAAAATGATCACTTTCTAAAAAAAAAATTCATTTTAAGAAAGCAACAAGTTAAGGCACAGTAGTTTCAAATTTTAATCTTAATATATGAAGTATACCTGTGCAGATTAATATTGCATTTATTTTAAACATCCGGGCCTTAACCTGCATTATCCATTCATTTACAAACTCAAGATTACAGTTTCATGAAATCTACTAGACCCAAGCACATTTGAGCTTTACTAGTCACATATTCACTGAAGTGCCTTCCTTGCAGCAGGACTACCTTAAATAATGCCATTTTTAATACTGAAGATTCTTTGCTAATTTTAAAACAACTTCCAGTTTTTACCATTTTAAAAAGTTTTAAAGCAATTCCTCAAGCCTACAGACTGTGGTTTAAAACTAAGTCAATAACTGTGAACTGCAATGAATTAGGTGATTAGTAAAGCAAATAGTACAGAATACATAGCAGTCAGTATACTACCATACACTCATAAATCACAGCTAGTTTGTCATAGTACAGGCTATACCAAATTAATAGCATTTTTATTTCTATGTGCAAAAAAGTGCAAGTAAGTCACTGACTGCTAGGCTATGTTTTTTCAAGGCTGCTGAAAACTAAGCATTTGTTAAAGTCAGCTCTGACGAGGGTTCAGTTAAGACCATTCTTGAATTCTTAGCCTTTCGTTGGGAAAGCCATACCTAAAGATAAAAGGAAGGGAATGAAACATTAGTCAACTAAGATTTGATACTATTGCCAATCTTCCTTTCCTCTATCACGAATTTTTCCTAAATCAATCTTTTCAATACTTTATATTATCTCAATATGTCACCATTTTACTGCAAATTGCATGTGGATCTATTATGTGCCACTCAAATCAATGAGGCTAACTTCATTTTTCAACACTACCATTTTGCATTTTCACCTAGTAGCACTGTATACATTTGTCCCAGACCAGGGGCAACTTTCTTTTCCCAATTGTCTCAATGTTGCAGTCCGTTCTTCACATGCTCTCTCGAATCACAAACATGGCTCTAATTCTGTGCCCATCCCCAGCGAGAAAATTGGATGTGTTATGGCACCTACAAAGCTTTAAGTTTGGTTGATTACTCTGAATTCACCACATAGGTAAAATTAGTACTTCCACACAATTCTAGTAGTTAAATTGAAATAGTCTATGGAGGGGAGGGGTTGAGGTCAGCTGAAAGTAATTCACCTATTTCCTTACTATAATACTGTACAATGCTTTATCTTTTACTATAGACTGCAATTATGATGATTACCAATAGTCTGCTCCCCAAAACTAAGCTAATAATGGATTATGGATTAGGCTAGATTAATGCCTATGGAACTGCTACATTTACAATTTGTTATGCATGACTTCCAGTAATCCATACCACAGAAGTGTTAGGATTGCATGAAGTCATGTAAAGAGATTTGCTACCGGTGACAGAATGTGGGGCTAAACTACTAATATTGCTCCTGAAAAGACGGTCTGCATCTGAAACAAAAAAGACTTGCAAAGGAAGAGAAAAGAATATAGGAAAAGTTAGTGTACCAATTGCCCCAAAGCACCACATTGTAGATGTCATTAATTCAAAATCAGGGCTAAGATAAAAGGCAAAGCACTGTGAAGAGCTGAATTGGTTCTACAAAAGTAGAGGCAACAATGAAAAGCAAAAACTTGAGTGTTTAATGTTCTCTTCCTATGACCAAGAAGATGTGAGCTTGTGCATACAGACACACAAGGTCTATTCTTCTGTAAACGAGCACTACTTTCAACATAGTGACTGTTTAGATATGAACCAGCCAAAGTTAAGCACTTGTAAGTCTCAATTATTCCAACACAAGTGTTTAACAGGGATTTAAATAGAGATTCAAATCAAACAGACTTAAAATGTGCATAACTTTGGCTGGATTATGTTCTTAGAATGTGAAAAACACTATTGCTGACCCAAAGTTAGCAACCAAAGTCCCATAAATCAACAAGATCAGCAATGCCAAGGCCATACATATTTCACACAAAAATATAGGCAGAAAAAATATATTCAAAATCATGGGAAGGACACAAACTGCCCTGCAATGCCTGCATTGACCATTTCTTAATTAATTGCTGCTATAGTCTGGCCTTCATGCAGCAAATGAACAGACCAAAGTATCAGGAATGTGAGACATTTGAATCTCCTCTGTAAAAAAGGAGGCAGTAATGTTTTAAATTGCAACTTCTTTTATGTCCTCACCTAACGTCAGTGATTTTAATTACTTTAAAATTGGTGGCACAATAAAAAGAGATACATATTTTCCTAGTCCCTAGAAAAGCAGGGCAAGTTATTTTACTTGCACCTCTGGGGCAGCCCATTTAGTATTAACTTGTGGTTTCCCACCCTCCTCTGTGCCCAGTCTCAAAAATGAGACTGTGCCTTTTTCAATAATTAGAGATATGCAGCACAGGCTGTGTCAGAGAATTCTAAAATATCCTTCAACCCTCTCTTTCAGTATATATGTATCTAAAATTGTCACTATTTTTCACATTTCAGTGTACCTTGTTACTTCCAACTCTAAAATTCTATAATTCTATCTTGTATGCCTCCATCCAGCAACTTCTGGAGCCAATTTGGTGCCAAACACATTGCTGTGCTTTCCTTTGAACCACATCAGCAAGGTAGAGTGGGGGGCTTGTCATTTGGGCAGACCAGGACCTCCATACACACTGTACAGGCTTGTGCCCCAGAAAGGTCACTTTGGTACTGCTAATGCAGCAAAAACAATGTGGGAGGCAACAGTTACGAGATACCAGCTTCTTCAGCCACAGCATGCTCTGTGATTCTCCAGAGGTTTGACTTCATCTCTGGAGGCGCACTCCATTCTCTCTTGGGACAGATGGATGCCAACTATCTTTTCCAACTAAATCTAGTTGTTTGTAAGGTAAAGAAGCATGATGCTACCAAAGAAAGAGCTGAACTATGTTTAAATTGATGATATTTTCAAAATCTGAAAGGGGACATGGCAAAACAAAACAAATGCCAATGAAAAATTCACCAAGTTGCCCAATATGCTCTGATAACATCATCAGAGGCGAGTTCTATAGCAAAAAGGTGCTTGTACAATATAGTATGTTTCCTTATACTATATTTATCTTAGTGTAAGAAACTCACCACCTGATAAATTAATATTCAAATAATTATCTAGGAGGAACTTACCTAATACACCACTGGGTTCAATAGGATACTCAAGAATTGATGTAGCAGGAGCCAGTGTGTAGGGATACTCATACGGTGTGTAAATTAAACCAGCTTCAGGTCCTGGGGGAACTATTGCAGCAGTTGGGTGAGGAGTTCCATTTGGCATGACAGCGGTCTGTATTTGTCTGATCAAAGGCATTAAGGTAGGGCCACCTGGCGTAGGGGTACGCAGGGCAGCTGGTGGGAGAACAGGCGCAGGCCCCGTAATAATCCTTGGAGCCTGGGCTGTTGCTGCAAGAGAAAAGGCAAGGGCTGCTACAGTAAGCAAAGAAATTTAGAAGAAAGTATGGAGACAGCAGTGCAAAACATGGAAAGATGAGAAAGTAGGAAAATAGGAAAGAAGAAAAATAAAAGGAAATCATTAGTACATGCATTGATCACACAGTGGCAAAGCACACCATTCAAAAGCAAACAGCTTTTCATTTCCCAGTGTGATTAAGTATGAACATGCAAAACAAAAGCCAATTTAAAATGGTAGAGGAGATTTCTAAAACAGGTTACACAGCACAAAAGCTCAATTTAGACCACATATTTTTTCATTACCTATGCCTTCAAGACTGCATGAGACTGAGAGGCATGCAGGAAACAAAGAAAATACTGTTGTAATTGCATATGGAATATTTTAAAAAGTGAGATTACAGAGTCCACAGAACTTCAGTTAAGCTTAGATATCATACAATGTAACATGTTTAAATTGCAACTCATCATAAAATCATTCTATTTAGTATACAAACATCAGCATTTATTTATAACTTTTATCTACTTTCAGCATCAACACTTTTGCCTTTCTGGTACAGCTAGCTACAAAAAAATCTCTTCCTCTATTTTTCTTAAATACCAGTATGAACGCTAGAAAAATAGACTCAGGTAGTATTTAAAATAAACAAGTAAGTTAAGATGTGTAAATGTGCTGTTAATACATAATGCTGTCACTGTTTATAAAATCACTTAGTGATTAAGCGTAGCTTTACTGATTCATCAGAACATAATGTCCAGTGATTAAGTATTGTTAATCAGATTTAGACTACAATTCGCTTTTTGGGGAGCCTTTTGGACCTGGTAACAACATGCTTCTGAGAGGCTGCAGTTTAAAAGCACTCTCAAATTGGTGCAGAATGCTGCTGCTAAAATCTTAACAGGGCAAAGTGCTCTATGATCATGTGACTTCATTATTGTATCAGCTGCACTGGCTTGTACTGGTTTTCAAATGCAATTCAAGGAGCTGGTTTTTACCAATAAAGTTCAAAGTAACTTGAAATCAAGCTATTCTTGTGTGAATCTGCCCATCTGTTAAGATCAACTGTTGCTTTTGTCTTGTATGTGTAGGTAACCAACACATAAGAGAGCTTTTTCTGTGGTGGTGCCTCCTTGTCCCAAGAGGTTACATTACCTTCCTTTTTCTTGTTCACCAGCACATAAACACTTGCTTTTTAAAATCTACTTTCGATTCTGTTGCTGATCAATGTATTGTCAATGAGATTCTTAGTGTTTTTGCTGTTTTTAGTTTTGTTAATTTATGTTTTAGTGATTATATTTAATGCTTTTGTGTTTGCTCTTCATTTGTAAGCAGCTTTAAGTGACTCCTTTGTGGAAGGGGAAATGGGTATAAATCTTTTAAATAAATAAAAGTTAGGAAAGGACCAATGAAAAATACCCAACTATTTGCTCATGTCATGGAAGAGTGACCTGAAATTCAGTCTGCTAAGAGCACAGGAGAACATATTTAGGACAGAAGTGGCAGGTTACAGTGTTTTACTGTTCCTGGTTCGACTTTTCTAATAAAACACAGTTATGTGATGGTAAAAAAAATCAGTTATGTGCGGGAAGCTCTTTGCTTTTCTCTCAGACCTTGAACCTTTAGTGTTAGTACACAGTTCCCAAAACATCCCATTTTTAGTATGGAAAACCTAAGTTTGGTTAGAAAAGACAGGAACAGCCTTGACTCAGCAGAATATTTAGACTGAAATCCTGTGTCTGCTTACTTGGGAGTAAGTCATTGATACATCAAAATAGTTATCTTGGATTTAGGTTTTAACTGACCTAAATTTCCCTTTCTAACTCTTTAGAACACAGCAGCTACAGATTGGGTGGGTAGTAACTGAACTCATTAGCACCTTCTTGGCTTTAGTTGCTCACATCCTAGGTCACAATACAAAAAATAGTAGTACCACAAAACAAAACTCTAAAATTGTCAAATTCCATGGTCAGTTTCCCAGTACCACATATGCAATATACCTTACTAATATCACCTCAGAGATTCAGAGAAAGATGTACAAATAACTTTTTTATCTTGTATCAATATTTTAAAAGTTTCTTAGCCTTAATCTTTTGTATGGAGGAACAATTAAAACAAGCTGCAGATGCCAATGCAAATCAGAATGTGAGACACTAAAGTGCAGCAGATTCATCTGGAAGGACCATGAAGAACCCTCACTCACTGGACAAATCCTCTGTGAGAAAGAGTATTCCACAATAACCTAGCCAAAGTCGTCATGTATGTTGACTTGGCTCACTAAGTGAGGGCCAGTATAATTTGACCAGACTGAGAGAACTACCATATTTTTCCGTGTATAAGACTAGGTTGTTGTTGTTTTTTAAATTAAAAAGTTATGCTAAAAATTTGGGCTCGTCTTATACACGGGGCAATCTCCCCCCATTTTCTCAATTTTTAGTCCCTAAAAAGAGTCTTATACATGGGGGAGTGTTATACCTGGAAAAATACGGTACTTTCTTTCTGACAAGACTTTTGTATGTATCAGCTGCTAGACTTGGAACATATTCAGCATCACTTTGGGCATGGTGAGAAAAGCTTCACCAATTTCTGCACGTCACATAATTGTTAAAGGTGAAAGAATCCTACCAAGCTAAGGCGATTCCTGCCTCAGAGATTGTCATAGCATATGAGGAACTTGTGGGCCTCAATATGTTGTATTCCAGTTCCCATCAGAACCAGCCAGCATAGCTAATGGTCAGGGATTATGTAATCCAATAACATATGGAGGACAACAAGTTCCCCATATCTGCTCTAGAGGATGTTTCCTTTTCATGCAGCAAAATTCCAATTTCTTGTTTTACTTGAAGATGAGAGAGATCAGAAACTTGCACTTGAATGACAAAGAAACCAAGCTTTAGGGTCCAGAAGGCAGAAGTATAACCCATTGTTGAACAATGAAGCTTTGTATTATTAGATGTTTATGAGTTTGCTATACAATGTTTTTGCCAACAGAGGTATTTAAAAAATCCATTGAAACATGAGCTAGGCAGCCATGCCACTCTGCACACAGATTCTGCTGTCGTTGTCTCCCCAAGTATCTGAATGAGGGAACACATCCTGTGGAATTGAATAGGATTGGCACATGCTACCAATACAAGTAAGGGATGAAGGTGGCGCTGTGGTCTAAACCAGTGTTCCCCAACCTTGGGTCTCCAGCTGTTTTTGGACTACAATTCCCATCATCCTTGACCACTGGTCTTGCTAGCGAGGGATGATGGGAGTTGTAGTCCAAAAACAGCTGGAGGTCCAAGGTTGGGGAACACTGGTCTAAACCACTGAGCCTAGGGCTTGGTGATCAGAAGGTCGGCGGTTCGAATCCCTGCGATGGGGTGAGCTCCCGTTGCTCGGTCCCAGCTCCTGCCCACCTAGCAGTTTGAAAGCACATCAAAGTGCAAGTAGATAAATAGGTACCGCTCCGGGGGGAAGGTAAACGGCATTTCTGTGCACTGCTCTGGCTTGCCAGAAGCGGCTTAGTCATGCTGGCCACATGACCCAGAAGCTGTCTGCGGGCAAACGCTGGCTCCCTCGGCCAGTAAAACGAGATGAGCACCGCAACCCCAGAGTCGTCCACGACTGGACCTAACGGTCAGGGGTACCTTTACCTTTACCAATACAAGTGAATGAAGCCTGGCCAGATCATCAGGAGTGTATGCTACTTCTGCCCCAGCTGGGCCTATGAAAAGTAAAAGCTTGAAACATGCCCACCTGACTCCTGATCATTTGGAAGTTACCTAATAATAAAAGGAAAGCCCTAAAGATAATTCTTAAGTTGTAATTCTGAGAGAATTATCATGGTGTTATTTAGAGAACCAAATGACCAGGCCTTGCTAGGCTAGACTACATTGGTTCAAAGTTAGGTGCCATGGTCAACCGAAGCCCGTAAAAGATATATGACTAGATGGGAGTTTACAAGAGCTATCCTGCTGTTGTTGTTTTAATTCCATTCACTTCTGTTAAGAGGACCTACCTCAGGTGCAGGACTGATCTTGATACAGTTAGTTTATATACTAGACAAGGGCTAGGAAACCTTTTGCCCTCCAGACGTTACAAGACTACAGTTCCCATGACCATTGCCCATGCTGGCTAGAGATTTTGGGAGCTTGAGTCTAGCAACATTTGGAGCGTTATGTGCTCCCCTTCCCTGTGCTAGGCATACTGGTATGAAACAGTAAATTGAATAAGAACAGATTAGCTACAGTGCTGTTGGGGTGCATCTAAATCTGTATCTATATCTATATTCATATCTAAATTATCCTATGCTAGAACCAACCAGACAACAAGCACCTTGCAAGGTTTGCCTTTACTAAAAAAACATTAACACCTGCATCAATTTTATACAATACCTCTCGTTTAAGGGTGCCTGGTCTGAATTTTATCCTTGTGGCCAGTTGCCAGAATGGAACCATGAAAAGTAGGGGGGGGGGGCAGTAAAATACAGCTGAATCATTCTTGCTGTTAGTCATATATGTATGCTGTTACAGCACATACTTGCTTTTTTAAACGCCACACGGTAGTGGTGGCTGCATTTGTAGTACAGTTGGGCATGTGCATGCTGTGAAGCAAATGCAAACACACAAACACTGTGCTCACTCATAGTGAAGGAATAGGCCCTAAGGTGACTGGCACAACTATGAAAACATGTAGCAGCCTAATGAATTATGACACTGGTTCATCTACCCTAGTATTGTTTACTTTAACAGCCTAGGCAGGTCGGACTCGAAGATCAGCATGGTAAATTAGCCAAAAAGTTGGTAGTCTACAAAATGTTTGCTAGCCTGCTTTTTACTCATAAGAAGGGCTAGCAGAGAAAGGCCTATTTTGCCAGCCTACTTAGTTTCTATAGAAGAGAATGGAAGATAAGCCTCTCCTCTGTGGAGAGGGGAAAACTTGCTCTCTACTCTTAAACTGGGTGGCCCAGGTTCATACTATCTAGACTCATGCCAGCCTTGTTTTAGCACTGAAAAAGCCATGGACACTCTCACTAATGACCTCTATTTGAAGAGAGACAGAGCAGTGTAACGCTGCTGGTCTCCTTGAACTCTCCATTGTTTTTTATGCCATGATCCATGGTGTGCTTCTGGAATGATGCAGGGAGGTGAAAGTTACAAGGCACTGTATTACAATGGCTCTGCTCCAACCAAAAAGTAGCACTAGGACACGGTTGCTCAGCCAATGGCTTTTGAACTGTGGGACCTGCAAGGTACCACTCTGTCTCCAACATTATCCAGCAGCTATATGAAATCATCCAGAACTGTGATGTGGGGATTTTGATCATGATGTCCTCAGCATGCCGATACCATGCAGATCTCTCTCTTCCACCTGAATCAGCAGACACTGTGCAGGTGTTGGATTAGTGCTTGAAGCAGTGACGGGCTAATAAACTGAGGTTGAATTCTAACCAAACAGAAGTACTGTGGCTGGGTAGTACCCGTGTCCAGGAATTATTAGACAGACAACCTTTTTTGTGGGGGGAGGATAGCTGCACTCCACATGAAGGAACATGTTTACACTCTGGGAGTATTGCTGGATTCCAACCTGTCAATGGAGTCCAAAGTGGCTTCTGTGGCTAGAAGTGATTGTGCCCAGCTTAGGCTGATTTGCCTGCTATAGATGTTCCTGGACTGGGAAACTCTGGCCTCAGTTGTATATTCTCTAGTGACATCCTGCCTGGACTACTGTAATGCGCTCACTGTGTGGTTATTGAGTGGGGCAACCCAACAGGACCATGTATTACTGGTCCTAAAAGCACCACACAGGCTGCAAGTATGCTTCTTTGCCCAATTCAAAGTGTTGTTACTAGCATACAAAGCCCTCAAAACCCTGGGACCTAAGTTCCTTAACCCCTAGGAGCTTACCCCTCAGTATCAACTTTATTGTACTGCTGCCCTGGATTTTGGGAGAGCGGGCTAGAAATAAATAAAAAAAAAGAAATGTGGCAGTGTAGCACATTTAGGGCCACTGCTATCCTAAAGAAGGCAGACAGATTGAAGGAAATTAGATTCTGGAAAAAAAACCTGGGTAAACAAGGAAGAACTCCCTTAACCAAGGAAATGCATTCTGCATATGCTCAGAGGCACATAACAGTATGTGCCAAATATTTGGTAGAGAAAAAAGCTGCTAACCCTACCTTTAGTTAAGAGTAACTCCCTACACGCCACAGTACAGACCCTCAAATTATATGAACATATGAATGAAGCTACCTTATTTAGTCAGAACACTGATCTATCTAGCTTAGTATTGCCTATACTGACTTAAAGCAACTCTCCTGGTTTCAGACAGGAGTCTTTTCCAGCCCTACCCAGAGGTGCCTGGGAATAAATCAGACTTTACTGAAAACATCAACATAATATTGCTTGCACATTTCCACTATATCTAGAACTACAGCAGCTAGAACCTCCCATCACCACCACTACATCCACTTAAAGAAAGCAAATAATCCAGGGACTGCTAATGTTCCAAGCAAGCCTCATGATACACGCCTAAAATGTAAGAAAAATTCAGCTACTGGGAAATCTACCTGTAAAACACTCCACAAAAATCATTGAAAATCAGCTGAGCTTTAATTGGATTGCAATTAGACTTGTAGGTTTTAACCAATACATATTTACTTAGAAATTACTCCCAAGTATAGACAGGATTTCAGTGTTAAGTTCTTTTAACCAATTTAAGCACAGTTTAAACATATACAGATGATATCAAGAGACACTAGAACAGCAGGAAGATAATTTTTTGTTAACATTTCACCTCTTTTCCGTGAAAGCAGTTTCCCTAAATGCATGCATCTGGAGCCTCCAACAAACTGATCAAAGTCTAAGAATAATTTTAGGTCCCCTTAACATACCAGAAATCCATTTTTCTCTGGACAAGCTCTGTGTTAAAGCTAACAGAATGAGCCAACTTAGTTGCATTATGTAAGTCTCTGTTGGGTTTGTTATGCGAGACTGTGGTTCATTAAATGAAAGAAGGCAGTGACAGGAAAAATTATTGCCCATATCAATTAGTGATTAGGCTGACTACTCTTACCCTCAAAGTGCAATGATTTGCCCGTTAATTATGTTTCAAACATGACTGAAATCTAACCCAATTAGTGCAAGACATTTAGTTTTAAGATAACCTTGAATATGCAGTTTCTGAAAACATGCTGAATGAAACTAAGAACCATTGCAAAAAGTATATGACTGAACTCATAGCTGAAGAGTTGAAAAAAGGGAAAACATGCCAATAATTACACAGAAAACACTAACTATATATTAAATATCTTCAAAACATTTATTTTATTTTTAAACTGGTCCTTCTTGGAACTAAGAGAGGGTAGCTTATTCAGTGGGTTTTTCCTACAGCACTGGCATATATACCCTTCCTTGCATGTGCCAATTCTTTTGCCAGCAACCATACAATCAGCCTCTGCTCACATGGCTAGATCTAAGTTAACCCCAATCATGCAGAAGCCCTTCTAAGAAAAGTGGGTCTTACACAGCTAGATCAATATTTAAAGATACTCTTAAGGAGAGTTAAGATGTGAAAGAAATGTGCCTAATCCCAATCCTCTCAGCAGCATGCTTTGCTCACTTTGTATGATGCCATGACATTATAAGTACAGCAGTGTCATATTACTACACAAACTGAGAGTGTGCACATTCTGGAAAAGCAAGATAGGGCATGTGAAGCACATTCATGAGAAGTTTTCTGTGTAGGAGTCAAGATTGTGGAAATGGCAAGATCTATCAGGGGTCAGTGGGCTACATATGTAACACTGGCAACATTTTGTCTTCCCATCTAGTGCGAACAAACACAACTTAAAAGCATCCTCGCATATAAAGCCCCCACATTTCTGTTGTACTTACGTGATTTGATATTGGCGTCTCTGTAGGTGCCATTGAGAATTGCAAGTTCCATCAACTGCATCTTTTTAAGGCTATCTTCTCCTTCTGCCTGAACAAATAAAGCAGACTATTAGTAGAGTATTTTACAGTATCAATGCACTTGCAAAAGCTTATCACATTTCAATATATGAAGTGGAAACATGTTTGCAAAATAGAGAAACTCCCTCAGATGCTACTCTACCTACATGAGGCCCCTATTTTTTCAGTCCTAAATCTAAAACACTACTTTCCTTGGACCTCCTCCTACATTCTAAGAACACTGGAAGGAAGCCAGTATTCATAACTTCTAAACAGCACTGAGCTTTTTAGAAGGACAGCATAGTAGAATTGGAGTCTGCTCTCTTTCACACAACATTTTGGATACCATAGACTTTATCAAACAGAGCTGCATGAAAGGCACACATGCAGAGCAACAGGCAGCCTGTAATGGAAAACTTTATTAACAGCTTTGCATGAAACATGGTTGTATAGTGGAAGCTGCACATGAGGCTATCTTGGGCTTCCATCAAGTCTTATAAAGTAAGTATCTCTTTAAATCCCAAAAGAAAAATAACAATTGGCAGTTACAAGCAGTTACAGAGTTATTGACGGTAGATTGGGGAAACCATTTAGATATTGTTTCTGCCAGGGACATCTGCAGACAACATATTTCCAAAGTTACTATCCATGCACACAAATGCTGTTTTCCATCTGGATTCAAAGTCCATAGTTCAGTTGCTAAAACTTTAACAGACACAATTTCTACAATTACAGCAGTCTTGTGCTGACAGATCACAAAGCTACAAATAGCAAGCTGTTTAATTCTGTATTTGGATTTATTTTGCAGCTTTAATGGATAGTAAGTATAAACTTATGAAAGATAATCTTATGTGCTGGAAATGCAGCAAATACTGCAACACCCCCACCTTCCACTTCTATCTTGTCAGAAGGTGGGGTTGCCTATATATTTTGCTTCTACCATGATACTTATCCCTATATTTGGTTTACAAAATGTGGCTGCATGGCCCACAATGTAGTTTTTGTTTATTATGCCATCATTTAAAATTAGCTGGTGTTTTTAATTAAATGTTTCATTAATGTTCAAGGACAATAACAACAACAATAATAATAGTAATTGTTCCACAGTCTTTTCTTTTCAAATCCTGAAAATTGTATCATTCTTTTTTGTGATACAGAAACACAAGTTAAAACAATTTATGGTGTAAAAGCACACCACAATTTTTTAATTGTTTTCTTTGGCCAATACCTCTCCTCTCAATTGACTAAAAAGCATGTTTCCCAATGTCAGAAATTTCTGTAAGCATTCTCCTTCAAAGTAAAGAGGGTGAAACTGAGGGTGCAAAAGGGAGATGAAGAATCTCCTACGGAAAGCAGACTACACATAAGTCTGTATCAATGAATAAAGTAATTTATACTGCTAAGGTGCTGCTGTAAGTAGACTTCTGGAAAGTCTGACAAAGCATGGTTTTTATTAGTTTAATATAGTTGGCAAACCTTTTATTGTCTAACTAGCTTTTCTTCTCTAACACACTAAACACTCACATAATTGAAAAGTTTAGTGTTCTTTTTAATAACTGGAAGGGGGTGGGCAAAGAAATTGTTGAATTCTAGTCTCTAGTAACGTTGAAGACCATATTATATGCTGTTAAGATTTTGCACTGGATTTCCTTTGATACTTTTTACTATGCTATAAATGTTAGATAAAAGCTAGGTGTTACCGAAACTACAGTGAATCTTTTCTTGTAGATCCATACACACACACACACACACACGAATATATATAGTAGGATCTACTATATATTTTTTTTTATATATTTCATACAGTAAAACCTAGTTGAAATAATTTTTAAACTTCACATGAAAGTATGGGAGAATTCCATGTAAGAGATTTTTTTCCACCAGACAACAAGAGCAAGAATCTTGAGCACATAAAAGTGATTAATCACAAGCTAATCACCCTCAGTTGCCTAGCACAAATAACAACAATCAAACAGCTTCCATAAAACATTTATAGAATTGTAGAGTTGGAAAGGACCAAGAGGTCATCTAGTTCAACCCCCTGCAATGCAAGAATCTTTTTTGCCTGAAGTGGGGCTCAAACCCACGAACCTGCTTTACTGAATGTGCTATCTCTAAAGCGACTTTTCCACTTATGCACTGCAGCTTCAAGAGTACACTGTCATTCCCTCTGTCTACAATGCCCAGACTATGAGTGCTGTTGTTTATGTAGCCAAAAAGGCAATACTCATGTGCAAGAGGGAGGTACCACCAAGCTTCGGTGGACACTAACCATCTGCAGAAATACAAAAAAAATAGTTAGGAAAGCGGGGTGATTCCAAAAACAGCCCATGAAGTCTAGGGCTGGGCGATACCTGGTTTCAACAATGCAATATTATCACCAGCTAAATATCGCAATATACTGATATATCACTATGTCTGAAATTAGGATGGAGCTATGTCGAGCCATTGGCTGTCTTTGAGGTTTTTCCCACATTGTGATTTTTGCATAGCATGCACACACCATGATTTGCAATATATTGCCAGGTCAAAAATTATGAAATGTGTATCACGATATAGACTCGAAAGTTGATTTGGACAATATATCACCCAGTTCTTAAGAGGTCATAGTGTTCTTAGTTGTCACAGAATGCTGACTGTTGGAGTGGCTAGAAGTCGAAACAGCAGCACTCCACACTACATTTTGTTGAGAATCCAGTTTTATGTTCTAACTTTGAGACAAAAATGTTACACATCATTAAGATCAAAATACAGTGGTACCTCCAGTTGCAGACGGGATCCGTTCCAGAGCTCTGGTTGGATCCCAAGGTTTTTGCAACCAGAGGTGCCTGTTCTGCGCATGCGTGCAGTAGAGCACTTCTGTGCATGCTGAGAAACCCAAAAATATGCTTCTTGGTTTGCCACGTGCGTATCCCGAAGGATACGTAACCAGAGGTGTGTGTAAGTAGAGGTACCGCCGTACTGGCATTTAACTTGCATGGACCCACAAAAACACTGTGAGAAAACTGTGAAAATGGAACATTGGTATAAGACACAAAATTATCATGTGGTTTTATAGTTACCAGTACTTTTAACTCAAAACAGGCTGCGACAAAGGAGGGATGCTTGGGAGAGGCTTTTCCCACTCGTTTCCTTGCCCAATTGCAGCACAACAGTTCTGCAGTGCTGCCAATGGGTCTTACTCTCTGGTAGTTCCTGCCACCCACTCCTACTTACTGTTGAGATTCCTCATTGCAGGAGGTTAGACTAGAGTACGATTCTATGATTCTTGCAGCCCTGATGGGATGCACCAAAGCAACTTTGGGAACAACTGACTGGTACCATTAAAGATGGAAAAGATTCATTCAAGAAATGAATTTATGAAGAAAGTTCTGAAAGAAATGTAGCCATTTTAGGAAACAACAGGATTTACTGAAATAAACCCCAATAAGAAAAAGAAATTGTGGTAGGGAATGAGCATGGATTATGTTCAACTAAGTGCACTTGCAGAAGAATAGAAGATAGGAAGGTACCTTTTACTGAGTCAGACCACTGTTCTATATAGCTCTGTATTGTCTACACTGAGTGGCAGGGCCTGTCTAGGGTTTCAAGCAGGAGACATTGCCAGGGGTTGAACCTGCGACCTTCCAATGCTATGCAATAAGCTCGACCACCCTTCCCGAAAGTAAACAAAAATCACTACTAACAGCTAAGAATGGATACCAAATGAAAACAAGACATACTATTTCTGACTTAAACATTTGTGGACACTCAAACTGTCAACCCCGTTGTACTTTTCTGATACAACTTGGTAACTAAAAAAAAAAATGAAAGTCAAGTTTGGATCCCTGCAAATACCTCAGCAGGATATGCAGCACCAAACTAATGATATGGCATACTTTCTTTGGAATAAATCTATGATGCACATTACAGTGCTTAGCCCAAGCAACAGTAAACTGACATCATTATTTTTTAGCCAGCGCTACTGCCTTATCTTTTTCAAAGTAAGCTATCAGTTCAAATGATATGCAAAGACTATTTCACTGACAAATTTAATGGTCACAATGTTAAAGACACACCGAGGGTGGGGGGAGCTAGCATTATCTCCTTGCATTTCTCTTCACTTGGACATTTTCTATTTAATGATACTTGCTCTAATTGCAACTTTCCCCATGATTCCTTTTTCTAGTTATTTAACATGCAACAAGATAAAGTGCCAGGAGTGAATACATTTGTATATGTCCAGGTTCAGAGTCACTACCATGGAACTTATATAGTTCTAAATATTGACTTAGTTTTTGGTAACACTGCTCTACATAAGAGGGGCTAAAAACCATATTCTTTGGGCATGAACACGAGTTAATGTGAGCCGTTTATACAAAATAAGTATAAACATTTAAGCTCAGCACACTATTTGCACAGCAACTGAATACCAAGCCCCACCACAGGAACCCTGCTGATGGAAGCTGAGATACCCATGAAAGGAAGTTACCAAGTTGACTGTGACCCTATTCAAGTACTTAGACAGTTTGCAGTTCTTTGACAGAAAGGCAGGTAGTAAATTGGAGGTATGGTGTTTTGTTTGCCATTTCATATGAGGTGCCATCTTTCCTTTAAAAGTTTGCCTCTGGCAGGCAAGGATACAGGTGTGTCTTATCTGTTTGCTTGTTTTTGTTTTTAAGAAAAAGGGTGCCCATATTTGGAATTTCTAAGGTACAAAATTTAGAGATTGCTTATTTGGATGTGTGGTCCTACAAATAAATGCTTCTCTTGCAGAATACACCTAAGTAATCTAACACAGTTCACTAATTAATCTACGGAACTGGATTCCACAAGAATCAGTGATAACCACCAACTTAAGACAACTTTAAAAGGGGATTGGGCCAACTCATCGGAAATAAGGCTATTGACTTCACCTGGTGCAGAATTTGGTGGCCAGGTTGTTCACCAGAGCAAGACATTTTGAGCCTATTACCCTGATGCTGGCCCAAACTGCCCTGGCTGTCAATTAGTTTCCAGGGCCAATTCAAGTGCTGGTTTTGACCTAATAAAGGTAAAGGGACCCCTGACCATTAGGTCCAGTCGTGGACGACTCTGGGGTTGCAGCGCTCATCTCGCTTTATTGGCTGAGGGAGCCGGCGTACAGGTCATGTGGCCAGCATGACTAAGCCGCATGGAAATGCCGTTTACCTCCCCGCCGGAGCGGTACCTATCTATCTACTTGCACTGGCATGCTTTCGAACTGCTAGGTTGGCAAGAGCAGGGACCGAACAACGGGAGCTCACCCCATTGCGGGGATTTGAATCGCCGACCATCTGATCAGCAAGTCCTAGGCTCTGTGGTTTAACCCACAGCGCCACCCGCATCCCTAGTCGTTTTGACCTATAAAGCCTTAAATGGCTCAGGACCACAGTGCCTCAAGGACTGCTTCTCTCCATATGAACCAACCTGGTTACTGAGATCATCTTCTGAGGCCCTTCTTCATGGACCTCCTCCACAAGAGATCTGGAGGGTGCAACATGAGAACGGGCCTTTTTTGCAGTGGCTCCGTTTGTGAAATGTTCTTCCCAGTGAGGTTTGTCTGGCATTATACTCCTTTAGGCACCAGGCAAAAACATTTCTCTTCAACCAGGCCTTTGGCTGATTAACACCCAATACCCTTTTGAATGTGTTGTGGGAGGAATTATTTTTGATTTGTTTTTGTTATTATTTTTATTACGTATTTTGTGTTTTTCATATTGTATTTTGATGTTGTGAACCGTCCTAAGATCTACTCGTGATGGGTGATATAATAACGATGATAATGACAACAACAACTAGTAGTAGTAGTGGTGGTGGTGGTGGTGATGGCTACATACTACCTCCAGGATCAGAGACAGCACTACTCTGAACAGGGGAACGGTCTATTGTGCTCATTTCCTGTTTGTGGAATTTTCACTAGCATCTAGTAAAATGATAGGCTTTAATCTGATTCAGCAGGGCTCTTCTTATGCCATTACTCAAACGTATGCATCCTCTAAACCGCCAGAGATAATACA
Organism: Podarcis vaucheri; assembly: GCF_965113315.1. Classification (NCBI taxonomy): domain Eukaryota; kingdom Metazoa; phylum Chordata; class Lepidosauria; order Squamata; family Lacertidae; genus Podarcis; species Podarcis vaucheri. Next base: position 53,926,975 of record NC_138761.1, read on the forward strand.
TATTACAGACCAGTGTGCACCCCGTGCAGAAAGAACTTCGTTATAAAAAGGTACATGCACAACAAATAAAGTTACTCAGCTTAAACAAGACAACATTATAAACCCAAGTCAAGTTATTTTCCACTAGTGTTTTGTTGTTACCAGCATATAAATTCCAGAATGATGATAATGCTATTTCTGTTGGGTAGTTACAGCTCATCTTACTTCTGGCTAAGACTTGCATTCAGCCAGTTAAAAATACAGAGTACTAAAGAAAGAATTGCATGTCCTCTCTTTAGAGGACAAATGTGTCAGTCACATGACCTTACATTTGAAAGACTTGACTGCTCGACTGGCAGAGTATGCTGCCAGAGATTTTAAAATTATCTAGCTTTACATTTACATTTTTGTTTCTGAATGTAGAAATATTCAGGTAATTTACAGGGACTTTGATAACCTCTTGAAAAAAACTACATGCACTAATGTGACCATTTTAGTCATATTTTTCCTTGAAGGGGAAATAATGTTTTTTCACATAGTTGAGAATGAACTTTGCTTGTTTTGTCATCTAGCATACCTTAATTTTTGAGTTAATTTTTTCACGTGTTGCAACTTCTGAAACTGGCTCCAGGCAATAGGGAAGTTATCTTTGAAGCTAGCCTTAAAGTCTAGTTAATTATTTACTAACATCAGGAAAGGAAATTACAACTCTCAGGATTAAGAATTTCTTAGCGCACTGCTCAGTAAAGTGCATTGTGGGCACTCAATATTCCCTAAAACCATATTCATAACCTGTCCCATCTTAGCTTGAAAATATGAGCATTACATGTATAATTCTTAAATCAAGATCAGTACCTGAAAGATCAATAGGTTTATATACTGAAAGTTTGAGTTTCAATGGACCATGTCCAATGCTCCAGCTACCACTGGCACTATGGACTTTAAAGCACACAACAGTTTCCTCTTCCTTTCCTGTCCCCTCCAGCTCTCCATGCATCCTCTGCATGGGGGCCCCTCTACAGCAGATTTTTGGGATGTGTGTGGGAAGGACTGTTATATAAACAAGTTCAAATCCAATACACACACTGGGATAAAAATCTCCATTTAGAAGGTTTGTTGAAAGTGAAGTCTTCAACAAACCTTGAGAGACAATAGGCAGAGACTAGAGACTCTATGGTATTTACCTGTGCAAAGCCATTTTTTGAAGAAAATGTGGGGTAGCCCCTAATAAGCAAAGGATTTTAGGTGTACTAAAAAGCAGACCATAAAATGTGATATTACCATGCAAAAATGACAATTTTTATTTTATTTTGTACAAGTGAACAAATTATGACATGTCTACTCCAGCCACTCTGCACAACACACACTAAATCTAAATGTGATGGGAGAAATGTCTCTTTTTGTGTCGAACGATCCCTTCCACATCTGGTTCAATATTTCCTACTTTTATTCTGTGCTTGCTCTTCATATAACAAAATGTTGAAATTTTTTCTTCACAAATATATGTGGAACAAAAGTGAACTAGATGTTTAAAAGCTTTCTCACCTAACTGCTTATAATCTGCAAAAACCTTCACTCAGAATTGGCCCAGTCTACATTCTTTGAAAAATGATTTTAATGAACCATCACAAGTCACAACAACAAGTGCATCTTGCTCTTCTGCAGATAGAGTTGTTAGTTGTACATCACCACATTCAAAATGATTCCTTATCCATGAATTTTCAGGATTTGGTGCAGGGAAATAATCTCTGAAGCTAGTTGCTGAACCATGCAGGTGCTCAGGGATGTAATAATTTACTTCTGGTATCAATTCATTGTCAGTGGCCTCCATAAATGTCTCCAGCGTTGGGATGTTAGTGAGGCTACCACCTCATAACCATATTTTATAAACCACTGCCTCAATCTTATCTTCAACATAAAAAAAAAAATCACATCACTACCTTGAAGGCTTGTGTTCAGAGTATTCAAGTATGTGAGAAATGTCTGCCAAGTAAGCTACCATACACAACTATGCAAAGTTGATCACATGGAAATTCTAAATCTGTCAAAAAAAATTTACTTCATCATGTAACTTAAATTGATTCAATATTTCCCCCCTTTACAGCCAACACACTTCTGTATGTAAAAGTAACTGCATATGTTGGCTTTCCATTTCTTCACACAATTTTGAAAAGATCCTACAAGTCAAAGCTCAAGATTTGATAAAATTAACAATCCGGACAACTTTATGAAGCACCTAAACTCAATCATCAGAGGGTGAGCTGTTGTGCTTAGCGATTTCCCCTGTTGGTCTCCCAAGATGAGTTATGAACCCCAAATTCATAATACAATATTCACTGAAAACCTCACCTACAAGTAGTGGGAGAGTCCTCTAAACTTGATAGCCATTGAAAACGATTAGAAGTTCTTTTCAGTAAAAAAGTTGAGAGAAGGGATCAAGTTGAGAGGATCAAGGATCCATTACAATTTTTTTTTATAAAAAAAATGGTAAGTATGTGAACCTGCGCCGTGGAGCAAGCCGTTTGCGCTTTCTCCCCACCCTCTCCAATTTCAAGTGCCCTAAGAAACTGTTTTTTTGCCCAATCCCAGCTCACTTGCTATCCAGCAACTCTTTCACAAGTTTTTCCCCTGCTGGCAAGCAAGTGCTGGTTGGGAGCAGAGGCTGGATGATCCGTGTAAGGCTTTCACTGTGCAATTAACAAGGTAAGTGAGTCCCTGGCAGGGGATGGTTCATTCCGCAGACCCCCAGGGATGCCCTGACCCACAATGGGAATCACTGTACTAAGAGGTCAAAAACAGGGAGTAGTATGGGGAAAACAATGCTGATTTCACACAATGTAAGCTTTGAGAAAATGGCTGGAGCTCAGTGGTCAAGGATATGATTTGCATACAAAAGGCCTCAGAGGTACAATCCCTAGCGTCTCCAGGTAGGCTAGGAAAGCATCATGGGATAGGCAGTTTTATTTTTCCATCCCTTTAATAATGATTTCTAAAATGGAATTAGCTTTTCTTCACAGCTGCTACACACTAGGTTGCCAACACCAATTCAAAAGCTACTAGAGTATGTGTGTATGCTGTGGAGTTTCTGCTATGAGCACAATACCTATCTATGCTTTTCTTTAAAACCAAGCACCCCAGCCCACCCATCTTGATCTGGATACCTCTAGCATTAGCATTTAAAGATTGGTATACAGTGTATCTCTGCAAATGTCTTTGGCACATATGTTTTAATCTAAAGCAACCTGGATTCTCTGAATGGCTATTATGCCCACCTACACTTGCATTGTCTAGTTCTGCCCTCTTCCATTTGAACATTCAATTGTTTTCACCCTCAACCCTTCAGAATGATATATCTTGAACGTTCATCAGCCTTCTCCCAGTTATCAATTTAACAGCTGCTCTTCCACCTTTCTGTTTTCAAACAGCAACATTTTTGCTCCAGTCTGGTTTAAGTAGAACTCTCCCAGTTCTACGGGGCTGGTTTATACCCATATGCGCCCCCCGGCAGTACCAAACAAATCCACCACCCCCTCATACAAACATCACTGTCTCATTCACTTGTTGAAGTCCCCTCCCCCCCCCCGAACTGTGCCTGTCCAGCTGGCCCTATGAATGGTATAGGTAGCTTTTCAGATAAAGCTACTTTGAAGATTCTAGCTTTCAACCTCCTAACTAGTGACCTAAGTTTTGCATCAATGGGGCCTGCATGCACCCTTTCTGTTGAAAACTCTTAATCATGGGCACGTATCATGGGCACGTATGCTCACACACAGGCACAATCCAACCCACGTAGGGATCTACCGGCCCAGGTGGGGTAAACCTTGCCGATCCCTGCTCTTAGGTGTATGTAAGTGTAAAATAAACCATTTATATTTAAACTCTACAGTCTATGATGTGCCTGAATTTACAATGGAAACATGACCCTGGAACCCCCTGGAATCTTGCCATCACTCAGCAGAGATTGGGGTGATGTGCAACTGCTGTAACATAACTTTTACTTTGTTGCTTGGCATTTCTTAGGTGAGGAGAGTAGTTTGCCCTGGGCTCCTTGTCCTGCTGCTGAGCTTGTACATCTGCCAGACTAGCGTGCTACAATAATGCTTTATCACTAGGGCTGAAATGCTTTGTCAGTTGGTACTTCTAATCCTGCTCATAGGGCAGTCTCCATCACTAGATAGCCCTAAATATATAGCTTTGGATACCTTCCCTCACCTCTTCCTGCAGCCAAGCAGATCAAGAGGTCATTGTTTAAAGAATATAAGGATCTGTGGCTCAAATTGCTGGGCTGCACCAAATTCCAGGGAACAGAAATTTGAAATATGGAGTGTAGGTCCATTTAGCCCTCTAAGGATGGAATTTTTTTTTTTAGGCCAGGAGGCAATGGATGGAATTAAGATAAGGGTGTGCCCTTGAAGCCCTTCAGAAAATGTAAGACTCAAACTCCCTGTATAAGTTTTAAAACTGAAGAAGGTGTGGCTGGTTTTGAAATTCAACCAAATACTGACATTCACTGAGTCTCTAACACTTGAAATTTATATGAAGCACACCTTAAATAAAGTCTATACCAAGCATGAAGAAGAGTTTGGATTTTATATTCCGCTTTGTCACTACCCGAAGGTTCTCAAAGCGGCTAACAATCTCCTTTCCCTTCCTCCCCCACAACAAACACTCTGTGAGGTGAGTGGGGCTGAGAGACTTCAGAGAAGTGTGACTAGCCCAAGGTCACCCAGCAGCTGCATGTGGAGGAGTGGAGACGCGAACCCGGTTCCCCAGATTACGATTCTACCGCTCTTAACCACTACACCACACTGGCATGAACTTATGTTTAAGGTGTAAGTTACCCTCTAGTTTTCATTTGCTTTCATTTTCAAAACTGAGTGAGTTTTTAGCTAGTTTTAACTTGAACTGAAAGCTGAAACTTGAATCTCAAACTTTGTTTTAGGTTTTAAAGGGCAACATATAAACTGAGACATATACTGGGCTTGATCTGAAAGCTAAGCTTGCACTTTTATTCTAATCTGACTTTTTCCTAAGTGCTATGGACATACCTTGGGACTAACACCCATGGAGCAAGAATCTTTAATCAGTTGACAGTCCTTAAACTTATCACACAACACAGGAATAGGAAGCTGCCTTATCTGAGTCAGACGCACTGGTCCACCTACAATAATCAGCAGCAGCTCTCCAGGGTTTCAGACAGAGAATCTCTTCCAGCCCTCCCTGGAGATGCAGAAGAAAAAACACAGGACCTTTTGCATACAAGGCAGATGCTCTGCCACTGAGCTACAACCCTTCCAACACTATCAAAAAATGATGATGATGATGATGATGATAGTAATTTATTACTTGTACCTTACCGATCTGACTGGGTTGCCCCAGCCATTCTGGGCTGCTTCCAACAGAATATTTAAAAAAGACAATGAAAGGTCAGATAACTTCCATCAGATAACAAAACTTCCCAATACGGGGTTGCCTTCAGATGTCTGAGGAAAATTGTATAATTGTTTTATCTCTTTAACGTCTGATAGAAGGGCATTCCACAGGGTGGGCGCTCTCTGCCTGGTTCCTTATAACTTCACTTCTCACAATTAGGGAACTGCCAGAAGAGAACCTTGGAGCCTGACACCACAAATATAAGCTGAGGGCCAAACATCTTTTATTTGCACAATACAGGTTTTGGGGATCAAAATCAGCACATGAATGTGGGCAGCTGAATCCTCCCCAAATACCTGCCAATCCCAGGCACTTTTGTCCTAGCCTAGTTGATATTATGTCAGCCAAGTTGGGACAAATGTACCTCAAGAGAAACAGCACAGCCAGCTTATGTGAGGTACAGTTCTGCCCCTTTCACACACCCCTCCTAAAATACTTCGTGTTCTCTCTCTCTCTCTCTCTCTCTCTCTCACACACACACACACACACACACACACACACACGGTATAGATAGGAGTGGTAGCTCTGTCACATCCAATTTGGTATCAACAAAAATAAAAGACAAAGGCTTCAATTAAAACCATGCTCTTAAAGCACAGAACAGAACATAAGTTACTGTTACATCTACAGCTGACTCATCAAGAACAACTGAAGGTTAAACAAGCATGAGCAATGTTCATTACTTAAGTTATTTACAGAAAGAGAATCTACCTGCTCACATTTAAACAGTGTCAAAGTTGACTAGCAAGTCAATAGGTCAAAGCCCAACTTCTTTAGTGAGAATGAGCATGGTCTCTGCAAATGTTTAAACGTGACCCAAAAGAACCAGATCAAAGTGCCCAGACATCTTATTTGCTTTCAAATGAAGTCTTCAGTGTGCCATTATCCCCTCCATAGTCAGATTTGACAAGTATTGTAATAAATATTACATGCAGGGAGGAAAGTTAAAATCAAGTTAATGTTTACTGAAACAAAATAAAGAACCATTTTTAATAGTATTACTTGAAAAGAGATCTAATCCAGCAAGGGAAATTCAATTTACATCTACAGCAATCAGATTTTGTTTTTTACTCTAGGGATTTGTTACAAACTGTCTCTCTTGAAATGTGCTTACTGTACAGTATTTAGCAGAAACAGTTTAGCTTTAATAAGCTGATAGTCTGCACGGGAGCATGGATCAACTCGTTCTCATTAAGCATAAGCAGTTTCTAACAGCCTTCATGTTGCTGCTCAGCCTATGCCAGAGAAAGCAGAGATTGCTGCTGCTCTAAAAACCATAATTTATGAGTTTATTCAAACCCTTCAAATTGCTCTAAGTAAACGCCTCTTACGTTTGAAAATTCCCATGGCAACTTAGTTTGGCAGGCAAAGGGACCCAAATTCAATCCTTTTATCCTCCAGCTAAACCATTACAATGGTAATTTTGCTCTGACACTCTGAAGAGACAGCTAATTACTGTACTTCAGCCCTGAGACAGATTTTCTATTCAGATTAAAATGGCCCTGCATGGTTGGAAAGAGTAGCAACACCTTTCTGCACATTGGGATGGGGGTGGGGAGATGCACTCTCACAGCATAGCTTCCTACTAGAAAGGTTATATTTTACTAAGTCAATATATACCTTCAACTAAAAGATTAAAACCATGTTTTCTAAATAGAATACTACGAGTACAATGTGCTTTGGACCAGTCTAGTTGGAAAGATCAGCTTTCCCCATATATGCCCAACTGGAAGTTTTACAATGTCATGTAATGTTCATTCTCCACTTGCAAGGAATCAACCTACTGTCTGGAACTCCCTGTCTGCTATTAATAGGCAGATCCCTTCACCATATGTAGCAAGGTCTTTGTTTACACTAACCTACACATACTTTAGTAACTGCTGCTTTTCCTTATATTTTGATAAAATGTAACTTACAGTCAAATGTTAAAAACAAGTTACTTGTATCTCTAAATGAGCATTTTATATTCTATGCAAATCTCAAGATGTTAAGGATGATTAAGTGGTCTATACATCCTGTTGAATAAATAAATAAGTTCAGCAACCCAAGAATTGAGTTGTGTCACAAGACAATAAAAGTAGATCAGCTGCAGAAAAGATTATGAATTCATAAGAGAAAGTCACATTTGTCATCACTATCGTTACAATGTTAAGTTTTATTAATATTTGAAAACTGGATAAGGGATCAGCAGTGAAAATTACAACAGTTAATAAAACCTGTCTATTGCACTTCTTAAGAGGACATTGTCTAATTCTACTTACAGAAGAAAATAGCTCATATTTTGGGTGGAGAGAGAAACTGTAGAAAGTAGAATGCTGGCCAATATTTACAACTCTTCTAAAATAATTTAATCATTTGTTGTATTAGGTATTTTATAATCTGTATCTGTAACAGATTATATGTTTACTTGAAGAGGCTTTATTTTGTTTTATTGAAATCAATAAAAATATTTTTCAAACACAAAATTCTATATCAATTATCATTTGAAAAAGAAAACAAAAATGTGGAGGCTGGAAATGCAATCTATAGTAATAGCAGAAAAAAATAGATCCACATATAAACAATGAATATCTTTCTAATTTTAGTAGAGTGATTAGGAATAGGCATTTTATTCTTGAAAGTCAAGTTTGTCACATTCAAATCAATTAAGAAATTTGCATGCATTCTTTTCATTGATTAAAGGTTTATGTGTACAGATTTGTTATTTTATAATTATATAAAGCTAATTCTTTCATTCTGAAATTTCTCTTCAAGAACCCAACCAAAGTTCAGAAGCCACTGAGGTTCAAACTGTGTATAAGAGAGGTGGGTGAATCATCTCCAAAGCAGCGGGGGAGGGAAAGATCCAGGTACAATTGCTGGCACCCATCCTTTTCTACTACGGCAAATAGCCACTGCAGAAGGGGGAGGGGACTTCCACCTTTAGTCCCAAACTGGATGAATTCTACTTGCTGCTACTTCCCAAAAAATCAGTGGCAAAGATGCATTCATATACTACCATCATGCCTGGCTTGGCACAGAAGGAAAAGTGCATTTGAATTTCAAGTTCAAGTAGGCACAGCGATTTATATAGAATCATAGAATCATAGAGTTGGAAGAGACCACAAGGGCCATCGAGTCCAACCCCCTGCCAAGCAGGAAACACCATCAGAGCACTCCTGACATATGGCTGTCAAGCCTCTGCTTAAAGACCTCCAAAGTAGGAGACTCCACCACACTCCTTGGCAGCAAATTCCACTGTCGAACAGCTCTTACTGTCAGGAAGTTCTTCCTAATGTTTAGGTGGAATCTTCTTTCTTGTAGTTTGGATCCATTGCTCCGTGTCCGCTTCTCTGGAGCAGTAGAAAACAACCTTTCTCCCTCCTCTATGTGACATCCTTTTATATATTTGAACATGGCTATCATATCACTCCTTAACCTCCTCTTCTCCAGGCTAAACATGCCCAGCTCCCTTAGCCGTTCCTCATAAGGCATCGTTTCCAGGCCTTTGACCATTTTGGTTGCCCTCCTCTGGACATGTTCCAGTTTGTCAGTGTCCTTCTTGAATTGTGGTGCCCAGAACTGGACACAGTACTCCAGGTGTGGTCTGACCAGAGCAGAATACAGTGGCACTATTACTTCCCTTGATCTAGATGCTATACTCCTATTGATGCAGCCCAGAATTGCATTGGCTTTTTTAGCTGCCGCGTCACACTGTTGGCTCATGTCAAGTTTGTGGTCAATATGGATGAGCATTTTCATTAATTTATGGGACATCTGGCCAGGCAGTATTTTCCAAGCATTAATCCACACACTGGGTGGTAACCAACTAAGTTTTACTCAGAGTAGAGCCATTAAAATGAATGGACCTAACTTAACAATGTTCATTAACTTTAATGGGTCTACTTTGAGGAAACCTGGTTGAATGCCACACATAATTCTTACACCCCATATTGCAACAACACATTTCCAATTGACTAAATTACTCATGCTACTCTAGTTATACTTTTCAAAACTCTTATATTTAAAACATTTAAAATAGTACAAATAAAGTCTCCCAATCAGACTATAAGCCATAAGTTAATTATTCAGGTTCTCAGTTTAGGCTTTATGACAGGATTCTACCACCAACACCCCAGCACAAATTTATTGTCATAGCAGGTCAATGCTTACGCAGTGAAACATTTGAAATATTTCCATGCATGTTCTAGACTTCTTGTTATATGCCAACAGAGTTCTCTAATAGATTTAAACATACACCGAAGTTTATTCAGGAGCTCAGCAAAACTTGATGTTTCTTGCTTTACTATGTCATACTGCAAAAATATAAACACAGCACACCTAGCATCATTTGATTAACTACAGCTTATTGCTAACTGCATCAATTAAGAGTTACTACATACTCCATATTAAAAACTGCTTTTTCAAGTCAGTTATCCCAAATGCTTACAAATTAACACAAGTAGTTGTTAGAAGCAGCCATGTGCTTGCACTAGAAAATCTTACTGGTATTATCTTACTGGACTGAATTTCAGAATCTAAACATGAAAGGTAAATCTTAGGTTATGTTGTCACGCAGTTTAGAACATTAGTTACAAAGCAACATTGTGATCTTCTTTAACAGCAGTGCCTCAGAGGAAATGAATGAAAAATTGAAGTATTTAGTCAAGTCAAGCATGTATCACTCTAAGTCAGACATGAGTACTGGGACAGGAGGTGTAACACTACAAGTGGCAGGAGCAGCAGGGAGTTGCAGTATTCCTGGACATGAGCAGGACAGGATGAAAACTTGGTCATAACTCTACAGCTCACTATAACAAAGGCAATACCCAAGCCAATACTTTAAAAGGATATGCTACACATGTACTGGATAATAGCTCTACTGTATTATACTTAAATCTTGCTGACATGTGGCACATGTGCTCAACTACCATTACTTTAGAGAAAATAATAATTGAAGAAACAGATTTTAAAAGATGTAAATAAGCCTGCAAACAAACATTTCCTTGTTTTCACAACACCTAAGGAGTTATTCAGGATAATTGTACAGTACATTGTAAGAAGGCGATCATGGACAGAGATCACTTCAATCTGTTTTAAATTAGTTTTGTCTTAATCTTCAATTATGGTTGCTATAAGAGATACATAGAATAGAAAGACAAGCAATGTAAAAAACATGATAGTTAATTTAATTATGAAAAGATCTTGGCGTATTTTCCATTTAAGTTTTTTAAAACAGGCCTCTTCTATACATCATTTTATGGATCAAAGGAATTTATGGTATCTACAACAGATTATGGGATACTAAAGTTAGGGCAAGCTTTCGAATTAGGATTAAAGACGCATGGCTCAGTTTTAAGATGATTAAAGTAGACTGGTAGCAAATTAAGTTCTACAAATGGTTAGGGATAAGATTATGATGATCGTCCCCAGTCTTCTATACATCCGCTTTTCTATGATTAAGATTGGTAATCTTATCTTATTGCTGTTTGGGGGAAGAAAAGATTTGGTAGCTTATATATACATCATGACAATTCTATGCTTTAAAGGTATTAACCCTCGGACATAAATTTGAATGCTGAACTCCAATGTGATCTCTGTCAAACATTGCAGAGCTGCCCACTCGATCTGTGGAACTGCTATTTCTCTAAGGGCCACGTAATATTCATTCTGCAGATGCAAGGAATGAATCTTTCAGTGTGGCAGCACCTGTACTCCCCGCCTATTCATATTACGCAGGAACATCCATTGTATTGTGTTTGGCACCTGATAAAAAAAATGTTTACCCAGATGTGTGAATCTGACTTGGCTTTCAACATCTAATTTTATGAGTATTTGTAAGGTAATCCTCTTAGAGGCTTTGATGATTAAGTGGTATACAAATCCTGCTAAATAAAATAAATAAATCTTAGCCCTACCATCCCTCATTTTACTATGTTTATTCTCTGAGTAAACCTGACCGCTCTCACACACTTTTGTGCCTTCTACCTATCTGATATATTCAATGAGCTCAATTCTCCAGGAAGTACATAGATCTTTACTATACATCACATGTACACACACTTATCTGCCTGCTTATTTCTGAAAAAAATCAAATCAATTAACTGAGTATTCAAAGAACATGCAACTATATATCTTTAGGCAAAATATTTCATCTATAACCAGGCCTTTGAACTATCTGTGGCCTTTTAGAAGTGGGTGGAGTGTTTTTCATGTATTTCTCCCCTTAATTTTAATGTATATTTGGGGGCATGGGGTATTTGGCTTTTGGTTTAAATCGCTTTGGGTTGCCATGGGCAAGATAAAGCAACTAACAAATTTACTAATGATGATGATGATGATAATGTTTTGCATATTCAACAAGGACTGGATTTCTCAAACAACAGCCATTCCTGCACTGTTCTGAAAACCATTTTTGAAAAAGCCAGTTGTGATTCAACAACAGATCCTAGTGTTCCAAGAAAAAAAAGTCCAGAACACTCTCAAATCACTGTCATGTGTGAACCAAATGGTAAGCAGAAAGATTTAGAACAGACAAGTGGTAAGAAGGCAAAACATTAAGCATTCCTTTCCTCTCATTCTAAGCTCCAAACTACCCCTACCTTAAGCAGCTTTTCCTAGAAGGGGTAGAGTATCAGGATTCAGTTTAATATATTTTCATGCCACATGTAATTAGGTCTGTAAGAGCTGCTTCACCCAACACAGGACTGCTTTATTATTTGAACAGGTCACTACATCAAATTACACTTTACTTTTGAAATGCTGCCTACCTCCCACATGTGAAGCATACAACTGCAGGTGTCAGTACTCTGTCCCATCAGACTGTGGAAAGATTTTCATCCATGGTATGCGGACTAAAAGTCCCTTGGCCGCCTTCTTACTCAAGACTAGCGAGTTCAGATCCCTTTACAGTGGTACCTCTGGTTACGCACTTAATCCATTCTAGAGGTCCGTTCTTAACCTGAAACTGTTCTTAACCTGAAGCACCACTTTAGCTAATGGGGTCCCCCGCTGCTGCTGCGCAGTTGCCACACAATTTCTGTTCTCATCCTGAAGCAAAAGTTCTTAACCCAAGATAATATTTCTGGGTTAGCGGAGTCTGTAACCTGAAGCATATGTAACCCAAAGTGTGTGTAACCCGAGGTACCACTGTATCCACATTTCCCCAAGTTCAGAGGGCTCAGTGTTTTGATAAGGAAAACTCATCTTTGAATAATAGTTACCCATGACTATGAAAGTCTGGAAAACCTATTAGATGTTCTCTAGTTTAGCTTATTCAAAATTTTGCTTATATTTTGCAATATTGTTCTTTCCTGATTCTAAATGAAGTTTCTTAATTTAACCGAGTGATGTTGACTGAGTAATTTGACAATCTAGCCCAGCCCCCACATATCAGAATGCACAATGAATGCTTAGATAAAGAGTGGGTGTGGAGAAGATGGGCTTAGTATGTGTTTTGGAGGTAATGGAATATCAGCCAAGTGCTCCTTCCCCCTGATTGTAACTTAAGATTCCAAATAGCACCTCCTGCATACATGTCTATAATGAAATTTAGGAGGTGGAAGCTAGCATTGACAGATTGATCTATACACCAGTGGTCATCCGGATCTGTAGCAAATTGTCACAATCTCCATTAAATGGATAAATCTGTAAGTTATTTTCCACTGCCCTTTGCTTCAACTAGCACTTTTTACCATCCTTCATCCATTGCTCTATGTTTTAATGTGCAAATATCTGCCACAAATATAGCTGAAGCTCAAAAGATTTTACATAATACTCCAGAGTACAGTTCATTGGTTAAAATAACCCAATGCTATGCAGTCAGTGCCAACAGATTGCTGCCACCCACTTATTGCAGAAGTGGTTTCCTAACATCTATTTTGGGAGCAAACCCTCAACAATGTTCTATGCTGCAATGCAACGCTACAGTTTAGCCCAGAGCTAACTAATTTTTGTTCATTTCCAAATCAGCCATTGGTGTGGTTTGTTAGCCATCGCATTCTCTTTTTAAATCTTAAAATTTGTTGGTACAAACTATGTGTCTGACATGACAACATTCTATTCCAAACTGCATACTTTATAATAGTCCTAAAATGCATGGGTTTTTAAAATAGAAGTATGATTAATGTACTTCTCATTGTGAAAGAGGGCTTTATCCTAGAGAAAAGAGTCCTTACTATTTATATCAGTAAATGCCTGAACATGAAATGGCACGCAAATGTTCAGCACAACAGACAGAACAATCAAGCAAGACAGCCTGGCATTGTTTGAAGATGACATTGTCATAATTAGAACCTTTTAAATTCACAAATATATTCCATTTAGGATTCCATCTACTAGTCCTTGGCATTTTTAAATTTTATTAACTCAACCACTATTATCTTCAAATACTAGCTTCTCCCATTTACAATGTGTAAGTGCTCAGAAAAAATCCACAAAAATATCATTTTTTTATCATTTTAGTGGAATATATAGTATCATGAGTCAGTTTTACCAAGTTACAACTACACAAGTTAAGATGACTTGGAAAATAAAGCAACTACAACTGTACACAGCCAACCCTTTATAAAATTATGAAGAGGCAGAATGACCACTAAATTTCTCTCTATAAATCAGAAAAATCACAACCCAACTTACTTTTTCTGGGAGGGGCTTATCAACCTTTGGAAGACCTGGAACATGACACAAAAACTGGAGTTAGAAAGGGGAAGTCCCTTACCTGTTAGGAGAATTCTTCCTAAGTGACCCTGTCTAGCCAAGTAATAGGTGGGAGCACTGGAACCTTTTAACTACCAATGCACAGGAAGTACCATCCAACACATGGAGATAAAGTCTTTAAAGCAGAGCTACTGCTCAGTCCCTCTGCTTCTCTATCTTTTAGTAAATAAAAAAATATTTCCCAAAAGAGGGAAGTGGTAGGGATACCTGACTAGACAATGGCACTTGGGAAGAACTCTGTTTACAGGGAAGCAACCTCCATTTCTCATTCAGATGGCATAGGGTCCGGATCACAGGCGTAAGAAAGATGAAAACAGTATGACCAGGTGTGTCAACCAAATCACTACTAGCAGATAGGCAGCAGGGCAAGCCTTTTAGATTGTGCAGTTTGAAAGACCGAGGCCTAAAGGTTTGCAATGGCTCTAGAGAACAGTGTTATCAAGAACTCGGGAGAAAATATGTCTCCCTGCATATGCTACTCAGGATACAAGTTATGACCCCTGTATAATTATCAGATAGGAAGCTAGTTATTCTGTGGCTTAATTTTAATAAACAACAATTTTGCAAGGTAATTTGATGATCAGGGCTAACTAATGAGCTACATAGGTAAGCAAATACCAAACCTGAGCTTCCCATATAGATATTCAAAGTTTTGGTCATTATGCCATTATTTAGTTCTATGGAAGGAGGTAAAATGCCAGAACAACTGGATACAGAATACTTTGTGGTAGTGTCTGCTAAAGTCTGGTGTTATGGCAGCTTCATCATCACTGAAAACAGAAAGCATGTGAAGCAGATGCACAAAACTCCTATGTATTATGCTTTACATTTGCAAATATGATCCTACACTAGCTCCAAGTTCTTTATGCCATCTCTGCTCAAGTGCAGTAACATCAGAAAACAGATGAGCAGCATCATTTAAAATGCAAACACAACTGCTGACTTTAAGACTGCGTGGAATCAGAGCTGGATCAACCTCATCTAGTCAAATTCCTGCCACTGTAGAAAATTCACTATTACAAATGAATATGTTCTTAACATAGTTCAGAAAGTTGCTGTAACAGATTTATGATTTTGTAATTTCCAATTAGGGACGCGGGTGGCGCTGTGGGCTAAAGCCTCAACGCCTAGGGCTTGCCGATCGAAAGGTTGGCGGTTCGAATCCCCGCGGCGGGGTGCGCTCCCGCTGTTCGGTCCCAGCGCCTGCCCACCTAGCAGTTCGAAAGCACCCCCGGGTGCAAGTAGATAAATAGGTACCGCTTACCAGCGGGAAGGTAAACGGCGTTCCGTGTGCGGCTCTGGCTCGCCAGAGCAGCGATGTCACGCTGGCCACGTGACCCGGAAGTGTCCCCGGACAGCGCTGGCCCCCGGCCAATAAATGTGAGATGGGCGCACAAACCCCACAGTCTGTCAAGACTGGCCCGTTCGGGCAGGGGTACCTTTACCTTTACCTTTAATTTCCAATTGGGTTCGGTCACTACTAGAGATGTCCTGTTATAATAAGACCACTGTACTAGTAAATCTTATTTTCAGCCTCATTCAGTAATCTGGTCAAAATGTCTAGCAGATTACAAAAGTAAATTTAGTTCAAAAAGAAGAAAGAAAATCAGAGAAGCTTTTTACTTCTGCTTTAAATTAACATATTAGAACTGTCACAGAACACACTGGCGTGAAAGAGAACTACGGCTTGCTTGTTATAAGAAGGAACCATGTTCTTATGCTCCTTAAATATTAAAGCAGTTTCCTTTAATTCTAGCACTTCTTACAGATACTCAGCCTGGTTGGCACAACACTATTTTATTGCAGGCCCTCACTACTCACATAGTTCAAGTGAACTTCTGCAAATTAAGCTGATGCAACTTACAGAGCATGTTACCAGGTTCTGTGAATCTCATTTGACCAGAAGCCAAATAAGAGATTGTAGAACCACCTGATAGTAAAAAAAAATCCTAAATGTAAGATGGATCTATTATAACAGCCAATTCAATTATTAAAAGGAATGCAGAAGTAAAACATAATTTACAGTTCTCCAACCTCTGTTCCCATCATTAACTGAGAAGCAAGTTCTTTGATTTCACCTGCATTTATGAGCCACAACTACATCTGACATTATACTATAAAGTTTTGACTGCCTGAACTGGCAAATGTAAAACCAAGCAGAGCAGCCAAGTACTACATTAAAAAAAACAGCAAAATACTGGCATCAAATCAGGTCTGAGGTCTTGTGGTGGCTGAGAGGTGTATCAACTAGAGGCCAGTAATAAGGGGCCTAACAAACCAGAACTCTGATTGTAATGCATACTTCAGCTGCTGATAGTCCAAGGTTAAAAAAAATTTACACTGAACAAAACCTGCTTCTGCTATAGGCAGAAAGACGAGTACATTCCTGACAGAAGAAATGGCCTTATCTCCATCTTTTAGAATGCATTTGGAAACTCTGATTCGCTGGCCTTGATACTTAACTTTAAGAGAAGCAATCAGGATCCTCTAAATCTAAATTCAACGTGTTAAGTATCCCTAGACCCCTACCATTTTATGAGCTAAAGATTTAAATATTCTCCTTGCAACAGTGGATATTTCAACTATTCCCTCGGGTGACTGGACTGAATTATTGTTAATTAAACTCAACTGTTGGTGGATACAGATTTAGCTATGTTATAGTAACCAAAACTATGGCTAGAGCCATAGTTCTGTTTATTCAAACCATGCCACTTTAAATTATTTTCTGTTCTGAAACAACGCTTAGAAGTGTGGTGGGATCAGCAGCACATTACCTACACCTAAACCATTTGTGAGGCATTCACCACCTAAGCGGAACCCATGATATTCCAGATGAACCCATTCCAGATATTCCTGGGGGGGCCATCTACCACAAAAAGGGTGGAATAAAATTTGACAATATAATCACAGGATGTCATGAGATCTTCCTTAGGAAAAAATGTAAAGCCTACAAAATTAACAAATTGCTGTCCATGTAAAAACTGTCCAAGAAACCAGATGTTTGATCTGCCTAAACTGCATTAACTATTGTGAATAGTTTATCATTCCCTCTAATAGTAAACTACACGACTGGAGACAAAGCAGAGCTGTTAAGAAATAAGAAGGAAGTATCAGCATATTTGAGCAAAACCTAAGGTATGCAAAAAAACAACAAAGTTAAAAACCCAAGAGGGAGTAACCCCTCCACCAGCAGTCCAGCTAGAACTGATGATGCTCAGTGACCTCCAAATGCAATGTCGGGTGTCTGTTCTATTCATTAATGATCTAGAGTTATATGTCAGCAGTGAGGTGGTTATGTTTGTTGATAACACTAAATTGTTTAAGGTGGTTAAAACAAAAAGACTGCAATAAGCTTCAAAATTATTTCTGCAAGGTAGCTGAATGGGCAGATGCTACGTGTGCAGTGATGCAGATTAAGGCAAAACCCAATTAAATCCTCATTTCACATATACACAAATGAGGTGTGTAGCTTAATAAAAGTGTTCACCCAGTGTGTAACAGTTGTGAAAAATGCAAACTCTAGGAAAGGGATGGGAAATAAAACTGTCAATAACATAATGCTTTTATATAAATCTAAGGTGGAACCACATGTGGAATATGCTGTGTGGCTCTGGTTGCCTCACCTGAAAAAAATATTATTGTAGAGCTGGAAAAGGTTCAGAAAGGGAAAAGTTCAGAAATGGGCTAGATAAATTGCCCTATAAGTAATATTTGTGGGGTTTATAGTTCAGAAAAAGCAGTAAGGCGGAGAACGTTGAAAAGGTGGATAAAATATTGGTGTGAAGATGGTATTAAATCTCAGGACAATGAAGTTTAACACTGGAAGATTCAGAACAGACAAAAAGAAGTCTTCACACAACACATAGCACTATGGAGTTCTCCCCTTGACAAGATACAGTGGTAGCCAACAACCTTAAACCTTTCAAAAAAGAATTGCATGGACAAAATGCTATCAATGGCTACTAGCCTTGTTGACTGTACACATGCCTCTGAGCATATGACTTATGATTTGTGAGTCTCTGAAACCATTTGTAAATGCAGTTTCAGACCTTGGTTAAACTAGAACCCCGGTTAACCTTTTTAGTATCAGTGCTGTAAAGGCTTGAGGGAAGAGGGATTAAGGAGGAAGAACAAGCAACTATTTCTGAGGTTGACTCCATACTTATAAAGTAAGTGGCAGTTAACATAGAACCAATGTAAATTTACAATGAAACAGAGAACCACTCTTAGCATAAAAAGCATGGGGAGGTTTAGTGGCAGACTCACAAAACAAATCACTTCCATTACTTTAACATCACATTTGGGAAGTCAACCTAGCAATTTATAAAGAGGAATAATCAAGACCAGTATTTATGCAAACTGTCCCTTCACACTTATGACATTATTAATAACAAATATGGTCCTCTCCATGTTCCATATATACAGCAATAGTCATTAACATTTAGTTACAAGGTACTCAAACCACCTCTCCCTTTTCATGACTTTACGAATATTCATTCATAAGCTCCTAAAGCAAAGAAAATCCAATACTGAAATGGAGACAGAGAAAAACCAGCATGTGATAAAACAATGAACAGTGTAAAAAAGAATGATTCAAATTATCAAGCAGAATTAAGCAATGATTTACACAAACAAAAACTTGATTTGTAGTGAAATTAGGAGCTGACTGTCTGCAACTTGCATGCATCACAAATACTCTCGCCTTTATGCACACCGTATTCTTTATATCCTGATTTGAGCCTATCATTATCTCTGGAGGAGCACATTCATAATCTGAGTAACTTTTCAAAATAAATTTAACACAGCTGACTCCCAAATGAAAGCTGTACCAGTTAAAATTGCTACAATCTTAAAGTCATACACTTCCAAATGCATCAAGATCTGTTCAACTACTTGACTATGCATGCAACACTGAAACACATACACTTCATTGTCTGACATCAACTGGGTTAAGCTTTAAAGGGTTTTAATCAGCAGATCAGCTAATCATCGTATTGAGTAAAATCAAAAATATATTTTATTGTTCATTAAATTATACATTCTTATGCTTCATGTGCTGTAAAAAGGGCATCTAAGTTGATTTTGTAATACGCAAAAGGTTTTTTAATTTAATCAGTTCAAAGGAAGATAGCTTCAAGTACAGTACAGTGCAATCAGTTGACAGTCCTAGTATATGTATACATGTTTAATATTAAGGTATCAGTTTCAAATAATCATTTTCAAAATCAGTTTCAATCAGTTCTATGAAACTATCAACCAGCTACTAAATTGTAGTTTTAAATGATGAAGAAAGCAGCAGTTATGTATTTCTGCTCCTTTCTCTCCAATTAAGGTCTAACTAAAGATAACTTCAGTGAAATTTCCTAATGTCTCAATCATTTGTTAAAAATATGAAAACTGTACTCTGAACCATTTTGTCTAGTACAGTAATACCTTAAATTATACTGACCAAACATGTTTTTCTGTGGTACTAATGTATAATTTGTACTTGATACTACTTCTTTCCTCTATATGACAAATACTTCAGCTTCATTTTAAAAACCTATCATTGAGAATTACACTGCATTGTGCTTATCTTCCTTGTAAAAATCTCTCAAATTTCACATAACCTGATAATGTTATATATTATCATACACGCATCAAATGGAATTTCTCCAACTCCAAAACTGAATACCCATGAAGTTAATTATGAATTTTTTTTCCATGGGAAATTAGCACTGCCCCTTATAATCAGTGAATTCTGTTCATTCTTTCATGGAAACACTGAACAAGTCAAAGCAAAAACAGTTTGAACACCTGCAACCTTAAAATGATCTCATTCATACATTTCTATTTCTATTTCCTAGTCTTCTATGTCCTGTTGGCAATATGTAGAATTAGTAAAGACCTATTTAGTAATACCTCACCAAATCAATTTTATAAAAACTTGATTCATCACATGTGGCAGCCAAATAAATATTATGGCCACCATCAAGAAACTGGGGAGGTTTACTTGTAGTTAGATAGGAGTTAACACTTTGTTAGGCCCCACCCACTTTTTAAATTGCACATCTTGCATAGAACCCAGATAGTTACTTTAGGTGTACCCAAGTGTTTTCTTATGGCTTTCTGAACTTTTGACATTTCTTCTCTTAACAACAACCCTCTGTAACGTGCTAAACGTGCTTTTGAAAGATTCACTTTCTAAGTTTCACAAGTTTAAAAAGTAGTTTGCTTTGTTTTTATGTCAACAGCCTCACACATTTCTCTAGATTGTGGTCAAAGATCTCTAAAGTGACCCATAGTTTTCAATTATGGGAATGCATTATAAATTATCCTTTTCCATTAGGAGAAATCTGAGTTTTGAACAAGTTATAGATTTATTCCTATTAATATCCTTTATGACATTGTAGTACATCATTTAGTAGTACATCAAAAAATACTCCACTATGAAACTACACTCACAAGAATGTAACCTAATCTGAAGATTCTCATTCCCAATTTAAAGAACACATCATAAAACATGAATATTTCAATATATTTACTTACTGCAGGTACCAGTAATTTTTTTACTTCTTCTACAGCCCTCTTCAGTTTTATTTCTGCTCTGTTTTGAGCATCTTCCACAGTGATTAGTACATGCAGGTCTTCATTCAGATGTTCCCAGTTCGGCTTTCCTCTGTTTTGTTCTTCCTGGAAAAAAAACACCGCCATCATATTTATTTTGAGTTGTCTTAGCTGCAACATGTTTTGTTAAGATACCTGATCCATTTATAAGTTATAAAAATGCAATTGCATCCAGAGAAGTAACTGATTTCTTGGTAGATGAGAAACCGCAAGAGAGAAATCAATATTGTGTGATCTCCACATAGTTAACTTCTGGTGGAAAGCATGAGGTTGTTGTTGTGTTTGGGGTGGAGAGGCAATAACTATATTCTCTCTTACTTTGTGTTACGTTATGCCAGTGGTGGATTATGGGGGTGCAACTGGTTCACTCACAGCTGGGCACAGAGCCTCAGGGCTGCCACAACTATGATTTACCAAAAAGCACAAGAGGTGAGGGGAACCAAATTTTGTTGTTGCACAGGGCGCTGTTGCAATGGGAGACCCTGATATCCACCACTGGCTGTGCCCCCCCCCCTACAGGGCAAACATTCTCTGACTGATGTTCACAGCACTCCCTTCAAAATTCAAAATGTGTCTCTCTCATCTTAAAAGATTAGTGCCCCCTTTTATAGGCAATACATGGCTGTATCCTGGGTCATTGGTTGAAACTTCAGAAGTTTCCCCATCAAATCTGAAGAGAAAATGTGGGGTACACTCAATGGTGCTTTCTTCTGAATAGACATACTTAGGAATGGGCTGTATGTTACATACAAATGTACTATACAAGTCTCAATTATGCTATCTGTGAAACATTTACTGAATGTTTGGAAGAAGGCTTTTATAACCTTTAGTTTGTAAAAAATTCAACCAATCAGGTTATGGTCAGATGACAAGACAAATGACAAAAAGGTCCAATTCAGATTTAACACAGCTTATAGCTAAGCTCAGAAAATAGACAAGAGGGAGCATTTATGCACCAAGGTAGAGGAAGGAGTGTAAGCCACAGATGTTCCCAAGAGCAGGGCATTTACTGTAACAGTAACTGAAATTTATCACTATTATTCTGAACAGCAGTTGACACAACACAGAATAAGTAGCATTACATCTGCACAAGTCAAACTGTCATTCAGTTGGAAACTTGGTTTGGAGGGGGAACTTTTAAAGGTGATTGTTGGTGTGACAGCAATTCCAAGTTTACTAAGAGTAAATACTTCATGGAAACAAAATAATTCTCCCAGAGTGTGACATGACCTTCAAGAATATTTTGTCTAACACTTGGGTTGAGGCAGGGGCATATGTGGGAATGTAAGGGACCACTCAGAACAAATAACCACTGCATGTTATATTGAACAGAAATATAATAATAATTTGACATTTCACAGTAAAGTACAATCTAAACTTACAGCACAAAAACTCCTATGCAAACAGCCCACATATTCTAAGACATAATTACAAATCAGAAGTGAAAGTCATGGAAAGATCAGACTACTGTTGATGATTTAAAGGATTTATACAACAACTTTGGAAGCAAATAGCTAATTTGTCTACTGAAAAGTCCTATTAAGAACTGTATATAGTTCCATTCTACCCCAGCCTTTGTCCGGGTGCTTCAGAAATTATCCTGATTTTTTTTAAACAAAATTTAGTAAAAATATGCAAGTGGCTAACATGAACAGCATTTATCATTTAAGCCACATTACTAGTATGTTTAAAGTGCCATATCTGGTATGCACTGCCTATGTGGGGCAGTATATGTATGTGTATGCAGACTTGATGAATGAACCTTCCAAAATGGTGCCAGACCTTTCCATGGTCTTAACAAGGGGTGTAGATGTATGGCATAGAGTGAATACATTTGCATTCACTGCCGTACAAGTACAGTCATTATTATTCACCCTGCACCTTACAATCCTGAAATTGCCACGGGTAAGCCATGTTTCTTAAATGGCCAACCTAAGAATTGAGGAGCAAGGGCTTCTAACTCTAGGCATTGCTGTCTTGAAATGATGGAACTAAAACCACTTACACAGTGGCTCTAGGTAAAGGTAAAGGACCCCAGGACGGTTAAGTCCAGTAAAAGGTGACTATGGGGTGCGACGCTCATCTCGCTTTACACAATGGCTCTATCCATATCAAGGCATATTTGACCAACTGACAGGCTTTGGAACCCCAATTCTATTTTACTTGAAAATTGAAGATATGCAATAAAAAGTTTTGTATCAATACATGGACAGTTAAAATTTAACTGTCACATTAGAAGTAAGATACATTATATACATTAAGTATCCCAAAGAGTTTTGATGCAAGTATTGTGTGCCACCATCTGACAAGAAGGCCACAAATTATACACTAAGTGCAGCATTTCCTAATGCAGAAGTAATTCTATAACATGACATTTAAGAACACAGTGATTGTTCTACCCTCTGCTAATGTATTGCTGAAGATGTGTATATTTCACAAAGCAGGTTAGCTGGGATGTTCGCTGCTGACAGGAAGAGTCATCTGCAGAGAGTAACTGTACAACATAAAAGATAAAGCAAGAGAAAACTGGTGTTCCATATACTTATATAATTTAGATGATGGTGTAGAACATGCAATGAAGTGTTTTGTGTGGAGTGGCTTTTCTGCCAGCCATGCAGTCTTTCAGGTTTCTTCATTATATGACCCTTCCCCATTACTTTCTGTCCTCATCACACACACACACACACACACACCGGCACTAAGCATTCTGTGGATGTTGAGCATCAGCTTGCACTTGGCTATTCAGGGAAGGTTTTGCTCCCTTATTTTTATTCAACTTGGGATTTCCCTACTCCCAGTTTTGATGACATAGGCATTATAACCAGAATGGCGCAGTAATCAGAGTGCTAACCTAGGACCTAGGAGTCAAAGGTTCAAATCTATATTTAGTCACAAAGCTCAATGGACCTTGGATAACTCACAACCTAACAGTATTGTTTGGGGGTTTAAAAATGGGAAACAGAACCATATACAGTGGTACCTTGGTTCTCAAACTTAATCCATTCCGGGAGTCTGTTCAACTCCCGAAACCATTCGGAAACCAAGGCACAGCTTCCAATTGGCTGCAGGAGCTTCCTGTACTCAATCAGAAGCCGTGTAAACCGCATTGGACGTTCGGCTTCCAAAAAACATTCCAGGTTTTGCGGAGTTCAGGAGCCAAGCTGTTTGAGTACCAAGGTACCACTCTATGCCACTTTTGTTTCCTTGGAGGGAGTGGGATAACTAATAGTAAAAATTCAGCACCTGGGTTCATTATTAATTTAACCTGCTGTGCTCTTACCTACCTCATACATCTGTCTTTAAAGCCTCATAGTATGTCAATTTAACAGGCTCATAAATATTAACCTCAAATCAAGTTAAATCATGAAACTCAAGTTAAAACAGCAACATTTTAATCATGCAGCAATATTGAAAATCTCTTACTGCATATTAATCAAGTGCTCAATTTGGCTATAACATACTAAACACTAGCACCAGCAATTAAAAGGCTGAAGCACATGGCCCAATCTGTTTCACAGCCCAATCACTATTATGCCAGGTATTACAATCCCTTTGTGCACCCAAGCAAAACCGGTGGGGGCAGGGGGGGGAGTGTGACCTTTTCTGCTATGGTGTTCTGCCCCTGGAACTTTCTCCCAAGAGAAGCTTTTCAGTTTCAGGTAAAGATTCTATTCGCTGAGACTTTTCAGGGTGTTTAGTTTTGACTGATGGGTTTGTCCATGATTTTGTTGCTCTTTTGTTTTCATCTTATTCTGCTATGCCTTATAAATCTTTATTACTACTGTATCATTCAACATTTTCTAAACTGCTTTGGGAGTTTGTATGCTTGAAAAGTTTAAAGTAGGGGTAACGTCAATGTGTTCAGGAGGAACTCCCAAAAGTGAAAGAGTTTTGCTCTCCTTATTCTGATAGTTCTAAAGCCACTGAGTTTTGTTACTACCCAAAAACCAAAACTCCCTATTTTCACAAAAATTGAGGGTGCTATTCAATGTTGTCCACAATCAAAGTAGACCTATTGAAAACAATGGACTTAAGCAACCTAAATGCATTTATTTCAATGGGTCTAGTTAGATATCAACCTGAGTACTGATCCCATTTACTGTCTTTTCTAGTAGTTCTCAGATCATTAGTGCTCAGCTTTGAATCAGATGCAGCTTCTAGATTTAACTCATTTTGCACCATAATTCCTGCAATAGATTACCGGTACCAAAGTATTTTAGATACATAATGATCAAGGTTCATATGAACTTGAGTCACCTTCCTTACTAATTATCGCTACTATGAAATTTCACAGACCATAGTATCTCTAAGTACAAAACTGACCAAAACTTCATTACAAGTTGAGGTTAGAACAGCTATGAACACATAGTGAGGATTTGGTGCATGGGGGGGTGTTATACTAGGTTAAAAATCATATTGAAACCCAGGGTAATTCTAACATATGTGGAGTCACAAAGCTATGTAAGTACCTTGATTATCAGAATGGACAACCAAAGTTGTAACAGAAGGCCAGTGTTGAAAGCCTATAGCCCATCAAGAAGTGAACCAAGACAGCTTAGTGCTTAGCAACTCAACTGATTGCCATAGGCAACCAGGGATTCTGTGCATATGAGTGCACAGAACTCCACTAATGAGGTGAGGTGGAAGAAAGCTCCATCCCTTCATCAGCCCTACAGCTGGCTTGCAAGAGGTACAATCACTCCAGTGCCAAAGGGAAGGAATATGACACAAAGAGCTGATATGGCTTGTTAACAGACTGGAAAAATCAGACGAGGATTTACCATGTGGCCTTAGTCCAGCCCACCTCTATCAGCCATTAGCTGTCTAGTTGCAATATTATAGCAAACAATTCTACAATTCTGTGAAGAATTGTAGTCACTGTGAAGACGGTAGTCACGTAATCTGGGGAACCGGGTTCGCGTCTCTGCTCCTCCACATGCAGCTGCTGGGTGACCTTGGGCCAGTCACACTTCTTTGAAGTCTCTCAGCCCCACTCACCTCACAGAGTGTTTGTTGTGGGGGAGGAAGGGAGAGGAGAATGTTAGCCGCTTTGAGACTCCTTAAAGGGAGTGAAAGGCGGGATATCAAATCCAAACTCTTCTTCTTCTTCAAATCATGTAAGAAAGGCCAGTAAAGTGGTGCCTCGCAAGACAAAAAGAATTCGTTCCGCGAGTCTTTTCGTCTTGCGATGTTTTTCGTCTTGTGAAGCACGGTCCGTCGCAACTGCGCCTCTTCAAGCGGCTTTAAAAAAAAGCGCAAGACGTTTTCGTCTTGCGAAGCAAGCCCATAGGGAAATTTGCCTAGCGAAGCAACGCAAAAACGGAAAACCCTTTCGGCTAGCGAGTTTTTCGTCTTGCGAGGCATTCATCTTGTGGGGCACCACTGTAAAGACTATCAAATACTCCTATGGCACTGTTTAAAGCTCTACTACTATTATACTTCAAGAAACAATTGGAAGAGCTTATATGTTAGAAGTCTCGGGTATTAGCATTGGGTTTTAAGACAATGACACCAAGTGTTTTTCCTGCAAAGTTCTTGCATACCTCCAAAAGGCATCTGAAATACAAATTTCTCAGCAAAATAAAACATTCTCGTACATTTCAGAGTATTCTTTGCTGAAAAACCTTTATTGCCAAATTCACATCACTAGCAGGAGACCTTAAAGCAAAGTTAATTGCATAATTACTGAGCAGTTCCTCAATTATTCTAGTTTATTTCATGCTTCTAGCCCAGATAGATATCTAACTATTTGCAAACTAAATCAAACATTTTCTGCTCTCTCCATGAGTATAACTATTTCTAGTTCATTACCGAATACCTGCTATCATAAACATGACACACCTTGTAGTAAACACTATATTCACACGAAGAAATGCTGCCTCTAAGCATCTTAAAATGTATTAAATTTCTTCATCTCCAGAAAAAGAGAGATGGCACTATCAGAGTTTAAAACAAGTTTAACTGAAAGCTGTCACTGGTGGGAAGAAAAGTGCAGAGCCACCACTTCCTTAATCAAACAAAGCAGGTAATTAACAGCCATTCTGACATAGTCCCTTATCACCAAAATACACAACACTACTCAGTTCTCCTCTGTGCCAGTTGCTCTGCAACAACAAAGCAGGGCTGATGTTTCAGGGTCACATTCATTCATTTAATACACAAGCATAACTTTATTTTCCAGACACCTATAATTAAACACAAGAGCCACCTAACTAATTTTCAGGCAGGCTTGCATGTGAATGTGATAAAGGTAAAGGTAAAGGTACCCCTGCCCAAACGGGCCAGTCTTGCCAGACTCTGGGGTTTGTGTGCCCATCTCACATTTATTGGCCGGGGGCCAGCACTGTCCGGAGACACTTCCGGGTCACGTGGCCAGCGTGACAACGCTGCTCTGGCGAGCCAGAGCCGCACACGGAACGCCGTTTACCTTCCCGCTGGTAAGCGGTACCTATTTATCTACTTGCCCCCGGGGGTGCTTTCGAACTGCTAGGTTGGCAGGCGCTGGGACCGAGCAGCGGGAGCGCACCCCGCCGCGGGGATTCGAACCGCTGACCTTTCGATCGGCAAGCCCTAGGCGCTGAGGCTTTAGCCCACAGCGCCACCCGCGTCCCCTGTGAATGTGATATTTCCCCCATAAATGATTGCCTTTCATTTTGTAGTTTCAAATAACTACAGTTCACATAGTTTTGATTGCATAGCAATTAGATACACAAATAATCCAAAAATGTGGTTATATATATATTTTTTAGATTGTAAGCAATCAACGCTATTCTTTTTCTTCTGTACATACAAGCTTCTCATTAGAAGACAATTGTCTCTTACAAAACTGCCAGCAGATGTCTTCTTTTTTAAAATTAAGAAAACGACTAATAAACATGCAACACCATGGGTAAAATTCAACATAGCACTAAGGATATTGTTCTGCCAGCAGAAGCCTTTCTGCTTGCCCAACGGAATGATCTCTCCTTGTCTGCCCGCATGCTGTTCTTGACATTTTCCTGACCCTCCTGAGTGGATTTGAGAGAAGCAAGGGGAGGGAGGGAATTCCCACTGCACTAGTGGGGAGTCCTTGTGCAGGCTGCAGTTAAGGGGATTGGGTGCTTGAATCTGGCCCTATGAAACCTGCAGTTTAATATGCTTCTGAAATCATTCTAATACTTGAAGGTTGGAATGCACTGGGAAAATTATTCACCATGATTAAAAGCTAGACCTGTCCATCAAAATGCAAGATTCCCCACACCCTGTTCCCTCTTGGTCTCTGAGGGTTTCCACAATCAGCATGGCTTCGTCTCTCAGAAAACAAAGGGGGATGAGGGACTGAAAATCCAGCATTTAAATAATGCTTTTATGTGTTTCTAAATTGTTATTTTAGTGATTGGGGTTGTAATGTTTCAACAATATTGCTTGTTTTTGGGGGGACTGCACACTGCTTAGAGATTTCTGAAATACTGAAGAGGTATATTTCATATATTTTTAATATGAAATATATAAATGAGAAAATGGAGGCAACAGAGCAACTTGGCAGCGTCTAGGCCAGGGCAGTCCAACTTTTAATACCAAGTGTACTTGGTATGGAACTCGTGGGCCACATACTGCCTTGTCTTGCAGGGAAAGGAAGCATGCCCCAAAATATGTGTGCCCACCCCACCCCTGCTCTTGTGCTGCCTTCCCAAAGTTGGGTAAGTGAGGTGCCAGGCTTTGGGAAGCAGGTGCAAGGTTCTGGCAGCACAAGGGGTCTGGCAGGGTCCTAGAGCCCTCCCACCTCCTTCCCAAAGCTCGGAAAGCACTAACTAGACTTTGGGAAGAAGGCAGCAAAACTCTAGGACCTGAGTCAGAGCTCTATCACACCTTCTTCCCAAAGCCCAGAACCTCAGTTACCCGGGGGGTGGGGATTGTGTGTCAAATGTTGCCAAGGGCCACCCACAAGGGTTGCATGTGGCCCTTGAGACGTGCGTTGGATCACCATGGTCTACGGGCTCTTGTTCGGGGCTGTGTTATTGGTTTTACTGCTGCAATTGAAATGTTTTTAAATGACTTTAATTTGTGGGATTTTAAAATTTTTGGTTTGTTTTAAATAAAAGAAAGATGTGCCTGGAAATAGAGGAGCAGTGGGACAGAGTAGGGGGAGCAATCACAGTGGTTCAAGCTTGAGGAAGGAATGGTGTGGGAAGGTGGGGCTGGCTGGGTAAGGGGCACACAGCACAGACAGTTGGTCATTGTGGCTGTGTGCCAATCCCTCCTCCAACCTGGGGAACTGTAGAAGAAGAAGAAGAGGAGTTTGGATTTGATATTCCGCTTTATCACTACCCTAAGGAGTCTCAAAGCGGCTAACATTCTCCTTTCCTTTCCTCCCCACAACAAACACTCTGTGAGGTGAGTGGGGCTGAGAGACTTCAAAGAAGTGTGACTGGCCCAAGGTCACCCAGCAGCTGCATGTGGAGGAGCGGAAGCGCGAACCCGGTTCACCAGATTATGAGTCCACCGCTCTTAACCATTACACCACACTGGCTCCCTGTCAGCCAACCCTCGTGTCTGTGACTGCTGTTGTCAAATGCTAGGTCGTTTCAGAATAAGACCTCCCTCATCTACAATCTGATTGTGGATGAGAAGGCTGATCTGGTCTGTATCACTGAGACCTGGGTGCGTGAGAAGGGTAGAGTTGGGTCTCACCCAACTGTGGCTACCCTGGGTATTTGGTGCAATATTAAGACAGACCTGAGGGTCAGAGAGGGGAAATTGATGTGGTTTATAGAAATCACCCCCTCTGTTTCTAAGCTCTCTGTCCAGGGGTGGGGAATAGGATAGACTGGGGGTTCTGCTGGTTTACCGCCTGAGCTAACAGAGCTTTTCTTGGAGGTGGTGTTGAGGACTACAAGACTGCTGGTTTTGTGGGGATTTAACAATCTCTGGACTATCTGAATGGCTAAAGCTATTGACAGGATAGTCCCTAAGCACCCTCTCCCACTTCATGGAGTCCGACTGACTCCCTGTTATACTCCAGAGCTTAGGGTTAGGAAACAAGTTGGGAAACTGCTTGAACTCAAGTGGAGGAAAGATTAAATCAAATGCAATCATCATTGAGCCTACCTAGTGGCAGTGAAAGCAGCAAAAGAGGAATACTTTGCTGCCTCCATTGCATCCTCACTATGCCATCTGGCAGAACTTCTCCAGTAGCGTGGGACCACTTACAATCTGGCCTGAAGGAGGAGGTGGAACAGACAGTAGCTCGCTGTGACTTATTTGCAAAGCATTTTGATGACAAAATTACTTCCATACACCAGGATCTTGACTCCACTGTTATTACAGATGAATCTCAAAGAGTGTCCAGATCACTGTCTAGACCTGTTGTGCTGGTTTCAGCTAGTAAGGATTAAGGAAGTGGAAGGGTCTGCTTGGATTAATGAGGGCAACCACTTGCTCTCTGACCCCTTGCCCCTCTTCGGTAATAAAAAAATAGCAGGGAGGGGACAGCTGGCTGGGCCAGAAAGGTAATTAATGCCTCCTTGCAAGTGTGGGGTGATCTCTGCTTGCTTGACAGAGGCAATTGTATTTAATAGAAAATAAAGATAAGGTATTGACTAAGATGTATAAATGTCTTTTGGAATAGTAATAAAAGACGAGCAGGTGAAATCGGCGATAATACACTGGGTTGTGGAACACAGATTTGAATTTCACAGCATGTTATACACTGAAATAAAATTATATGAAAATGATGTACAGATGGTATTTAACACCTAGTAAATTAGTGAAAATGTACAAGTCAGATATATGCTGGAAATGTAAAGAGAAAAAGGGTACATTTTATCATTTTATCCTGAAGGAGCATCTCCACCCCCATCGTTCAGCCCGGACA
This sequence comes from Podarcis vaucheri, assembly GCF_965113315.1. Classification (NCBI taxonomy): domain Eukaryota; kingdom Metazoa; phylum Chordata; class Lepidosauria; order Squamata; family Lacertidae; genus Podarcis; species Podarcis vaucheri. Next base: position 53,957,543 of record NC_138761.1, read on the forward strand.
CTGAGGTCCAGCGCCGAGGGCCTTCTGGCGGTTCCCTCATTGAGAGAAGCAAGGTTACAGGGAACCAGGCAGAGGGCCTTCTCGGTAGTGGCGCCTGCCCTGTGGAACGCCCTCCCAGCAAGGCAATTGTCAAGGCAATAAACAACTATTTTACTTTTAAAAGACAACTGAAGGCAGCCCTCTTTAGGGACGTTTTTAATGTCTAATGCTGTATTGTTTTTAATATTCAGTTGGAAGCCGCCCAGAGTGGCTGGGGAAACCCAGCCAGATGGGCGGGGTATAAATAATATATTATTATTATTATTATTATTATTATTATTATTATTATTATTATATATGGTGGTCTTGTAAGATAGTAAAAAACGTCTGGGAAATTATTTACAATGAACTGGAGAAAAAAAAGTTGAAGGTAATTTTTACTAAAAACAAAACAAAACCAGAGGCTTTTCCTTTAGGGATAATAGGACAGGATACACTGAAAGACCAGAAAAAAAAACTGTTGATGTATACAACCATGGCTGCCAGGATGCTTTTTGTGCAGGGATGGGAAGAAGACACTGTCCCAACCAAGGAAGAATGGAAAGCAATGCCAGTGGTGGCAAACCTATGACACGTGTGCCACAGTGGGCATGCAGAGCCCTTGGCCCATCCGCGCTGCTGCTTGCTGGAGTGGAGGTAGCAGTGGTGGCGGCCGCGGAAGAGGCGGCTCCCACCCAGGTTCTGGGGCCCCACCAGAGCGCCACCTGGAGCCTTGCCTGAACCATGGCTTGCCGCAGCAGCGAAGAAGCAGTGGGAAGCAGGACAACTCAAAAGCCCAGTTGGCCTGTGTGGCATAACTTTGGGCAGCATGCTCAGAGCAGGATCCCTGGCTGGGGCAGGCCTTCAGCTTCACTGGCGGGGACCACAGCAAACGGTGGCAGCAGGCAGGAGCAGCAGCTGCTCCTGTAGCCGCCCTTGCGAGGATGCCCACCCGCGGCAGCCTCCTGCACCGGACAAGGGCAGCAGGTGCAGTGCGGCTGGAGATGCTGCAAGGCGGCCGCCTCAGATCAAGAGAAGGCGCAGGTGTGGCCTCACTCATGTGCCAAAACTTAGCCTGGCGGCAAAACAGCAAAAATGGCGCTTAGAGAAAAGAGCATTCTGGTGGCGCACCCTGCTAGGCCTTTCTTGTTTCTAAAGGTGCAAGGCCAGCTTTGTCTTGCAACTGGAAGCCTCCACTTCACCCCCTAGCAAGGCTGCTCTCTTGTCCTCCTTTCTCTTCACTGGGCAATTCCCCATCTGCACTTAACAGGGCTGGTTAAGAATAATAAAGAACTAGCAAGTCATGTATGGTGAGCTATTTATAGAAGTCTCCCCCCAAAAATCCCCTCCGAAACAACAACTCCGTGGAACCCCCACCCCAAAAAAAGTTCAACAGCTCTGGGCACTCTGTGATAAATAAGTGGGTTTTGGGTTGAAGTTTGGGCACTTGGTCTCTAATGAAGAATAAGAAATCAAGAAGCAAAGACTTTTAATCAGGAATGGGGGAGATATTAGGATTATTTAAATTACTGTAAACAATTAAATATATTAGCAGGATTAATTTAAAGTCAAGCAATTAAAAGGTGATTTTGGAAGAAATGCAGAGAATAATTAAATAAAAGGAGTTAAGTGGGAGATGCAGTTTTGGAAACTATTTTACAGGAAAAGGGAAGAGGATTGATTATTTGCTGCATATTTTTATTTTGTTTGTTTATATTTCCAATGTAATGTACTGCAGTGTGTGGAGTCTTAAATTGCAATCCATCTAAAGGGGTTTAGTGTTATTTATTTTTAAAAGGAACCAACTGGTGCATGGTTTAAACAGCAACGTAATCCACTGATTCCACTCTGACCTTGATATTAAACCTTGGACATGCATGGTTTGTGACTGAACTAAGATTAAGTGAAGGATGGCAAGATTTGTTTCACAGATAGTTAATTGTGAGATTTTCTAGTATCTTAAATATTTTCAAGGATAACAGCTTGTGACAATAGGGCACGGAGAGAAATATCATAGTTGAAAAAGTTTCTTATATTATTTCAAGCATCTCAAGAGTTCCTCTTTCAAGCAACTTTTTAGTTGCAGCAGCACAACACTGAATTCCACAACCAAGTCATTGTCTATTTCAGAATTTAGTATCTAGCTCTGAGTTTGCCATCATTATCCCCTGAGATCACCAAATTTTATATTTTAACTAGCTGGAGCTTTGTAATTTGCACCATTTTCAAAATAGGAATGTCATGTGCATCTTTCCACATGTCACACTGCATTCAGCATGCAGAAGATGAAGCACAGAAAATAATTTAAGCTGTTTACTCAAGTAACCTATTATCATTAGGACTCTTGCTGTTGTAATCAACCACCCAGTCATAATATATCTACAATGTCACCAAAGTATGAACTCCAAGCCATGAAAACACTAACGGCCTTAAGCAAGTTCCCATGTCTCAACTCCTCAATTTGCTATAGGGATATTAGTACTGGCCTACTTACAATGATGTTGAAAGGATTATCAAGATAATGCATTTGAAGCTCTTTGAATACTTGATACTGTAGGCACAGTTATGAATTATAGAGTCCACTCCACCAAGACACACACCCATATAACTAAAAGCCTCAAGGTTTATTTAATCAGCATAAAATAATCATATGTACAAACAATGAAGAACATATAAATAGCATAAACAAGCTCTTCTAACAAACTAGGAGTTTTAAAATTATCTTTAAATTATCTTACCTTCTTTTTGTCTCTCATGGACCCTTTGCCTCGGACCATTATCTTACATCCTGTTTCAGCCTCAAGCTGTTTAGCTGTTAGCCCTCTGGGCCCAAGGATTCTTCCAACGAAGTTGAACTGAAATTTAAAGAAGGGGAAAATCACCATTTTCTTCAAAATATAGCAATAAACATTCAGATAACAATCAGCATTGTACAAACAGAAACTTGTCCTAATTACTGCTACTCAATTTCCCACAGAACAGAATATCTCTCCACCGTATATTTCACTGGTCTGTTGTCATGCTGTAGTTTGCATGACCGACCACAGGTGGCACTAAGTCCTGAAAACTTTAGTGTGACAATTAGGAAGAGGATGCAGCAAGATGAGGCAGGGACTAAAGGAGAAGACTAAGAGGAGGAGGCAGAAGTAGAGCAACCAAATTTAACCTCCTGGTCAAAGATGGGTCCACAGACCGGAGATTCTCCACCCCGGAGAGAGTGGATCCTCTGACCTCTGGGGCGTGTAGCTATTCCTGCCCGCAATAGTTGTCTTCCCAATTCTAGAGCTGGAGAGGGGAAGTGGGCATCATCCCCACAGTTGCACTGGGCTTCCAAGCAGATTTGGAGATTGCTCCTGCAACCACGCTGCACTGCTAAGACACTTGGAACACCATTACCAAGCACTATGCTTGCTGGGTCAATCTACTCTCCCCAAATTCTTAATTAGAGACAAGACATACTGTTTTGGGAAGCAGTTCTAGAAAAGACCGATTTGATTGCCTATTAAGGCCAGCCAAACATTATGGAGCCCCCATATTTTACCTAATGCAAGCATCATTGATCACTCTTGAATGTGTAATTACTTTTGCTGCAATTCTTTTTGCATCACTGTATGCAGAGCTTTGGGAAACAAATTACAGAATTTTAAAACAAGCTGAGCCACCTGCTAGCTATCTTTTCCTGCTTAATACACAAATCTGAGCTATATGTTAATTTTATATTTTATTCTGTCAGCTCTTAAATGTCAGTCAAATGATAACAATACTACTTTTACATCCTTCACACATCTTAACCATGAGAAAAACTAAAAATCGATAGTCACTTCTCACTATGCTCCATGAATAAAGACTAGCAACTACAAAAACACAAATGTAAGAACAGTGTCAGTGATATACTATGAAGTTAGCAGATGTTCATTTGTTAGAGAATATTATATAGCTACTTCCAACAAATAACAAATACATTCTGAATTGTAAAGTTAAATAGGTCTAGTAAACATTTCTAAATAGTGAATAATCAGATCTTATTATATCATTTATATACAATGCACTGTTACATGAGTTGTCACCTTCAAAAACAAACAGAGCAGAAAACTACATACTGGAAACACTAACACATTACTATTCTTAACTGTGATACTAACTCACATTAAAATTAATCTACTGTATATATCCAGTGATTTTTTAAAAAAAATTGTGAACTATTTCAACATTGCACCTGTCTCACAAAGGCACTCTAAATAAAGAAATTAAAGGATGTGGGGGGAAATTGTCCACTATTAACAATAAAACAGTGGTTACATTAAACTTCATATAACCATAGAGCAAATTCTTCTGAAACACTGTCCAACTGCTACATTTAACAATAAGCATAATCCAGTCAATTCTACTTATTTCAATAGTTGAAGCTTAGACACTTAGTACGTCAACAAATCGGACAGTGCCTAAATCAAAGTAGATAGTACTGAAGATAAAAGTCTTTTACTATAACTGAATTGCAAAAACAAAATAGTTTTAAATAGGCATATAGTTTTATGAAAGCAGCTGATGAATATCTAAAAGCAATGATAGTGGGAAGTCTTAATTGCCTAGATGTAATGTTGTTGTTTGTTTCTCTAAGCTCAATACCAAGTATTAGCATAAAACAGGTTTGGGCACAACAGAAAAAACAGTGCCCTGCCATTTACTTCCTGTAGTTATCATGATATGTTCCTCAAAATGGCAGGAGTTAAACGACCTCACTGGCTGCATGAATATCGGTTTAACATTCCAATTATGTGTGTAGCCTGTCATTATGTCTAGCAAGTAGTAGCAGCAACAAATTCGTTTGCTTCATGCCTATATGAAGAAATAGTTTGAAATCAATCTTCACAAGGGTGCCGAAGCTTAAAGCCAAATAAATCAGGATTGAGCCAAATTTACTTTCATGTTAGTACGAATTCATATTAAATATCAGTGACTATCCCATCCACACATTCATGTCAATGCAAATGTGTCCACTTTTTCCTATACAGATTATCTCTGTACTAAAAAAAAAAAAGTGTCCATTTGTCTGTGAAATGTAAGGAATCAATGTTTTTGGAAAGCATAACTTGGTGGCTATGATTTATCTATAGACTTCTGGACTATTCCTCCTGCAGAGGAATCTGCTAGAAAAGCAGCAGATAAGAATTGTTAAGAATTCCACAATTAACATCTGAGTTGAGAGTGGGATCACACTGTCCCATTCCATTCACTGGGTGCATCTGTCCCATCTCTGAATTTATGTGTAGCTAGGTAAATGGGAGATTTTTCAGTGCTCCAGCCTCAGGGCTGTAATGCATTGTACACTCCAGGCAGCTGAACACTTGTAGGTACAATCTACAGTTCTAATATTCTACATTCAAATCCAGAAACATTTCAAGGCCAACACCTCATCTCCAACGTGAAATCAAAATAAGACCACCTAATCAAAATTGTATTCCAACAGTATCAAGCTAAAATAATTTACAAGTACTACTTTACAAACCAATTTCATTTCTAATTGGTCCTGGAAATCTGCTGAAAAGCTGTTCAAGTCCCTCCAACTCTTGAATTATCAAATCATATCTATCTTTAGAAATATCACTGACAATCAATTCCAAAAACTGGATTACTGTTTTTCACTGCTTCTTTAATCTGGACTAACCAGATTATCTCTGTGATCTCGATAAAATGAGTATTCTAGATAGCAGCAGGTGCTCTGTGCTTTAAAAGGCAAAAACCTAAAAAAATAAAAATGTAGTATGAGGTTTAGAATGAATTACTAAATCCTTTAAATCCACATTATTCACCTCTAATAACCCATGTACCAAAGAGTTGAAGCGTTTAACTGATGAACAGCTTTTCTATCTAATGTAAATATAACAGATCAAATGGAAAAAGCCTGAATGGTTTTCCAGGTCAATCATGATAACAATGACAATAATAAGGGAACAGTGGTAGTAGTAAATAAAAGTGCATGGCTTTTTAAAAAAGACTGGTGGCGTTCTTTAGGAGCAAAGTAATATCCTTCTTACATTTACTTATATCTGTGTGAGGTAGCCCAATTATGTGTGAAATATGTAGAGGGGATTTCAGAAAATAATAAATAGTACTTCCCCACGCAATAACTCCTAAGGACCCCTTCCTAACAAAGCCCCAATTAACTCTCCCAAACCTGCTGCTCCAGAAGGTTGGGAGATCTTCCACAGCAGCTTTCAATCTCACATGAGGAATTATGATTGCACAAGGTCTATTTTTATTTAAAATATTTCTATCTCACTTTTTAATACTGATTCACAAGGTAGCTTTCAATATAAACCTAGAATAATTAAGAACAGGATAAAAAGAGGAAAACAGCAATGTTTTAACTCTTTATGGTAAAGGGACAAGGTGCCACAAAAAAACAGAAAGGTCCTGCTACCTGTTACCATCTACATTAATTCTGAAAGTGGGACCATTCTCAAGGCCTCTTAAAATGTTCTTAAAAGTTGAGCATGTACGTGTGAGAGAAAAGTTGGGTGCTCTATTTCTATGTAAATTAGGAACCAATCTGATCATTTCTCAAATAGGATTATTTACACTCTACCTACCAAACATAGGCATGTCATTTTCATCTCATGAAAATCTTCTCTAGTTTGCCCAGTTACTCTCAGACTTTGGTTCAACCTATCAGTCTTGGGCATTTCATTTTGTTTGCTACTTTGCTTTTTTGAGGGTGGAACAGGGCCAAGGCAGAGTGAAGCAGAATGGAACACCACTGGAAAGAAGAAGAGAAGAGAAAATTGTCCGTTGCTCAGATTTCTTTGTTCTCACAATTAACACATACTGTCATGGCTGCTTTTCATAAGACCCTGTATGACTATATTTCAAAAGCCTTCCTTTTTTAAGAGAAAAAGGGAAGCATTCAAAATGCACATATATAGTGCAAAGAGATGCAGGACTTTGTTGAAAGAATCAAAGTGTAAATAACATTCTAGTTGTAAATGAAGATTATTTGCACCATCATTCCAGAAAAATGAAGAACTTTCAGTGGGTAACTTGACTTAAACCAATGGTTTAAAATCAGCCTTTGCTTGCCAATTTAGATTTTTACTATTAGTGGTTGCTAACCTCTGGCTCTCTAGATGTTGACCCTTGACTTACATCATCCCTGACTCTTGTTATGCTGGATGAAGCTGATGCAGGTTGGAAACCAACAACATCTAGAGGGCTACAAATAAGTCATCTTCAATTTAAATTGTTGTTTTAAATCACAATTTAAATAAAGCCACCATCTGCCTGTAGGTCTCCCGCTACCACAAAGTACACCCCAGGTTTCCGTCTTGTGTCCACCCACTCCTGTAGTCTGCTATCCGTGGATTGTCTGGTCCTCCCCACACAGATGGAAGAGAGAGAAGAAAGGAATATACAAACCCAGAGAACTTAACATTGAAGCTGGGAAGGAAGATGAGGCAGTTGTGAAGAGATGCTGGGTGGCAAACACTTGCCAAACAGTATCACTGAGCCTGAAACCCATTTCAATTGTGACCAAACATCATTTGACAAGCAGTGTTCTTTAACAGCTCGTAACATATATTATGTAAGTCTTGCACTAGTTAGCAGCTTCCCCCAAAATTTAGTGCCAACTCTGAGCTACAAAGACAGGCCAAATCAGTTAATTTTTTTCACTTACTGAGGAAAAGGTTACTCTAAAACCAGAGAGAGAATTTTAAATATACAGTGGTACCTTGGGTTACATACGCTTCAGGTTACAGACTCCGCCAACCCAGAAATATTACCTTGGGTTAAGAACTTTGCTTCAGGATGAGAACACAAATCGTGCAATGGCAGCAGGAGGCCCCATTAGCTAAAGTGGTGCTTCAGGTTAAGAACAGTTTCAGGTTAAGAACAGACCTCCAGAACGAATTAAGTTTTTAACCCGAGGTACCACTGTATTCAAAAATCTGTTACAGAATTATACTCATAACCCTGGAATCATTTAAAAGCATATTATTACTTTTTGACAGACAGACCAGCTATCACTTTTTCTTCTTTTCTTTTTTAAAGAAACACTAGTCTTCCACAGATGATTTGAGACCCATTACTTTGCTGGCATCCATCTGTTTTAAGAGACAATGGAGTACACCTCTGGGGGTGAAGTCAAACCGCTGCATTAGCAGCACTGAAGTGACCTCCCCAGGGCGCAAGCCTGGCAGTGTGTATGGAGGTTCTGGGTTGCCCAGATGAGAAGACCACCCTCTCGGCCTCACAGGTGTGGTCCACAGGAAAACGGAGAAGTACATTTGGCATCAGTTTGGCTGCAGCAGTTGGTGGAAGGAGGCATACAAAATTTACTCATTAGGCTTTTCTTCTCCCCAGGATATCCTGCAAGGCAGCGGAGGTTTAGGATCAGAGTTTCCCCCCTTCTACATGGGCTACCTTCTCAGGTTGACGAGTCCCATCTGCCCCTCACTTTTCTCTGCAGCACATGCAGAAAATGCACTCCCCAGAAGTACCACAATGTGTCCCCCAACAGAAGTACTACCCCTCCCCTAACACCCTGACCCATTGCTATCACCATATTGCGAAATTAAGAAGTGAGTAACTGCAAGTTTGTGTTAAAGATGGGGAGCAGGTCTAAAAAAGTTTAAGAGTTTATTTTAAAATCTTAAGTTATTTCCACCTTACATCCTGCATCAGTGTGAGAGATCATCCTAATAATAATAATAATAATAATAATAATAATAATAATAATAATAATAATTTATTATTTATTCCCCATCCATCTGGCTTGGTTTCCCTGGCCACTCTGGGCAGCTCCCAACCGAATACTAAAAAACACAATACAGCATTAAACATTAAAAACATGCCTAAACAGGGCTGCCAAAGTAAGATAAAAGCAAGCAAAGATTGCTTATTGCTTTGACATCTGACGGTAGGGCATTCCGCAGGGCAGGCACCACTACCAAGTAGGCCCTCTGCCTGGTTCCCTGTAACTTCACTTCTCGCAGTGAGGGAACCACCAGAAGGCCCTCAGAGCTGGACCTCAGTCTAGCTGCCGCATTCTGGATTAACTGCAGTTTCTGAGTCACCTTCAAAGGAGCGCATTGCATAGTCCCACATAGAGCGCATTGCATAGTCTAAGCAGGAGATAACCAGAGAATCCACCACTCTGGTGAGACAGTCTGCAGGCAAGTAGGCTCTCAGCCTGCATACCAGATGGAGCTGGTAAACAGCTGCCCTGGACACAGAATTAAACTGTGCCTCCATGGACAGCTGTGAGTCCAAAATGACTCCCAGACTGCACACCTGGTCCTTCAGGGGCACAGTTACCCCATTCAGGACCACAGGGTCCTCCACACCAGCCTGCCCCCGTCACCCAAGAACAGTACTTCTGTCTTGTCAGGATTCAACCTCAAACTGTTAGCCGCCATCCCTCCTCCAACCGCCTCCAGAGACTCACACAGGACTTTCACTGCCTTCACTGGTTCTGATTTGAAAGAGAGGTAGAGCTGGGTATCATCTGCATATTGATGAACACCCAGCCCAAACCCCCTGAAGATCTCTCCCAGCAGCTTCATGTAGATGTTAAAAACCATGGGGGGGGGACAGAACTCTGAGGCATCCCACATCTGAGAGCCCAGTGGTCTGAACACTCATCCCCCACCACCACTTTCTGGACACGGCCCAGGAGAAAGGAGTGGAACCACTGTATAACAGTTCCCCCAGCTTCCAGCCTCTAGACGGTCCAGAAGGATGTTAGATTCCATACAATTCATTTTTTGTGAAACTAACAGTGGAATCCTAGCAATATCTTACCCTTACATTAGTCTGTATCTTCTAAGGCTGCAATTCTATCACAGTAGATGGTATGAACTGAAATAAAGTAAATTCCCTTCTCATATTATGCTTAGTAATTTTTGATAAATAATTTTCTGGACCTAGTTTATGAATGTATCTTATTGAATTTCAATAAACACAAAGTTGAGCAATATGAAATGAACAAGTATTAGTGTCTTACAGACTATTCTATCAGTCATATTATGTAAAGGGGGTACAAGGGAGACAGGATTAGTGCCAATAAAGTCACATTATTTCACATAGCCTCTCCACAAACTTGCTTGCAAGCCTGGAGGCTTGGAGCCTTCCTGTAGCGTATTGATAAATGTGAGAAAGGGGGCCTGATTTATACATGAGTAATATTCTAAAGAGGAACTACCTTTACAGACCTATAAAAATATGTATGGGCAAATATAAATTCCATATTTAAACTTCTTAGCTGATTCACAGTTACCCTGAAGAAATTGAGTATCCAAATATGTTGATTACCCTTTGCATATTAAAATATAATTTGTCCAGTTAAAGAATTTTTGCTGAATACCCAGCATATCTATGAGTGGAATTCTAAATTTCACTCTTCTAATGATTGAGTCCACACCAGCATTTCAAATTAACAGACAGAATGATCCCCCCCTCCTCCTCCTGTGTGCTGTTCTGGGGGGGCGGGAGGCACCATTACACAAGCAGAAGTGCTAGGCTTCTGCTGACAGGATTAGTTAGGTGAATCCCACCCTCAAAGTTTACAACAAACCCTAAAAGTTTACAAAGTCTGCTAGCAGATTTTCTTAGACCATAGAGTTAATCCTGTTTTGGAACTAAAGTACAACATTAAAATATATCTAGCTATCCCTAATACAATCTTTAAGATTCTATTCTGAATGCAACATAAATCCCCTGAGCTTTGGAAGCTGTAGATCTTTTCCATACAAAACTTGTGGCTCAACTTTAGACTTCAACAAGTTCAATATTGGTATAGCTAGCCTTCTTCCCAATAGTTCAGCAACGTTTGAAAACCTTGCCTACTTTCAGATAAGCTTTCAGCTTCATTTCTTTTGCACGAGGGTTCCATGAATACAAGGCAATGAAGAATACTCCAGGTTATCTATAATTTCACAAATCTTCACAGTTACTATAGTTTTCATAATTAAATTATTATTTGTTTACAATATAATCCTAAAAATGTGAAAAGCATTCTGAGGCCTATTTCTGCATGAGCAAATGCGAGCATACAACCTGCATACAATAAAAGCAAAATCCTGGCAACACTATGTCAGGGGATCCTCTACAGTTTCACCTTTAGTAGATGTAAAGCACTGAGTGTCATCAGCATAATTATTGTCAGCCACTCCAAACTATTTCATGCAGAAGTTGAATTGTATACAGCAGATAAAATGGACCACAGCTTATGCAACACCACTCTTCTTAGCCAGCCAGCCAACAAGTCAGGAATCAAGCCAGCAAAGTGTTGCTCCCTCAATTCTATCTTGGCAACTGGTCCAGAATGATACCAGGGTTAACAGAAGAAACATTTAGTAGGCCTCAGTCCATCTGCAAACTTCTTGAATACTTCTGTTCCGAGTTCTAGTCTCAATTTTTCATATGGAAACAGGTCCTTACATATTTTGCTAAACTTATTTCCAAGAAATTGCTAATCTCTGCTTCTTATATGAAAAAAGTTACAGTCATACCTCTAGTTGCGTTAGGTTCACATTGCGGATTTTTGGGTTGCGAACGCTGCAACCCCGGAAGTGTATACTCCCAGGTTTCGCTGTGTGCTTCACGCATGAGCGCTCTATTGCATCACATGCAGAAGAGGCGCTCTACTTACGGACATTTCAGGGTGCGAACGGCACCCCAGAATGGATCATGTCCATAAGCAGAGGTACCACTGTACTAGCAGTAATTTGAAGAACTGCAACTTGTAAAGGTAAATCAAATTCTTCTACATTAAAAAGCATGCTATAGTAATACTATATTTTAGTCTGCAAAACAGCAAGCAAGAATATATAATCATCTGAATAAATTGCAAGATTAGAAGGCAAACCAATCCATTTACAGTGGGACATTTCACCTAACAGGTTAAGGAGTGGACATAGAGGTATCTTACCACTTACGTTCAATTTCTCCAAACTGTCTGACCTTCACTGTCAGTAAGCAGAATGACAAGCCCACCAACTGTTTCCCTCCCTGGGCTACAATGCATTCTCCTCCTTTTTAAGGCCAGTGTACCACTGCAACAAACAGCAGGACTTAAGCCAGCTGCTAGAATGTCACACAAATATATTTAGCTCTGATCTCATTTATTGCCTTCCCTTAGTGACAACCATGTAGTAACCTTCTTGCTCTTGCCTGCTGACATTCTTTACCAAACTGGCACCACCACAATGCAGCAAGATTATCTGTCATCAAGACACATGTATATGAGGTAGAGTCTTAATGTATTTATTACTTTTTATTTGCTTGAACTACCTAGGACAAGCTGAAGTTTGGCAAATACTTGGGCACATCCTTTCCTCACTAATTTCAGTAGAGCTGTGTACAAGTCATAAGTGAAATTCTCATGCTGAATTTTTATAGTTTTGTGTTATTACAGATATTGTCATACTATTCATCAATATACTGATCAGATATTAGAAAAGCTACCATACCACAGCTGCATGGGTGCCTTAGGTTGTTTTTGTTTTTTAATTTTTTAAAAAATTGGATCAAAAGTGTTGTATCTCAATGTTCTAAGTCATTATTTTGGATAATGTGTTATCCACATTCCCTGTTGGGTCATGTATGCAAGATAACTGACTGTTTAGTTTATTTTGTTTATAGTGAAATAAAATTATACACACATACACAAACGCAGCAATTTAACACATTTTATTTCATTCCTCAAGCTTTGTGGAAAAACTGGTCCTTAGAGACAAACTGGAAAAGGTTTGTGGAAATAGAAGTACTTTTATTCCCATCTGAAGATTGCCAGATATTTCTGTTGTCATTGTTGTCCCCCCGCCAAAGCTCCTTTTATCTGACATGGGGGAAATTCACAGAACTACATTGGAGGATAATTCCACCCATAACATCCAATTACAAAGTCAACCACAAATAAGGTTTTTTAAAAATACATGATTTTAATAATAGCCTGCATTAGTTGAATTCTCAATACTCAAGACTTAGACCTGCTTCAGACATCATTTGATTGCCAGGAACATGTTTTGAACTTTCACTTCTCCCAAATTCCCTCAATCCCTAACTTCTGGCATGCTTCTTTTGCCATGACATCTGAATGATTCAAACTATGATTCAAATATTAGGGAAACCCCAATAATGTCCAAGTACAAATATACTTTTATCTCCCTTAGGCTACCCCTTCCTAAACAGCTAAGTGATGAATGAATGAGAATGCTTAAGTAGGCACAGAAACTCTGATGGAGGCGCTGGGGGCAGGGGAAAGAAAATGCAAGGAGAAGCAAGGGAATATCATGGTTAAGGGGATAAGCTGGTTAATTGTCATTCCCAAGCAGGAATGCTTGCAGGTACTACATGTCTGACTTAGCTGATCCACAGCTAATATTCAGTACCCTTTTGTTTAGAAATGCAAGGCATCTACAGATAGATGATGGTCAGCTCATTCAAGTCCTCAAGTAATTGATCAAAGAACTGAAATATATATAATTCCAGCATCCACTGAATGATAAACTTATTCTCAACTGGGAACTAAAGAGAAAAATTAATAATCTAAATCACATTAAGGAGCAAACACACCATGCAGATTTCTGAAGTTCAAATTGGTCTAGAAAGAGTAGCATGCTCCATGTTCTCTATCAGGATACCTTCATTCTTTCAAAGTCTGGGTTTCATTGCAAAAGAATTCTGTCTTCCAAACTAGTCACAGAAAATTCATATGCTATTTACAATCAGCCATCAAACAGTGATTTGCTGCTGTAAAGGTACATCTATTTAGCATGCCCAATGTATAGACCGAATTAAAGAATTTCAGCAATCCCCAACCAGATTCCAGAGAGTCCTGACTGCAGCTCTTTCTAGTGATGGCATTACTCCATGCTTGAGTACTTCTTCATTTGTTTCACTATCAACTGACAGGATATTCAAACTGTAACCCGATGATCATATTTGATGAGCTCTCTTATTCATAGGAATCTGATCTTATGCAGTCTTTTATTGGCAAGCTGGATTCCGGTAAGGTGCATGAAGTCAGCTTGACCGATTGATCTATCACCCAGCTGATGGCAATACTTGTCAGGGATGTGTTCTTTCTCAAGTTAGCAACACACTGACCATGCTAAACCTCTAAACACACATTTTTGAAGACAGGTATTCATGCTATCTCTCTTCTCTTATCAACCAGTAAGTCTCTGCTTCCTTACCCTCTTGAAACCTAGCACGATAATATAATTAAGGGAAATTAGAAAAGAAATATAGATATAAATATCCAAAGCACTGTCAGAAAGAAGTTCACTTGTTTTGTAGTGTCACAACTTGGAATTAAAAAATGAGACAGATTCCCTATCATATTTTATAAAAAGGAGACACTTTCAAAGTTTAATTTTTTTTGGAAAAGACAGAAGTTCAATGGGCATGCCCTGACATGACTTTCTGGAGTATTTTACATAGCATCATGTCACTGAACTTCTACACAGGACTAATAAACACTACTAAGGGGGCGGGGGGGGGTGAAGGGGTAATACTGATGAAAGCCAGTGTGGTGTAGTGGTTAGAATGTCAGACTAGAACCTGGGAGACTAGGGTTCAAATCCCAACTCAGCCCTGAGCATGGATGCCCAGGTCTCTAGGGTGGCACAGTTAAAGCTAGTGCACCAGCTGCGCCTGTTTCTGGGCACAATTAAAAGTGCTGGTTATGACCTATACAGCCCTTTATGGTTTAGGTCCAAGCTATCTGAAGGAGCGCATTTCCTCATATGAACCTGCCCATGATTTAAGATCTTTCAGGAAGGCCTTCTCTCATTCCCACCACCCTCACAGGCATGCTTGGTAGGAACATGGGAAAGGGCCTTCTCATTGGCTGCACCCAGACTTTGGAACTCCCTCCTTGCTGTCCTTCCACTGGCAGGTGAAGGTTTTCTTGTTCCAAGAGGCTTTTGAGAACTGACTGCTTTTAATGAGAGGACTGGTGCCGTGCTGTTTTTATTGTAATTATCTGTATAGTTTTAATAGATTTTGCATGCATGCATGCGTGCGTGCGCGCGCGCGCACACACACACACAATTTTTAATTTCAAATTCCATCTAAGTTTAATTTTTAAAAGGGTTGTTCATAGCTGTTATTATCTATAAGCCACATTGAGCCTGTCAGTGAAAAGGGTCGAATATAAATAAATATATGTACAACTACAACAGCAACATAAAAAGCTGCCTTAGACCAGGTCAGATATTTGCCCATCTAGCCTAATATTACCCATTATGACTGACAGTAGATCTCCAGGGTTTCATCACTTCCTGCTGCAGGAATGGAGAACCTCAGGTCTGGCGGCTGAATGTGGCCCTCCAGGCCTCTCCATCTGGCCCTCAAAACTATCTACAGCTCATACCCCTCTCATTGGCCCTACTTTGCACCAGAAGTGCTTTTGCCTGACTGGAATGTGTCCTTGAACTCTGATGATGCCTCTTGCAAGTCTGGATGGAGGATAGGGAGGGCTGTGTGAGTACATGTAGTAAATGTAGTGAGTACATGCCTACTATACAAAGTTTCACTAGCAGCTCTGTCCACTTTTGCTTTTGGTCATATCCACCACTGGCACAAGGCCCTTAGAATATTGCCTAGAAGGGAATGTGTCTCTTAGCTTGAAAAGGGTTCCCCATCCATGCCTTACTAGACACTTTTACCTGGAGTTATCAGGGATTGAACCTGGCAGCTTCTGCCTACAAAGCATGTGCTCTACACTATTGAGTAATGGTTTTCTCCCCTGGAAACAGATAGTAGTTTGGGAGGGTGGGAGATTTAAACTGGGAATAGTGTAGATAGCAAGAAAATGGCCCTATGTATTTCAAAGGATTTCGAAGTCTGAAAGCAACAAGAACCAGGAGCTAATAAAAATAGAAATATGACATTCTCATCAGCCCAAATCAGCAAGCAGCATGGAAAGCGATTTCAGAAAAAGCAGCAACTTGGCAGAAGCCCTGTCCCAGGGTTGGTATTTTTTGTTTTGTTTTTGAAGAAGAAGAAGATATCCCGCCTTTCACTCCCTTTAAGGAGTCTCAAAGCGGCTAACATTCTCCTTTCCCTTCCTCCCCCACAACAAACACTCTGTGAGGTGAGTGGGGCTGAGAGACTTCAAAGAAGTGTGACTGGCCCAAGGTCACCCAGCAGCTGCATGTGGAGGAGCGGAGACGAGAACCCGGTTCCCCAGATTACAATACTACCGCTCTTAACCACTACACCACACTGGCTCTAACCACTACACCACACTTGAGTGGGGTGCTCCTCTCCCCCCCGCCCACCATCGCATTTTCTGGTCCCATGCCCCATTCACTGTATTAAGGCAGTAAATGCTACCCTATCCTGCATTTTAAAAGGTTTTGAATAAAATTATACGGACTCTGAATTCCTTAGTTTGTTATGTCTTCATTCCATAATTTACTCAACCATTATTAATTCAGGAGGAGCAATATCACAGCTTTCCATTTAGTAGTAACTGTTTTATGTACTAATCATAATTAGTCTGTTACTTAACTGAAAAAGTTACCATTGCTCCTATCAGTATAGTTTCTTTTTTTTTCTAAAACATGCATGTATAGACGCTCAACATGCTCAGCTGTGACAAGTATAAAAAACTTGAGCACACTTCCCAAACTCAGTTCAATGTGCCTGCAAGTGCTGTGCCCATAATAGGTAGAGCTCAATCAAATCCCAGATATTCTCAGAAAAGCAACTGCACATTATGTCTATACTTCCAAAAGCATAGACATAAGATTGGACACTTCTCTCAAAACAAAATGGTCAAATGACCAGTCAACCACATTTTAACGGTTGCCTTCCGTTAAACTATACTGCCACTGTATAAAAAATGAAACTTGCTAACCACATATTTTCCAACTATTAGCAAATCAAAACTTATTACTCAAGATATTTCAGTGTAGATTTAGATATTTAAAGAGTTGTTGTTTAAAAAAAACTTTAGAGCTTTGCAGAAGTTCATCTAATATGAAGTTTCAATTGTTATTCTGTTGTAGAGGCAAGATGTCATGTATTCTGAAGTGCAATCTCATACGTTACAGAAAGAAGAGGGTTCTACCAAATTATCATCTGAGCAGCAAGCTAGCCTATGCCTGTTTTTAGACGTAGGAAGGCTCATATATGGGAACATTTCAGAAACATCTCATTGGAGACAGGTGAGTTGATCCTGAGCACACAAACTGCAGGTGCTGTGGGGATGAGTATAAATGGTCTTACCCATTGGCATCATGATAGAATCACGTAGCTTCTAGAACAGTATTGCTTTGCCAAGCATTTGACAATAGCTAATACCGTTAACAGCTCGTTATACTTTATGAAGTGACCACTTTCTTAATCTTAGTTTAGTCCAGAAAAATAGCAAGATATAAGCCATAAAATAAAAAATAAAGATTGCTCTATTTATCAGACCTTACACCTCAGTAGTATTCTTGGATCTAGAAAACTGGCAAACATGAAGCCACACTGAGAGGGTATTACACAAGCTATAAGCCAAAAGACAGATTCACCAAAAGAAGGTACTTACATCTGGATATTCTTTTACAGGCACATATAGTTTCTCTTGTAACTGTACAATAGGTCCCACAGCATCAGGTAATTCTGCACTTCTCTTCTCCGTGCTACCATTTAACGTGTCGTTATACATGTCTTTCCGTACTCTGCTAATTTCTGTGGGGGGAAATGTATACTTTGTGTTAATCTCAAGACATTACAATTTCTAAAACATTTATTTATCAATTTTATTGTCATCTTTATGGGACCCCAAAATTTATTTCAATTATAAAACAATTGGAAACTGAATACATATATGCACCTTTTAAAAGCTACTGCCAGTTATACTCCAGGGATGTTTCTTTACATTAAAAAAAGGCTGTTGTAGTAAAAATTTATAGATGTATTGACAAGGAAAACTTACAAATGTACCAGAAGCCGTTAACTGCTCTTTATTACTGAAATATGTAAAGGGGAATAATCGAAGTATTTCATGAATTTCAGAGGGTCCATTATTGAGCACTATGACAAACCATTTAAAGCAACCAGAGTGTCAATTTATCTTTATCTTTATTCTCAAAGTTACTAGAAAGTTACTAGAACTATTACTAGAATAGATTATGTTTATAATGTTCTATTAATGCAATTAGAAGGTAATCTGAGGTAGGAGAGGACATTCTGCTTTATAATTGGTGCAGGGAAACTCATCAATCCCATTTACTACTTCATCATTATATATTTACTCTCTTAAAAATACTCAAAATTGATTCACTACAACTGGAAGTAAAGCTGTCAGTACAAAACCTCTTAGTTATTGTTACCATAATATTTTACTTAAGTCCACCTTCAACTTTTGATTCAAGCAAAATACTGAAACCTTGTGAACTATTTAAAGCTTTCCAAAATAAAAGTGTTTTTGCTTGCTTTATGAAATCAAATCCAGGATTGATAGGTATCATCCAACATCACACTCTTCCTCTCCTTTTCACTGTGGGCCCCCAAAAATCTGCTTCTGAGCGGCAGGGAACACTCCAGAATAATTATGGGAGATAGGAGGAAAGGAAGTTCCATTGCACAAGTGGAAACTTCATTGCACAATCAGGTGGGAATCATAGGATGTTACCATAAGGGTTCAACCTCAGAGGAAACTACAGTACAGCAAACAGAAAATTCCTAGGAATTCTAGAACCTCGTTGGGTCCATTGACACACACATGATCACATCAGGTCTACTGCTCAAGAAACAGTCTAAACAATCTTCTGAAACCTCACCTAGTAGTGATCCAATCACAAAAGAAGGAACCAAAGCCAATAACCTATTTCCAGACCAATGTAACAGACCAAATATTCCAAAAGAGAAAATAACATCTACATGCTTCAAATGTGGGGCTGGGAACTCAAAAAGATAATACTGACCAAATAGAATTGACTATTCAGCTCTAAGGTAATTCATGTCACACCTCACATCATGATGAAGTCACAGAATATCACTGCTATGACAGAAATGAAGCTTGCATTTACCAAGATCAATCAGCTAGATTTTCAAGCAAGTGTTACTGAGGACTGCAGGCTTGAATGTGACTTTACTTTTCTTTTTAAAGGTCCACATTTTGGCAAGTTAAAGAAGAAGAAGAAGAGTTTGGATTTGATATCCCGCCTTTCACTCCCCTTCAGGAGTCTCAAAGCGGCTAACATTCTCCTTTCCCTTCCTCCCCCACAACAAACACTCTGTGAGGTGAGTGGGGCTGAGAGACTTCACAGAAGTGTGACTGGCCCAAGGTCACCCAGCAGCTGCATGTGGAGGAGCGGAGACACGAACCCGGTTTCCCAGATTACGTGACTACCGCTCTTAACCACTACACCACACATCCATGTGTAACATTAAGAACATAATATGATACAGATCTCAATAGCAGCCTCACAAATTCAGGGCACAGCAATTATTAGACAAAAGTTTCTCTAGCTCACCTCCCCTTACAAACCTTACATCTGCCATTAGGGCACACTGGCCCCAACTTTTTCTCAAATTCAAACAGGCTTTCTTGCCTTGTAGTATAGAGAATTCTTCGGTGCCACAGACAACATATATGACTACTTACAGGCTACTGAAATAAAGGTAAACAAAAATGAAACTTTAAATACATGTACAGGGTGGAGGGGCAGGATCTTCCTAAGTTACTAAACCAATGTTTTGGAAGCATCTCTTAAAGAATAATTTTCTGTCCCACTGTCCTATTCCATTTTTTATATATGTTGTCTTTCATTAAATTTATACATTCTGTTGGTATTCAGTACAACAGAATCTAATTAACTAGTAGTCACTATAGACTGTGGTGTAGAATATTTACTATTGTACCCAAAATGGAAAAGAATTTCAAAGAGCACATCCAGAAACATTTAAGCTTAGTAACAGTAATTTCATTTCTCTACCACAAACTCACATAAAAATACACCTATGCAGTGTGCAGAATTCTCAACTAAAACCAACTTTAGACTGAATAGTAGTCTCCCCATGTTAAAAACCAGTGAAGTTTCTAAAGCAGTTTGACATGTTTTAAGAAAGGGAATTCCACTAGGTAGCAGAAAACTGTTACATTACTTTAAGTAGCTCTTTGGATCACATACATTAATAGGATTCACTGCAAATCACTGTTTTCCTTCACACTCATTTCTCGTACACAGCAGTTCGAAAGCACACCAGTACAAATAGATAAAGAGGTACCGATGCAGCGGGAAGGTAAACAGCGTTTCCATGCGCTCTAGCTTCAGTCAGGGTGTTCTGCTGTGCCAAAAGCAGTTTAGCCATGCTGGCCACATGACCCAGTAAGCTGTCTCCTAGGTCCTAGTCCAACACACTAACCACTACTGCACAACAGATGTGGGGTTTTACTTATTTCTGTGTTCTTTGGAATTTAATTTTTTCCTTCCATCAATTTTCTTTGTGAATCCAGTTCATAGTGGTTAGAATGATTGACTTGTCATATGAGACTGATAATATATTTTTAACTATTTGGCAGCATTTCAATTTGGCAGCAAACTCAATTTCATCATTTTCTATTATAAAAATGGACCTGCGGGGTTGCAAAGCCCTCACCCCAACTGCAACACTCGTATCAAATGGCTTCAGCATTTAAAGCAACATCTTCCATACACAAACAGGTTTGAATCTAAACAGCCTTTCAAACTAACATTTCAAAATTGGTATAGCATTCAATTCACAATTCATAGCAGAATATTTTAAAACTTGAGCACACTGATTAGTTGCTAAAATTCCACAAATTTTACACAGGGCCCACACATTTTGGTGGGAAAGTACACTTTAACAGGGCCTGAATGAACACGACACAACTGAGAACTAAAGACTCAGATGTTATGCAGTACAAGGCCTTATCACCATATTGTAGCAGCAAGCTGGTCAGCAGATGCAACTATGAAGCTCTGTTTTATACAATTTTGAAACAACTTTCAAACCTCAGTCCTGAAAGTGCTACTTGTTTAGTACTCCAAACACCAGCATTGCGAGCATCATTACCCGTTGATACCACTGACTTTTTTATATCTGCAGTATATCTGACAAGATTTTAACATACTATAGTTTAAGTAGCATTTCTGACAGTAGTAGCAGAGCAGGTATTTCATAAAACATAAAGAATTCTTCTACTAGGACACCTTGTAGAAATGTTTTCCATATTTTAGCTTTACCTCAAGCTCCTATTGGCTATTACTATTCTCATTTTTAGTACTAGCAGATACAAGTGACACAATGAAAACAAAGCAGGAAGCAAAAACTCAAGCCTCCATTCCTACAAAGAACTAATAAGTCTTACAACCTCAGCCAAAGTTCATGGACTGATAGTATTTTATTGCTCAGGAATCTTTTTCTTAGGGAGAGGATTGGGAGAGGGATCTGACAGCGATGTGAAGGGATAATGGGCATTGTGGCTTTTTTCAGAGTGACAAATACAAGAACTATCACCATGACAATACATATCAATGATTAGCTATTTGTGACTATCAGTCCCTGCTCACTTTGCTCTCAAACCCCACTCCCCTAAGACCCCGTACCCTACCCCCACCTTACTCCTCACCAAAGCACCACAGAGCAGACTGCCAACACATCTCCCCTGTTGACTGACCCACGCCACCTCCACAAGTCAATCTCGCTCACCCTCTCCAGCCCCTTACTTGAATTACCCCACTGCCACACGTCCACCTCACTCACCTGCTTGCCCACCTTGCTCACCCCACTCACTGCCATCAGTAATAGGAGGATGCTTGGAAAAAGCTGTAGCACGATCTGCTTTACATTAACACTGAATGGTTTCAGACTAATGCAGTATGCTTTATTTTGATACACACATGCTGGGCTGCAACCAAGAGATAGGCAAAAATGCTGAGCTATGCAGTAGCCCAATAGCATTCAGATCTGACCTAAATGAACCAGCACCTAAAACCAAATCTACCTAGAATCAGTGATGGAGAACTTCAGACCCACCACACCCCTCAATCTGGCCTGTCAGGTCTATCTCAGAAAGCCTCACCCATCTGCCAATCATTCTACATCATTTTATTGAGTTTGGAAATAAGCCCTTACAAGCAGACAGAAGGATCTCACACCTCCAGTCTTTGTACTGAGCAACAACAAGATGCCAAGATCAGGTTTAAGCCCTCTGTTCACTCTGCAAAAAGTAAAATGCACCATTTCCACCCAAACCAGTGAAGGTGATGAGAAATGCTGCCATTTACTTTCATTTCTGATCTTAGCAATTTGCTGCTTAACACTAACACCAAGTAAAACCCCTTTGCCTCTGTGCCTGCTCAGGCAGAGGGAACTTTCCAGCCACCCAAATCTCACTGCTGGAATGGAGATGGGGAATGAGTGGGCTGAGCATTTGCTAGTGGCCAGGAGGAAGAGAGGAAATGTGTGCAGATATATTTTAATTTAATTTTTGTTTTATGCCAATGGAGAAAATTGTATTTATTTTTCTTTGTACTATTTGAATTTATTCCACTGGTAGGAATTTTATTTTGCTTTGTTTCTGTCTTACCCACCACTGAACACTTGGAAAGTTGGCCATGTTTGAATCCAGCTCTCAGAGTAAGTGTTTCCCTACCCCTCACCCCTAATTTGAACCAAGCTTAAGACTGTTTTCCTCTATAATGAATGAATTATAACAACAGATGCCCTCATCACAGCAATATCTTATTTGGTGTAACCTATATAACTGTTGTTTGCTCACTTCTCAGTTTATGGATATTTATCACTTGACATGAATGTTTACTTTACATTTCATGCAAAGTTAAAACACTTATGTAGTAAATGCCAACTCTGAGCACTGACCTAGTCTTGCTCAGTGACTTATCACAGAGATGTAAACTGAAATCAAGGTTTTGAAAACAGTTTAAACACCAGGTGCTGAAGGTTCCCATTTTCCAGCATGTGGGAGTGGGAGAGGTGCCATCTACAGGGCTGCTCAATGTATCCACCCCCACATTCATCTAAAAAAGTCAAGTAGAAACAGGGTCACATTATCATAAGCAACCTTCTTTGCAGTTAGCAAGCTTCTAACAAAGCACCTTGTCTTCGCTGCACAAGCTGCCTTGTGACAAGTAATTACAGCAGCCTTCCCTAGTATGATGCCCTCCAAAATGTTTTGGACTCTGTTTCCCTGCAATCCCAACTAGCAAGACCAATAGTCAGGAATAATGACAGTTGCAGACCAAATACCTAGAGGGCACTAAGTTGAAGATGCCTGGTTTAGACGTGTGAAGGCACACGAGCTGGCAAGAACACAAAGAACTTGACCAAAAGATGCAAAGAATCGTAACTGACTTTAAAAGAATTCTTCACAAAGATAATTGTTTTGTTTGAGAATAACTGTTTTCATTATGCTTTATAAGGATGAAAGATTATCACTTTTCTCATTTTTGTAAACCAACATACTTCACTATGGGTAAATGCAGTTGATACCCAGGAAACAAAACCTACTTTTAGGTACTTACACCTATGTAACGCAAACCAGTATGAGCTGCTAAAGCAACTATTGTTGAATAAAAGCATATGTTCATTTAAGCACAAAGCTGTAACTTGATGGCAATGTAAGCATAGAAAATATACATTAAAGGTAAAGGGACCCCTGACCATTAGGTCCAGTCGTGATTGACTCTGGGGTTGCGGCGCTCATCTCGCTTTATTGGCTGAGGGAGCCAGTGAACAGCTTCCGGGTCATGTGGCCAGCATGACTAAGCCACTTCTGGCGAACCAGAGCAGCGCATGGAAATGCTGTTTACCTTCCCGCTGGAGTGGTACCCATTTATCTACTTGCACTTTTGACATACTTTCAAACTGCTAGGTTGGCAGGAGCAGGGAGCGAGCAAGTCCTAGGCTCTGTGGTTTAACCCACAGCGCCACCCGCATCCCCTAAAATGTACATTACAAATGCAGAAATACTGTATTTACTTGAGCCATCAAATCTAACATACACCTCAATTTTCAGAACCTTGAATCCAAAAAAAGCATTTGCTGTCAAATGTAAATGTGCCATCGAATCTAATGCACACCTTAATTTTCACAACATAATTTGGCCCAAAAAATGCAAGCATTAGATTCAAGTAAATACGGTACTTGCTGACAAAACCATTTGCTTCAATCAACTATTGCATAGCATCTTTACTTCTTGTTTAGAATGCCATATGGACTACCTCATATTACATGCTTTATTTAATCCATTTAAGGCCCTACTGGTCTAAATGAATAGTTTACCTCCCTATGAAATAATTGAGATATGCAAGAAAATGTTATACTGTGGAGGACTCCTTTTCTGATTCCGAGGTAGCCATGCAATTTTTTCAGATAGAAAAAACAGGGGTTCAGGCCAGCATACAAAGACACAGTATTCGTCACAATGTACCCAGTATTACAAGGCATACATTACACGCAAGCAGTACTCCAGAATCATCACAAGAGAATTCTTGGGAGCGGCAAAGCAGTTGTAGCAAACAGGACTGGAGCCCAGTGATCACAGTTTCAAAGAGAAACTCCTCCTTCAGCCTATGAAGCTAACAAGGTCCCACTTCAGGCACAAATAGAGGCAACTGCTGTGTGCTGGCTAGATCTCTTCAAAACCGTGCTGGATTATTTGGCAATGGCCTATTTATATATTGAATATACTAGCATTATGGTCACTGCTCCAAACTCGTTCAACAATGGTTAAGAGCAGTAGTCTCGTGATCTGGTGAACCGGGTTAGCGTCCCCGCTCCTCCACATGCAGCTTGGGCTAGTCACACTTCTCCGAAGTCTCTCAGCCCAACCCACCTCACAGGGTGTCTGCTGTGGGGGAGGAAGGGAAAGGAGATTGTGAGCCGCTTTGAGACTCCTTAGGGTAGTGATAAAGCGAGATACCAAATCCAAACTCTTATGATCCTCACCATCCTCCTGGTCAGTTTCACAACCAACTGTTATTGGGCACAGTCATTTATGGCATCAATATTTTTTACCTCTTTGTCACATCAGGAACACATGTAGCTAGTTTATGGAATGATAGTTGAAATCAATACTAAATTTCAAATCATACACTCTCCTTTTCTTAATTTATGTGTTAAAGACCCCCTTTTAAAACTGCAATCACTAAAACTGAACACATTTTTATTATTCCAACCATGACACAAATACATTTTTGCTCGCCATGCTCTGTACACAGTCGGCATTAATAAATATCACCAGTTCAGACTAAATTCAGAAAGTTGGTTGTGAGGGGGGAAGATTCTGTTGCAGTTACTAAGCCTCTCCAGAGAAACCCCAAGCTATCTACAGCCTAGAACTCAGGAGAGGCAGCTGGGCCTCCCACTTTTCATAAGCACCAGTGTAATAGTGGTATCTAGCTACTCTGCAACTTCAGCATGGATGATCTAGCAGCATGTACCCCTCCTTCTGGCCACACAAAAGAACTGTGGGTGTCTCCAGATGATGATTAACAAGCTTCATTGCCTCCCCCCATTCACTCTAGATGTTTGCAAACCATGTGCTAAAATGTATTTTGAATAATATCTGTGTGCTAATCAAGCAGCTTTATTTAGCAAGATGGCTCAGTATTGACCACTTCAGTCTGCCAACCAATTCACTTAAAAATTGAACTGCAGCTATGACTAGATAATTTTCTAAAAATGGTCTAGTATTGAGGGGGAAATGACTGCAATTCTAGAGACATCAGGGGTTTAAAATTAGCTACACTTAGTAGTAGTCAATTGAGGGCACAAGGAGAAGGGGACGGCAGAGGACGAGATGGCTGGACAGTGTTCTCGAAGCTACGCACGTAAGTTTAACCAAACTGTGGGAGGCAGTGGAAGACAGGAGCGCCTGGCATGCTCTGGTCCATGGGGTCACGAAGAGTCGGAAACGACTAAACAACAACAGTAGTAGTCAAACATTATGCAAGCCAAAGGCTCTTTTCAACTTCAAGATGGGCTTCTTTCATATGACATACAGTGGTACCTCAGGTCAAGTACTTAATTCGTTCCGGAGGTCCGTACTTAACCTGAAACTGTTCTTAACCTGAAAAACCACTTTAGCCTGATGCTGCCACGCAGCCGGAGCCCGATTTCTGTTCTCATCCTGAAGCAAAGTGTTCAACCTGAAGCACTATTTCTGGGTTAGCGGAGTCTGTAACCTGAAGCGTATGTAACCTGAGGTACCACTGTATTCAGAACACTCCTTTACTACTCTCCTCACTTCTACACAGCTGCAAACCAAGAGAGGGAGACAGAGACTCTTCGACGTCACACTAAGCCAGGGGTCAGCAACCTAAGGCCCATAGGCCAGAAGCGGCCCATGGAGGTTGTTTGACTGGCCCACAAGCCGCCCCCAAACCAAGTTGCCCACTCACGTGTTGCACTAAGCTGGCAAAGCGCGGCGCCGGAAATCGCGTCTGTGTACGTGTAGATGCTGGAAATCACGGGCGTGTGCACTCTCACACATCTGTGATCCAACCCAGGGAGGGATCTCCGCAGGACCAATCCAGCCCAGGCAAGATAAACCTTGCTGACCCCTGCACTAAGCTGTTCTGAAGCCCAGGACTCTCCCCAGATTTTGCACTGATTTTAAAAAGGCTCAGAAAGTAGCAACAAATTCAGTGGTAGGCCTGCAGCTGTGGATGGAAGAATTTGCATGGTATCACTGCTTAAGACCTCACTCTCTCGGAAAAGGAAATAAAATATACATTTTTTTACTGGGACCATGGAGGACGCTAGCTCCAACCTCAATATATACTAATCTAACTTAGCCCAGTATAGAGATAACATGGCCAAATTTACTAAGCACAGGAATGTCCAGGATATGCCCCCCCTCTCCCCCACCTGCATGTATAATTTCCCCCTCCCCTTCCCTTTTGGAACTAACCATGGGTAACATTATATATGCTAACCCTATTTGGAACCAACCATGGCTTTTAAAGGGACATGGGTGGTGCTGTGGTCTAAACCACTGAACCTCTTAGGTTTGCCGATCAGAAGGTTGGCGGTTCGAATCCCCGCAATGGGGTGAGCTTCCGTTGCTCAGTCCCAGCTCCTGCCAACCTAGCAGTTCAAAAGCACACCAAAAAGTGCAAGTAGATAAATAGGTACTGCTCTGGTTTTGGTGTTCCTTTGCACCAGAAGCGGCTTAGTCATGCTGGCCACATGACCTGGAAAAACTGTCTGTGGACAAACGCTGGTTCCCTCAGCCTGTAAAACAAGATGTACGCTGCAACCCCAGAGTCATCTGCGACTAGACTTAACTCTCAGGGGTCCTTTACCTTTACCTTTAATGGCCTTAAAAACTCTGGCATTAGTATCAATCTGCATGCAATAAAAGCAAGAATCATCTCCAAAATGGGGGGAGCCCCTGGGGCATTCTTATTCTCATAGGCTTCATAGGTGGTGGTGGTGGTGGTTGAATTTATATACCGCCCTATGCCCAGAGATCTCAGGGCGGTTCACAGAAATGTTCAACCAAAAAAACCACTATATAATCAAAATAAAAACAACCCAATAACACACACACCCCCCCGCAAAAAAGAGCCGCATTTTAAAGAGCATAGGGTGTCAATCAGATCAACCAAAGGCCTGGTTAAAAAGGAACGTTTTTGCCTGGCGCCCAAAGGTGTACATTGAAGGCACCAGGCAAACTTCCCTGGGGAGAGAAATTCCAAAGATGAGGAGCCACTGCAGAGAAGGCCCGTTCTCATGTTACCACCATCTGGACCTCTCGAGGAGGCACATGAAGAAGGGCATCAGAAGATGATGATCTCAGAGTCTGGGTAGGTTCATATGGAAAAAGGCAGTCCTTGAGGTATTGTGGTCCTGAGCCATTTAAGACTTTATAGGTCAAAACCAGCACTTTGAATTGGACCCGGAAACTAACTGGTAGCCAGTGCAGTCAGACCAGGATCCGTGTAATATGCTCAAACGGTCTTGCTCCGCTGAGCAACCTGACCGCTGAATCCTGCACTGGCAGAATGTGAGGTGGGACTTCCTGGATGAAATCTGCCATTAGCAGTCCCTAGACTTCTACAATGTTGAGAAATAAGTTGACATTGTAGCTACAGTATTCTATCCAGCTGAAAGAGAGGTGGCACTATTTTTTTAAATGAAAGAAATTACTCCTTTATAAACTGGGCATGGTCAAACCCAAAAAATCTGGTAATGGGGTACCTTTAATACTATTCCAAATCTTAATTTGTTTCATGTTTTACTTGACTCTTCCAATTTACAGTCCCAACTAATTTTAGAACTCTTTGTCAACTTTATACGTACGGAGATCTTGAAAACCTTCATATGAAAAATGTTACAGTGTTGCTTTACAGCCTCCTGACATTTTCCCCAAGAATCACTGAAGTTCAGTATCAAGAAAGACCCTTCAAGTCTATCTTGGGGTTAATCTTTAATAATAAATGTTATATTCCAACAGCACTTAAGTGTTGAAAACCTGCAGGGAATGAAATTGACAATTTTTGACAAAGCAACCAGCTGGTGTAAATATTTGTTGCCACAATTCTGCATGTTTAAAAAGGACTCCTGACCATTAGGTCCAGTCGCGGACAACTCTGGGGTTGCGGCGCTCATCTCGCTTTATTGGCTGAGAGAGCCAGCGTACACTTTATTAAAGGAACATTTTGCAAAGTTTCCCATTTAGCAAGATGATTAATATGTGAATCAGTAAAGTGCACTGTTATTTTTACTAGACAGCATCCAGAAAGGATTTCCAAAGGTAAGCAACTGACTTCAAGTATTCACTTTTATTTGTGGAAATACTACCTTGATTTCTACTGAAATATAACAAGCCATGTTAAGAAATCTAGTAGGGCACTTTTTACTTTAACGCAGGAAACTGTACCAAGTACTGGCACTACTGTGGCTTGTGCAATTTTATACACAGTATCTAAACATGCCTTTCAGAATATAAATAGCCATTCTCCAGCTGTTATCTGTTCTTAAATGATTTAAGTAGAAAAACGTGTTAGCCAGTAATTAAAATGCTGTAGATAACCTGTTTGATTTCGAGTAAGAGCTATTTCACACAAACTATTTAACCTGCAAGAAGAACAGCAAATGTGAATAGATAAAAAGATACTGCAAATTTAGAGATATTACTCAAACTCTTGAATAGAAACATAGAATTTAATTTCTAATGGACAGCAGATATTAACTAACTTAGCCAGTGTTCATCTTCCACTCCAGTTTGCACCAATGCAAACTAACACTAGGTTACAGGAAATACAGGGAAGAAATGGGGAACCATGAAAGGCCACGACTTAATCCAGATTAGACAGTTCCCCACTGGCCACATTTACTACTAGTTTACTACTAGCCAGCTCTCTAAGGAACACATGCGGGCATTGGAAAAAGCCAGTGTGTGTGCTGCCAAAGTAGGCATTGCCACAGTTGCCGCCGCCCCCACCCCGAGAGAGAGAGAAAGAACGAACATATGCAACCTACTGGGCACTCACCTACCCTCCAGGAAGACATACAGGATTTGTTTCCAATCCATCTTCATCAGCAAAGTAGTGGAGCAGAATTTTCTTCCCCACATGCTGGACTGGGAGGAAGAAATTATGACTATTCTTCAGAGATTAATCATTAAAGAGCAGCCAGCATTTTTCCTCCCCATCACAGCACTGGGAAGAGACGGACCTCTCCTCCCTGCTTAGTACTTTGATAGGGAAGATAGCTTGAAAATGCACCTTTTCTCCCTCTTGGATGCCGCCATCGCTAGCAGTTCAGAGGTACTCCTTCCTGTTTCTGGAGAATGTGACAGCATGCAAGAGGGAAATCATGTGTCTGCCCAAGGTCAGGAAATGGCATCCTTTAAAATCAGCAGACCTGATCCAGCCCACAAACCATCTCTGATTTACACAGTATTTGTTTTTATGTTGTAAACTGCCCTGTGATCTTCAGATGAAAGGTAGTATATAAATTTAATTAATAAATAAAAATCCATTTGAATGAATGAATGAACGAATGAAGTGGTCTCTCTGGAGTTAATATTACCCATAGTATCAGTTTGTGTCCACTGGCATTATTGTGTGTTGAGACTGAAATCAACACCTATCATCATGGCGTGTAAAGCCATTCTTGTGCAGGCATTTTTAGCAGTGGTACAACAGTTATGTGTGTAACTTTACACATATAAAAAGGTGGCGATAAACTCTGTATTCAGCTTTGGGGAAGGATCATAGGAAGAACCTATAGTAACACTTGGAATATATGGAACATTTACTTTCTGAATGTATGACCAAGGTGATTTCACCTAAGTTTTTTTTTCTCTGGTACTGACAGCATTTGTTCACTCATTTATTTCTAAGAATCCAGACATTTCCTTCAAACTACTGCATTCCTGTTTTTTCTCCAGGTATCATACCAGCCTTCAGGTGTGAACTAACATCAAAGTGCTAATGTTTCAACTGAGTTGGAAATATGCGAAAAGAACATAGTCACTGCAGCCTTATTCCTGCACCAGTCTGTGCACTGCTTCTGAGGAAAACAGTGAAAAGAGATTTTCTCCCTTCACTCACCAAGTTTCTTCTAGATAGTACTCAGTGAGTAGCTTCTCACCTCTAGGTAGGAATAAAACCAAACTTGGTTGCCCTGGTGAATGACTTCTGCCAGGAAACTGAGCGGGGTTGCAAGCTTATTGGTTCTCTTACACCCCTCAACAGCTTTTGATACCATTAACCATGGTATCCTTCTATATAGTTTATATGAATTGACATTAGGAGGCACTCATCTCCAGTCCTTCCTAAAAAACTGGTGACAGAAGGCAGCCCTGAAGGATTAATGTGACACGCCAGAGAGCTTCCCAAGGTTCCATCTTGTTCTCTACACTATTTAATGTCTACATAAACCATTGAGGAAATCATCTTGTGGTTTTGTCTGCAGTGTTATCAATATGTGGATGTAATCCAGCTCTCTCATTTGTATCTAATAATCACATGGAGATTTACAACACTTTAAATTGTGTTGGAAGCACCTTTGGGCTGCATAAGAGTGAACAAGCTAGATATTAATCCGTACAAGATCAAGGATAAACAATCTATGCTGGATGGATGTTTGCAACCCTGTCAGACAGGATTGCACTCTTCCTGAAGGTGTAATAAGCAGTTCAGAAGCTCACCTGCATTGGGCATAAACTGAGTAAGTGCAGGGGGTGCTTTGCTACTATTCTTAGGCTGGTGTGCCAACTGCAACCCTATCTGAAATAAACAAACCTCAGCTTAGCTATTCATGCTAGACTACTTCCTGTAATGTGCTTTATGTGGTGCTGCATTTAAAGAGGAGTCAAAAACCTCAACTGATGCAAAATGTGGCCACCCAGGTACTGTGGGGGGCCAGGGGGGCAGAACATGTTTCAGTTACTCCAGTTACCAGTGCACTTCCAGACCTATAATTCAAAATACTGGTATTGCTTTTTAAAGCCCTAAACTCTGTGGGCTGGTTACCTGAAGGACTGTTTTCATCCATTTAAACACCGATAGCCTTAAAATATATATACACATTTTTTAAAATTCAGTGTTAGAAACTGGGGTATGAATGCTAGGAGCCATGTAGCTGCTGGGATCTAGTTGTGGGCACCAAACCAAAATGTCTAGGTGCCTTCTTTCTGCCCTGTTACTAGACCAGCAAAAAATAAAAATGCTGCCAAGTGAAAATCAGGGGGTCTGTAGGGTAGCGCTGCAGCAACCCCGCCAAGCACCTGATTCACCTGGCAGCACATCTTTTGCTGCTGCACTGCTGGGCAAATCAGGTGTTTGGATAGAGGCAGGTGTGCGTCTTTTACTGCTGTCGTGCCCAGCAAATGAGCCGAATGCAGCCAGGCAGGTGGAGATGCTAGCAGCCAACAGTGGCTCCTGGACATCTCCAGCCAGTTGCAAATCCCCATTCTACCATGTTGCCCATTGGGAACCTGGTGCTATGCAATTTCTTGGACTAACACACTGCACAGAATTATTGTGATGATCAAGTCAGCAGACAGAGAGCTTGTACACAATTCTGAGCTAATTAAAGGATGGATACAAGTGTAATAAATCTATAAAAATACACAATGATCTGTGAATGATGCAAAGATAATCAGCAAATTTGTGTACCTGAAATATCCTTAAAATGTCTCAGAGTGAAATACTAGTTTCTGAAACCTTGCTTGGAAAAATCGTTGGCTGCCCTAAAAATTCTTCAATATACTGTTTTATCCTTTTTCAACTTATATCAGCATTGCAACTGTAAACTGAGAAAATAATGGGAACACAAGGAACAGGCCTTCACTTGTAATATACGCTTTCATTCATGATTATTTTGGGGCCTAAATGTTTCAAAAGCTTTATAAATAGATCAGTTTGCCAAATGCCTTACACGCAAGGCAACAAGGTCATCTTTTAACAAACTCTCTCTAGTTCTTAAATAAAGGAAAAATGAACCATCATCCATCTAAACCAAGCAGGCCCAGCAAATACCCTGCAATTCCTACCCTCTACTCAATGTCGAAATGGGTGGATAAATTTAAAGCCTGCTCTCCCAGGAGTTGCTTTATAGGCAATTTTCTTCTAGTATCAAGGACTGCAATTTCCATTCGACTGCCAGTTTGCGATTAAATTCATCATCTTTATTATAAAAATGTGCTGCACTCTATGGCCTACTGAGCAAGAATAGTAGGAATGATATTTTTCACTTCTAAAAGCAGCATCATTCTAAAATATCCACCACATCCATTCCAACATTCTCTTCTTCAATATGATGGTAACACATATCATTCACAAAAGATGAATATTTGAAATTTTCATGTATGTAACATCTTTCCATGCAGATCTAAAAACAATTTATTCTCAAAATCGTCATAATGAATATATTCATTATCTTAAGCACCTTTTAAAAAATGTTATCTATCTGAACAAACATGCTCTTGAACCACCACTCCCATACACATTACTCTCCAGTTTGATTTTTGAAGAACAGGTTCTTTTGAAGGGCTACAGGTATATTTCAACATACGGAATATTATTTACATGTATGTTTGGGAAAAGCTTATTACAAGGCACATTTATCACTGAATACTAAAGGATTTCTCAAAAATTATGTTGTTAGATAAAGCATTAACTAGCACTTTAAAGTGATATTTGCAATTCTAACACACGATCAGGTAATTTTTGATAAGGAATGTCCACACAAGGAATGTAGCACAATCCCAGAACTATGTTTAAAAGTTCTTGATCAAATTTGTTTAAGGGTTATTAAACACACAGAATGGAACCCGTTTCAAAGGGGGACAAAGAGCTCTTTAACACTAGGCTCAACTAACCGAGCACTAGGCTCTACTTTGAACACTAGGAACAAATTAGAAAGGTACTCAAACCACCTAATCAGTTTTTAAATTCAAATTATGAAGTAAGAAAACTATACAATTATCAGATCCCAAAGCTATTCCTTTTACCCCTTTAGGCCTCTTCCAAAAAATCTGTGGGTAGAAAATACGTTCAAAGGACTGGCATCACATGACAAGTTGGAAATGTAATGTGAGTGCTGCTTTGAGCTTAGTTTTCCAGTGCATATTTGCAAATATAGCAATCAAATGAGCTCTGCAGCTCCCTATGATATCACAAGACCAAAGTACCAGCAGTGAGGTTACCAGATATCTACAGCCACTTGCCATGACAACTATGAATTTCATTTTGGCTATTAAAACAGGGATGCTGTCATGAGTAAGTATCAGCTGCACTTTGCCACTTTGAGGGGCGAGAGAAATGCCAATATTTTTCTTGTCAAGGTAAACTATGCTTGCCAGATCTGCCTGTCATTGTCAATCTTGCCACACTGCTGAAATCCTCTACAATAGATTAAAAATGGTGCTGCCTGCATCTGCCTATACTCTTTTTATTTCTCACTTCCACGCATATCCTTTCCTCAAGCTCTATCCTGCTTCTCCATTTCAAGACCCTTTTCCAAGCCTCTTCCCAAACCTGTCATGTCTGCAGAAGAGTACACTTCCACTGCAAATAGAGTTGACCTCTCTTCTGCCCAATCTCCCTCCTCTAAAAAAATAATAATTTTTACACCAACTTAGCCCTAAAATATGCCAGCTATTTTATCCTCCCTACTTTAAAAACAAACTAGCTTGTAACAGAATTGCTGCAAGTAAGGCAGGTTGGCAGAAAGATCTGGACTATACTTCTTGGGAAAGGAGAGTTGGGTTTATTGGTCTTTTTGCATTAATACTGAAAACGAATTTCTACTGCTCTATGCCAATGCACCAATTGGAAAACTGTACAGTGGGCAGGCACAAACTGAAATTCTGCTAAGGTAAGGGAGTTCGTGTGTTGGAAGAACTCGCATTTTTGGTAGAGCTGCTCGGAGGAAGATAGTGCTCTTTGGTTGTGCTGAGTATAGAAGAGATGGTGCAATGTTCATTTTCTTAAAAAAAAAGTAGTGCACGACTTGAGACTGGGGAGAATGCCATCTATACTGTTAGCAATTCTCTGATTCTATTGAAAGATGGGACAGGCTGCGCTTATGTGGGCAAGTGGGCTATCAAAAACATTTGAGACTAGTTTGTAGATACCTACAGGTGGGATTCAGTATTCATTAACAAGCTGTAACTTAAGTTATATTAAAAAGTATGTTGCAAGTATGCAAATGCAACAATTTAATTTGGTATTCCACACCTGTAAGGAAACATGTTCAAAATTTCAGAAACTCAATTAAAATGGTTAGCAAACTCCTACATGTCCAGATGAGGAAAAGAAGAAAGCTCAACCATCAAGCACTGAAAGTCAAACATACAGTATTTTGCCTTTTGCTTGCAGTGAAATGCAGGGCAGCCACTCCAATTAAAATGAATCATAAAGGGACCAGCTCACTGGAGATTTGTTTAAGAATAATGTTCAGCAGGTTGCAGGTTAAGTTTGCATTACTCTATTAGTATGCAGGCATTCAAATGTTATATACAACACAGAACCTGATTAGATTATAGCTGTTCAGTCACTCTACCATACCTTATTCAGTGAAAGCCATAAAAACAATAAATTGCTTTCATCCTGATAAGACCAATAGTAAAGTGTTTACGCATACACATGGATATTTTGAAGGAGCTAGTAGCACAGGCATTGAAGAAAAAAGCCTCCCCGGGGTATCTGAAAACTACAACCTGGTGGGCAACCATACCCCTCTTTGGACAAGGTGTTCATGTAGGCAGCAGTGGGTCAACTACAGGAATTTTTGGAGGAAAACAATTATCTCTGGACTCATTCCAATACTGGTTCATGTCTGACTTTGGCTAGAAATCAGCTTTGTTCACACTTATGGATGTCCGGGGGGGGGGGGAGAGAGAAACACTGGATTTTTTAAATGTTACTGGCTCCCCCTGACCATTTATAAGAGTTGGGGATAGAAAAACTGTTCTACAATGATTCTGGCTCCTACCTGCATGACTGGTCTCAGAGAAAAGCATTAGGGAAATATGTGTCTGTTATTGGCTTTGATATTTTGTCACTCGCTTAGAGGACTACTTTAGCATTTGTCTGTTAATTGTAATTATAATCCCACCTATCAACACTACCAGACCCACATTTAAGACAAACATTTTGCATGAAGACAAACATTTACATCTCACTTCTACACCCACATTTAAGACAAACGTTTTTCACATGTGCTGGTATGTTTCCCCAGTTTTGCTAGAACACTGAATTCTAACTAGTAGATTACTTTGAAGGGCATTTAAAGGCATTTAATGAATTATCCAGGGTAGAACTAGGCATAAGGTCTATCAGAAGATATCTGCTCCTTTTCATAAAGAAATTTAAGTGTACTAATTTGAAAAACTCATCCCATGTGCCTCAAAAAGCATTCTAAAAAACTGTCAAGCTTATTATGTTATTGTTTAGGAATCCGCTTTTTAAAGAAAGCATTATTCCAAATACATTCAACTGAATGGCTTTACTATTATAAATGTATAAATGTATTAATACCACAACACATGCATCTGCCTAGTGAAAAAGTGCTCTGCCTCTCCTTTCACATAATTTTCTTTATCTGGGGCAATTCCAGTTTAGCTGCATTCAAAAGCCAGGCGAGAGTATCGAGGCACCTCCATCAGCATAGCTGGGACCAAGTGCCATTTAGTTCCTCCCCCTGCCCTCAGTAGCCTCTCTTGCACTGGCCATTCTACTTGATTATTATGTAAAAGTGGGCTATCAATGTACTTCTTTTTATTATGCCACGTTTTCCTTTTGTATCAAGTCTACCTGATAGTGAATGTTCAGTATTATGATTGCTCGCTATCTACTGCAAATAAGTTTTATTAGTCTAAATAGCCCTACTGTAAAACCATTAAAGCAACATTGTTTGCCTAGTAAAATGAGAGTTTTACAACCAGCTCGTACTGTCAAACAAAACAAACTAAACATGGAACTCAAACACGTTTATTTCAAGTTTTAGCACAACCCAGCTACACAATAAATATTGCTATTATTCTTCACCGAGAGATTTCACACCAGGCCAGCCTTCCAGATAAATCTTAAAGCTCACCACATTCCCCTCCTCTCCCCTCCCTTCATTCATCCTTCCATCCTTTACTTCTGTCTCCCTCCTGGCCTCTGAAAATACCCCACTCTTTCCATACCCTTCCTATTCAGATTTCTTTTAAGTTCTGTAATATTTAACAAGAGCTGCAGTACTTTTAAGTCCAAGAAAGAGCTAGGGACAGAAAAGAGATATACACAGCAGCAACTGGAAGCACTCAATCTATAGACCAACATAAGACAGGATGAACATAAGAATAGCCCTGCTGGATCAGGCCAAAGCCCTATCAAGTCTATCATCCTGTTTTCCACAATAGCCAACCAGATGCCTATGTGAAGCCCACAAAGAATATATGAGCACATTGGAGATATATGATGACAGATTCCTTCCTCAATATTTTCTGCTTTAACTATATCCTGCCTCAAAGCT
Organism: Podarcis vaucheri; assembly: GCF_965113315.1. Classification (NCBI taxonomy): domain Eukaryota; kingdom Metazoa; phylum Chordata; class Lepidosauria; order Squamata; family Lacertidae; genus Podarcis; species Podarcis vaucheri. Next base: position 53,994,536 of record NC_138761.1, read on the forward strand.
TTGATTAGTAGGTCTGTCAGCATTCTGAACACAGGTAATTTATATCAGCATAGGACTACCAACAAGCAACAGCAACTCTGCTCTTTAAAGGCGCATTGTCATGAAAGTTGCAAGTACATAATAGCGTCCTCATTCTTCCTTCTGGCTTGGTAACAAAAATGGAAGACCAGCTTACCATTGGGGATGATACAACCGTGCCTTTTCTTCTAAGAACCAAATGAAACTGAAGCTTACTTGTCCTCTGCAGAAGCTTGTGCCAATGGATCCAACAGGGTCACTCAGCAGAATGGGGAGAGAAGCAGGTTTTGGCAATACTCCCATCTCCACGCAGCTCCTTATACCCCATATATCTACTCTGGAGATTAAAAGACTCACCTTAATAGATTTAAGGAGCATGGAAAGCTGGAAGGGGGAGGGAAAGCACCAAAAATGGCTTCTCTCTCCATTCTCCTGACGAAAGCCTTACTGTCAACAAGGTTAAACACACTGGGTTGTATCCAATTGTGTCATTCAGCTATTTATAATACTGATGAACTCATTTTGAAACCACTCTAATTCTGGTAGTCTGTATTTTAAATGAGACTTATTTTAAACTTATAATTTTTGGAAAGCTATATTTTCACTCAAATAGTGGTAGCTTCTGTGTATTAAATCACTAAGAAGAAACTCCGCCCTCCTTCATACTATAACAAGGAATGTTCTTTGAGAATTTAAAAGATGTAAACATGTGTTAACTATCTTTTTTTACAAGGAAAGAATTAGTTTACAGTCCTGTAAAGCAGTCCTGCTTTGAGATTTTTTCTTAAAAATATAAAGAGGTATAGAAATGAAATTAATCATAATAAACCACTGGTATCCTACAGAGATGAGAGAACAATGTGATTTGCTACCTCCTTCAATAGCCTCCCTAACAAACTGTGCAAACACAAGATACAACTTTGCTTTAATGCATATAAGTTTACAATATTTTTAAGCCATTCAAAGATTCAAAGGCAATGTAAAAAAAAGCGAATTACTAATAAAATCCAAAATTTGGCAACATACAAAGACTCTGTTAACACTTCCCTAGGCCCCAAAAGTTGGTGGGGGGGGGAGGGTATGAGGAAAGTTATCTGCTTAAAAGGGGAGTAGGCAAGATAAATAGATAAATCTGTTATATTTTTATTTGTTAAAAATCCGCTTTTGTTCCAACTTTGATTCTAAGACTGCAATTCTATTACATATTTACTTGGCAGCAAGCTTGACTGAACACTTATAGAACTTGCTTCTGAGTAAACAACCATATGTTCAACTTACAGAACACACTGGGCAACTGCTTAACAAACTCTTCAACAAGCTGAAATGAAACCTTTAGCTTTAGTAAGTAATGCGAACTATATTATAAAGGAGTGTTTATCATTTAAACTACTAGTGCAAAGTAAGAGCCCTAAAGAAAAGACCCTTCCAGCTTCTGCATAATTGTTTCTCTCACTCTTTTATTTCTATGTGGGGCCTCCCTAGAGCTTAACCTGGAAACTGCATCTGCTAAAGAATGCAGCAGCTGGATAGTTGAATGGGGCATCCTGTGGACACCATATGGAAAGTTAAAGGTACAGGATGCCTGGACAGTTAAGTCCAGTCAAAGGCGACTATGGGGTGCAGCGCTCATATTTGCAGATATGTTGCAGATTTGTTTTTCTTGTATGGTTTTATTCTTTTGTGCAAATGATTTTATTGCTTTTTGAAACTGTATTGTGTGGTTCTTACTTCTATCTCGTACACCACTTCAATGGTTTCTGGCAATTAAGTGGTGTAAAAACTAAGCAAAACTAAGTAGAACTGAGTGACTTAAAAAGGTTGCAAACGTACAGAGGATCATGTTCCACCCTCTATTCCTTCTGTTTTCTTTTTAAGATGGAATCCTTCTTTACTTCAACTAATTAGTATAGGTAACTAAACAAGCATTATTCTATGAATTGCTTTGTTGCCTTCCAGCTCCAACTGAAAAGTTATCATAACTATTACAACAGTAAAACCTTAAGGGCCCTGTTATCACTTGCATTCACTAGCCAGAGTAGAAAAAGTCTGTCACTAAGAACTTAATTCGTTCTGGAGGTCTGTTCTTAACCTGAAACTGTTCTTAACCTGAAGCACCACTTTGGCTAATGGGGCCTCCTGCTGCCGCTGCACAATTTCTGTTCTCATCCTGAAGCAAAGTTCTTAACCCAAGGTAATATTTCTGGGTTAGCGGAGTCTGTAACCTGAAGCGTATGTAACCCAAGGTACCACTGTAATTACCCTAGGCAGCAGATTTGACAAAGCCTAGATACTGGCTATCTAACATATAACCAAGGACCTACCGTTATCCATCAAAACCAACATTGGTCTGTAGCAACTTTCTACTACAGTGGTCAGATAGACAAGCATTTAAGCGGAGGCCTCCTGCAGATTGGCAACTGCAACTTTTTAACTGCCAACAGTTTAACTGTTATATATAAAATATTTTCCATGTTAACACATGTCTTGTGTTAACAGTCCATGGGTTACAGCTGGTAAATGAACTGACCACCTGCCCATTTTGCTCTGCCCCCATTATTACTATTGTGCGCCTAGCTCTAAAGACTAGATGTCAGGGTTCTAATAGTAAAAAAGAAATAGACCCCACAGACCTCAATCTGCCCTCCCCTGTACTGAAGTAACAACTTCATATCTAGGTACCCTAAAGTTTCAAATTCCATTCAAGGTCCCTTCATACATGCCCCTTGCTTGCCCTCCAAAATCCTTTCACAGACAAATGCCTTACCCTCCTTTTATTAATTATGCTTTTCCACTGAACCATGGTCACTCATCCACATATTTTCCTTAACAAACTGTCAATTCCACATGCCCCTATAGCTATAGAGCTATCAAGTGGAATGGAAGAGATGCTTATGTTGTGACATGTAACAGTTACTGGAAGCTCAGCCTTCTAGGCTCTAAAAATGACCATGCTCTATGGAATGCTTTAGTAATGGAGTGAAACTGTGGAGACCTAAAGAAGAGGACTGCGTAAGCCCCTGAATCTTACATTCAACAGCCTAGGTTAAACAAATCCTGACTGCACTAAATGGTTTGTTTATTTAACACTGACACCGCAAAGAATCTATCACAACTTATTGCATATTTTGGATATAGCCTTTTGATGTATTTTGGAAAAGTTGCACCAAACATCTATTTCACACAGCTTAATAAAATGCTACACTAGAGCACGCATGTCCAACTCCCAAGAGACTGTGATCTACTCCCAGTATAAAAAAGCTGGCAGTGATCTACCCATTGACATTGGAAGGAGGAGCATATGTGGGGTGGGTGGACTGCCCAGAGTTGTTGAGCTCTTTTAGGAGGGAAGTGACCAGAGTTATTGGGTTTTTCCCCCATAACTTTTTGTACACGATAAGGATCCCACGATCTACCAGGATCAGCTGGGGATCTACCAGTAGATCACAATCTATGGTTGGACATCCCTGCACTAGAGAACTCTCAACCAATACTGGAACCAGCAAGGTCAGCTGCCCCTGTCACGTTGAAAGCAACAGGTACCAGAACAGAACAAACTGCTGCAGTGTTCAGTGACTCCTGTAAAGCCCTCAGTTACAGGGGGGGGGACAGTAGCAGCCACAGCTGTTCTTACAACAGTCCCCTTATTACTCAACCCTTTGTGTTGGTTCAGCATAACTGAAGTAACACACCTCTTCATATCCTTGAAACTAAACTTGAAACCTGCAAGGGCAAGAGGGTCACCTTAAACCTGCCTGGGCTTTTGATACAGTCAGAGTACTTCCAAAGCTGAGTGTGACGCCAAAAGTAATATACAACATGTCCCCTGGATAAGGGGATGTTTCAGTGGCAAGCCCCAATTTTAGCTCATTACCAAGACTTGTATAATCAAACTGAAATACTCCAAAAGGATTACTCCAAACTTGGATGTCATTCACAACCATGCCTTTAGCATCCAAGGAGAACTAGGCAATGATCCTCATTTATTAAGTTAGCAGCACCATCCTGTGTGCATGTTTTGCCTAAATATTTCACTGAGTTCAGTGGCTTTTATAGAATAAACAAAGCATCTAGGTAGTGAACATAACACTTGCATAGAAATATTTTACCAACAATGGGACAGTGATACACAATAACCAACTGTTGTATTCATCAGAATATGCTGTGTAAATAGAAGATTCTTAAAGTACCAATGGGGCTTGCTTAATAATAATAAGAAAGGAGTTCCGCATCCTAGACACAGACACCTGTGTCATATAGAAACAAGATGAACATCATGTGGTATCGTTAAAAGTGACTTTCTGGCTAAACCCAATGATAAGGCAGGAATATGGGGCAATGCAGTCCCTTAAGTAAACTGGTTCCAACCTGTTCACAACTTTATATAATATGATTTTAGCCATCATATTTTAAGTACGTCTACTGCTTAACATCAGAGTTAATAAGCAAAGAGTGCATACCAGAACAAAATAAACCTATCTATATTACACAATAGGAACCTCCAAACTGACTCAAACCACTTCTGGGGTAACAGAAGGTTCACTGAGATTAGTTCATACTGCGGCACAATAACTATTATCTATAGTGAGTATTATTATCGCCATGACAGAAAAAGTAGGCAACATCACAGAAAGAAGTGCCTAAAATCAAGAGAGCAAATCAATAGTACCTTACCTATTAACACTGAACAGCCTGACAATGCCACAGTATTTTTTTACCAATCGCCACAAAATAGTTGTGAACACACACACACACAGGGTGGACTGCAGTTATTTGAAAACACTGTCTGGACTGAACTAGATATGGAAATTAAACAAAAAAGGGTTAATGTGGAAGCAATCCTTCGAAGCAGATGAGCACCTTAATGTCAAACATAGAAGTGCACTCTTAATCAAAGTCAGCATGCACAATCTTTTTGCCCTCTCCCCAGACCCTGAAACAGTGCCCCTGACTCCGAATGCTGAAGTACTGAGGTAAGATTCTACTTGCAGCAGTTGACCTATAAGCAAATGCATCATTGCACAGACATTCAGATTAACTTTCTCAACACCAGAAGTTTCAAAGAATCGGCTACATCTTTCAGATTCTACTTGAAGTCCGCAATTATGTGTCTGTTGTAACAATTATACATTAACTGTTACATATTGTCATACCACTTGCATCTAATCCTGCATTGTCTGGTATTTTTTATTTCCCATTTCTGCATTGAAAGCAACACAACTGGGACTTCCGGGTTAGCGCCTCCGGTAATGGCTGAATTCCTCTGACCGAGAGGAATTCGCTTCGTGGAAATTAGGGTCTGACCGCCACGGCGAAGGCGGGGACCCACAAAAAATCACAGGCGGGTGAAGCATGTGAACGTGGGATTCGGCTGGCACCTTTTGCGCCTCCCCTACTCACGGGGAAACCCGGTTTCGGGGATCCGGAGCGACGTGGAGTGAGTGGCGCGGTGCTGCAAATTGACTGCTTCTTTCACAGAGTGAAGCCGCATTGCTGTTGCCGGAGAGCGCTGACTTTTTCCTGTGGACAATTCGATTTTAAAACAACTACCTGTGAGTAGAACGGAAAATTGGATTTTTAAACATCTTAATTTGGTACCAAAACGGGGAGGTTTCAAACAGGAAGTCCGCCTTCCCCTTTTGTAAATAGACTGGAGCAAAAAAAGCTGCAAGCTAAAGTCTTGGAAAGCTTTCCATAAAGGATTAAACTTCCATCGGCTAAAATCATCAAACCCCCCTTGGAAGCAGGAGGAGAGGGGGGAATTTTTAGACCGTGCAAGCCTGCAGGAGAGAGTGAAGAAAATCAAATTACCACCGCTCTGAACCTGGAAACGGGCTGCTAGTAGGACTGAAGTTTTGGATATGTTCATTGACTGTGAATAGATCGTTTGTTGACAGTAAGTTAAAGAAGAGAAATACATTGTTTCCATTGTCTCCTTCTGCGTTTAAGAAGGAGTAAATGTAATTGAAAATTGAAACTAACTTTATTGTTTGAATTGTGCTTAAAAGGATTGATACAAATAGAAATTGTTTCCCCCTAGAGGAAGCCATTGAAATTGTAACATGAGCTGAGTGGGGAATTTCCAGGTGTAAGACAAGACCGTGAGAATCTGGGATTGACCTTTGACTGTTAAGAATGTTGACAGAAGAAGCCTCAGTGGTTGCATTATGTAAGATTAATGACTCACTGGAACAGCTCCATAGGAAGACGGATGTGACGATTATAATTTTGGACAAAAAGTGAATATTAATACAGAAACTATTCAGGAATCGATACAGGGATCTACCTTGACATGGCAAATTGAGGAGAAGGCGGGGGAGAAAGTTGTTAGAGCCCCAGCCTCACAGATGCAATTTGATGATTATAAGTGGATGCCTTTTATGACGGAATCTAGAGAAAGCCAGACTTTGAGGATTGGAGCCCCGCTTGGACTGGAGAAGGGAAGTTGGATAGATCCCTTCATGCAGGGATTCATTGACTTTTGGGACTTGGACTTGGGCCAGGAGGAGACCGGAGTTGTGGGGACTGCTAGACTTGGAGGAACTTTGAAATACGACTAGAAATACCTTGTGAATTTTAGTTTTAACTATGGAGATCTGGCTGATTTGTCGAGAAGGAATAAAAACATTGCTAGGTGGGAATTTCCTCGAGATTTACTTTTCAGCGTCAGAGGAAGGAAAATAAGAACAAGATCAGGAAAAGACAAAGTAAAGTGCATGTATAACATGAAGAAGACTCGCAGAAGGGACTTGGAAAAGAGTTAAGAGCCTCGGACAGAAGATTACCAGGTTGATGGACTATATGGAATTGATGGAAATGACTGGCAGAATCCGAGACCAGGGAGAGGAGACGGTGGAAGAATACTGGAAAAAGTTTAAAATCTATATATGGAAAAATGTAAAATTAATGAATGTTAGAAAAATGTTGGAAGGAAATTATATGGCTTTAGTAGAAATGCTTTAAGGAATTAAGCATAAATAAGTATTATAATGTTAATGGGAAATAAGGTTAAAATATGTTAAGATAATCATATGACAGAAAATAGAGAAAGATGGAAAGGATTTGCTTAAACAATTAATAGAAATGGAATACAAAAAGGGAGGTGAGAGGAGGTCGATGAAACAAGGGAATGAAAGAGGATATTGAGATGGTATGATGTGTGTTTTTTGAACTGTTTTTGTTTTTGCTTTGTTTAATGTGTTAATGTTGTGTTGTATATTGTTTATATATTGTATTGTATGTTTTTCTCTTCTTTTTTCTTCTTTCTTTATTGTAAGGTTTAAAAACAATAAATATTATTTTTTTAAAAAAAAATGTAAGCAACACAACTAAGAACTAAATGGCTGGGCTATTTGCTTCATTCCCAATACTGTACACTCAACTTTTTAAAAGTAGTCTGCTATGTGCTGCATGGTAGACTGTCATTCAAAAAAACCCAAAAAAGCCTACGTCACCTTACAGTTTAGTACAGTGGACCCTTGGGTTATGTTTCCTTCGGGTAACGTAACTTTCGGTTTGTGAACGCGGCAAACCCAGAAGTGTATACTTCCAGGTTTTGCCCCGCACATGTGTGCAGAAGCGGCGCCTCTAGGTGCAGACTTTTTGGGGTACGTACGGACCCCCGGAACGAATTAAGTTCATACTCAGAGAGTCCGCTGTAGTTCTTTCAATCCCAGTCAAAAGCCTGCAGTACATGAAAGGAGTGGCTTATTGTTATTGTTACCAGCACTGTTTCTTCAGCTGTTCCTTCACTGTTATACTCCAACCACTTCCACCTCACGCATCAGAGCGACAATACGCTTAACCTATGAAAGCTCTTGAAAAATGACTCTTTTTCACTCAACAACCAAACACTGTGACATCAAACTGGGAGGTGCAACATTTCATGTTTTAAGGCCTTTAAGCCTTCTACACAAGCTAGAAGCAGCTGTAATGACTTCATATATTTTTACACATATTCTACAAAGTAGAACTATATTTGATATTTCAACAGGACAAACAAAATTAATGTATGTGTTGGAAGCAGCAAACATAAAAGTTACTCAAGAAAATTTTGAAGGCCTTCATATACTGCAAATTTAGCATTTTGTTACCACTTGCACATATAGAACATGAAAATTTATGGACGATCTAGAACAACAGGCAAGTAAACTGAAACAGAAGTTTGCATGTTTCACCCTCAGAATCTGAATATTTGGGTAAGGGAAGCTGAGATTCAAAGTATGCAGTATGATGTTTACAAATCTGACTATACCCTCTAAACTGGCCCCCCCCCAATAAGTAATGCATTTTATATTAATGGCAATGTCCTATAGCCATTCAACACTATACAGTGGTGCTTCGCAAGACGAAAAGAATTCGTTCCGCGAGTCTTTTCGTCTTGCGATGTTTTTCGTCTTGCGAAGCACGGTCCATCGCAACTGCGCCTCTGCAAGCGGCTTAAAAAAAAGTGCAAGATGTTTTCGTCTTGCGAAGCAAGCCCATAGGGAAATTCGTCTAGCGAAGCAACGCAAAACCGAAAAACCCTTTCGTCTAGCGAGTTTTTCGTCTTGCGGGGCACCACTGTAAATAAAAACAATTTTGTATGTTTGATTGCACCTTTTATTTGCTTGCCTGTGTCAGTGTTTCTTTTCATAACTTCATCAAAGCAAGGAGTTTTAAATTATCAGCTTCCTGCTTCAATACAACTAATGTAGTGAATTAGATTCATCACCAATAGCCTTTCTTACCACAATACACAGAACTATTGTATTTCTTACTCTAGCAGTACATCCAACATACAAATTGGACTTAATGAAGTAGTTCAAAGCCATGTCTTTCAACTGAATTTTCAAAATTACAATCATATTCCAGATTTGTATCACTGAAGTATAAACAAATTTCAAAAAGGGTACCACATGTAAAGTCTCAATGAAAAGTTGTCAACCTACATGGACTTTATATTATTTCAGAAAAACAGCAAATACATGAGTTTTAAGGAAGAAACATATTCCAATCACAATAAGGTGTCAGGATGACCAAGCAGGTTAGAATATAATGGGCCTGACTGAGTTACCAAATATCAAATTTCATGCTTTCTTAATGATACAGCAGTTATGCTGGTCACAGAATGATAACTAGTAGGTTTATAAATATAAAATTTTCTTATTTGAAAGAAAAGCATAATAATGTATACTGACATGAAATTTGAAATACAATTCTGTATTTTAATAATTTTCAATTACATATTTATAAACCACTTTAAAAACAGAAAAGCTGAACAAAGCCACACAGTTAATTGCAAGTTTAACTTTCAAACACAACTCTTACATCCTATTGCCACATTAAAATTTTGCATCAGAATTCTAGAATAGTCATTTAACTGTAACATGCACGTACAAAATTCTTCATTAATGTAATCACACTTCTCTAGATAAAGGGTGTTTCTTCCATTTAACAATTATATCAAATATTTCTTCTCAATTTAGGAAAAGCATTAGCAAAGGATAAGCCATTTAGGGAAAGCATAACCACTCTGTGAATATTGTTTAAGAAGAGGTAAGTACAAAAATAAAAAAATAACATGTATGCCTCATAGAATGTTTGCATGCATCTGGCAAATTACTCTATACATCAAGCAGCCTGAATTTATAATGTATAACACTAGTAACTAGAGGAGCAAGTCTAACTTTCAAACACAACTCTTACATCCTATTTAAATCCCACACATTTCTTTAAACAGAATGTAATAAAGAGAAATACTGTAAATGCAGGAAAGATTCAGTAATGTAGAAGTCAGAGCTAGGTAAGTTTGAAAAATGTAATACAGAACAAGACAGATCTAGGTAAGTTTGAAAAATGTAAACAATGTTGTTGTATTTTGTTCCATCCCAAAATATATGAAAACATTTGTAATTATAAAACATTTTAAGTTTTTTAAAAGTTTTACTTACAAATGTGCTAGCATTGGTTATTTTTGGAGCAGTAAAAATGGCTGCCTATAGCTTGTAGCCAATAGGCCACTAACCTCTCTGGGCCAGGGGGCACCATTTGGAATTCTGAGTAAGTGCTGTGGACACCAGTCACAAAATGGTTGCTATAGGGGTGTGGTATAGCACAAAATGGCTGCCACCTTTAAAGAAAATGAGAGAGCCACAAAAAGTGTAGGCATGTCCACCCTCCCATCTTCAGAAATGGCACCTTTCTTATCCATTGCTGCACTGACAGAGCTCTTTGCACCTCTCCTGTGTTCAGAACACAAAAAACATGGGTGTCCAGGCCTGGCTTTCAATTGAAACATAGAAATATTTTAGGATACATGTTCAATACAGAACCCGCTTCCAGTAGAAACAGGATTGAAGCAGGAATGCAAACAATCTCTCATGTGTTAAAGATTTTTGATGGGCTATTTACCTAGACCTTTCACAGGAGCTATAGCGGACTGGCAGACACACTGGCACCCACGAACACAGTGTGTCATTATAAAATTGTAAAAATATCTGGAAGTGTTTGGAAGCTTGATTGCCTATCAGCTTCCTCCCCTCAAAACAAAACTGGTACTCAATCTCACTTTCTTATAACAGAAAGTGACTAAAATGAGTTATGCCAAATGAAACACCAGAGTTTTGCAAGGGTCTTGTGCCACTTTAAGAATCCAGTTAACAGTATTTAACAAACTGGTACATAATTCTTTTATTTTGTTTTTGTCTGGTTTTGCTCCTTATAGTGGTTCAAAATCTGAACTCAGCCTAAATAAGGTTGTATTCAACCAAGTTATCCCAAGTCTGTTTGCACAATTGAACTTCTCTCTATACACATAGCCCAAGCACCCCCAAATCTGCTCTGAAGAGTTAGAAAAACTGCCAGAACAGATTTGTCGGGGCACACAGTGGAGGAAAATTTCCGCTCTACAAGCACATAACAGGACAAAATTGTTGGACACTATACACTTAAAGAGGCTTCATACCTCCCTTTCACTGTATTCTTTTTAAAACTTCTGCTGAAGACGGGATGTGAACTGGGAGATATCAAGAAGAGAGGTATTCAAAGTTCTTTACGGTTTCTTCAAGAACACTTGTTGACTGAACACCAGCTGCAGACCTGACCTTCTGCATGAGTAAGAGGGATCAGAAAGGCTGCCAAACAAGCCAGAGGGAGGAAGGGCAGAGACTTTTGTAAAATACACATGTGCCAAGTATACACACTATCAAAGTTTGAGATAATCTATCTGAGAAGGCTGCTACTATTTATTTCCATGTTTGCCTCCACTGAAGCTTTTGAACAATTTTTACAAAAGACATACACGTTGCTATGCCAAGGTGATAGAAAATTTGGGGGCTACTTCCTACAGATCTTTTCAGAAAAAAATTCTCCTGAATGTGCTGTTCTGACAGAGAATATATATGTTTCCGCTTGAAAACAATGCCAAAAGTCCTCCCCGCCACTAGAAATATTGGTGGAAAATACCCACAAAGGGTTCCAGAAGAGTCAAGGCCAGAGCTGTACAGTATCTGCCTCACTGATCCCAAATGAACAAGAGCAAATACATATTAGGTTAAGTCCATGAATAGGAAAATTCCAATCATAATTTTAAATTCTGTTTTGCAGGATGGGGGGCTTTATCTCTTGCCTTTATTTATATACTTGAATTGTACTCCTAATTTATTAAAGCTGTAATTTAATCTTCCAATTCAGTTGAAATTTCTACAGAAAATATTGCATACAAAAAATGAAAACAAAAATCCTGCAGAACAAAGTTCCAAGAATACTGTATATGTAAGAGACTAAGCACATACTTCACTATCAATTTAACAAAATCATTTAAGGTTAAAATAGAAGCCAGTTAAAAACAGCATTTTCTCTAAAATAAGCTTACTAAAGCTTGCTTGGTGGCAAGCTCCATTGAGTTCAATGGAAATTAATTCTTAGTAGACATGCTTAATGCATAGAATTTTGTTCACACACACACACACAGCACGCTTTAAATAAATAAATACACACACAATTGCTTTATAAATTGAATAGCTTTCATGTAGTGGGATGGATCCAGACTCAGTGCAATCCGTTGCATATTTTCTCAGAAGCAAGCACTAGTTTGCTGAGTGAAGCTTACACCCAGATAAATGTGCACAGGATTGCAGCCTATTAGTTCAACATGGGTCTCAACATCCTATTGTTTTCAGGTTAAACGAAGGCTGCAATCTTATACCAGCTTAGCTAGAAGTAAGCCCCCTTAAATTGAATGGTGTTTACATCAGAGTAGACTCCATAATTACTTGGGATTCAATCTAATATTTGTAATTGGTTAAAAAAAAAATCCAAATGGCTATTTTTATACTGAATACTCAGAACCAAAAGCATACCAAGTTTGGCTCAAATTTCTGTTCAGAAACCTGTCTCCACTGTGGAAGGTTGTGCGGATCCAGAATTGGCCTCCAAAGTCACCTACGGACACACTTGTTAAGACCATATTCATGGAAGACAATCTTACTCGGCTACGAGTGATCACCAAAGAAAGAAGATATATACATTATGCGGCAGTAGCATTAGTCATGATGCGAAGGTTAAACATCTTGCTTCTGTGACAGTGCCATTCTGTACTCATTTTAGATTCGTTTGTTTTTTTAAAAAAAAAATGAACATAGATGTTAATGAAACTTCATCCTACCTGGATATGGGCTTCTAGTAATAATCTCACATAAATGAACTCTGAACATATCTTTGCCGATCTCCAGTTGAAGCGTGATATTTGGCTTGCTCAGCATCATCTTTATTAAATATTTAATCCCCGTGTACTCATAACACAAGGGGAGACAAACAAAAGGAATTCAACAAGTTGCTATTCACATAAAAATATACTTTTTCCTTTCTTTAAAAAATGCATACATGACTAAAATTTGTGGCAATACTTTCAGCAGACAATTGCTGGAAACAAAAGGTTCTTCTAACCTAAGAAAAGGACTTCCCTCCACTTCCTACAGGCTCCCATAAACCAATAGAAAAGCAGCTTTATATTTATTAAGTTAATTTACATAACTTTGCTGCTGTTTATAAATAAAACAAAAATCAATGATTTTGAGAATCTACACTATTATTGAAGCTTTATCTCTGTGTACCTTTGAATATGAAAAGGCATACGCATGATTAAATGTAGAATATTTTGGACAGTATTGATATTTACCCATACAATCAACTGACCTATAAAAATACAGACGTTATCTGCAGTTTTCCACAAATACGTATAGATTCCATTAGAATGCTCCAAGCCCTAATATTACTAGCTATCTTTTACACTCTTTGAGCTTGACATAACCGCCAAATACCAATAATAACGGAGGGTGGGAAACAAACTTTCTGCCTCCTGTTCTACAAAACTATCAAATTGCCAGAATATTTTCTTAGTTTTTGTTAATGTGAATACAATTTAATAAATCCAGAAGTAAAAATGTTAACTGTTTCATGATTAGCAAGCGACTAAACAGCAATTGTAATTACTTCACAGATACTCATTTACTGCACAAACCTTTCTACAATATTTTGAGAAGGGGGTGGGGATTACACCACAATCATAAAACCTAAAGGCACAGTATATGTGAATATGCTTGCTTTAAGTTCAACATCTCACATACTTCTTAAATTTTCTTTTTAAGTTTGCCAATTTTGGCAAAAATGTTTAGTAAAAGCCTTAAAATCTTCAATCTTTTTTTCCAAAAAGAAAGAACTGGCGCCCCTTAGTGTTCAAATATTAAAACATTTAGATCATTCATTTAATTTGCATGGAACATTTTTTCAACATTCCAGAAAGTTTTCAGCATTTGCAGTTCTTCCACCCAGGAGCCAACACAAACAGGAAAAGGCAGAAAGAATTAAAGGGGCAGCTGAACTTTTAACTTGAGCTATCCAGAAAGTGATGGGGAGGGGAAGAGGGGAGAAAAATAAGGGAGGGACAAGAAACCGCTTGATTGTTGAATTAGATAACTTTCAGATCTTGTTTTGGACTTGCACAAAACAGGGGAGGGGAGATGCCAGTTCAAAGGCTTCCGAAGTTCCAAGGTTATACCACACTCAAAAGATTCAGTGACCTCACATATTCTTCTTGAAATATCCTTTTGACACCAGAGATGTTCTACTCTTTTGTTCTTGTGACAAAGTCGCTGTGCCTCCCTTTTCCAGATCAAACTGATGATTCAGTAACTTTTTCAATCCATTGTTATAACTGTGCTCAATTTAGTTACTTTAGAAGCTACTGCTCAAATTCGTATCTTAATTTCATACTACGGAATCTGAAGCTCCTTCCTAAATAGCATCCTTTCAATGTCTGTCTCATTTATAGTAGTGTTATCCCAACAAGAGTCAGAAATAAAATTCCAGTTTGTAAATCAACATCCCACAACTATTTACATCAAACAAATGCTTAACAGCGTTTCCAATTCAAGTGTAGACAAACCCTTCAAAGGCCATTTTAAACTATGCATAAACTTTTCTCAATTGGAAAAATAAAATACCCAAAACCATGACTGAAATTAGATGTCAACATCTTTCATATCTAACTACTGAAGTTTTAAACTACCCCCATAAAATTCATAGGGCGCCAAAACTCATGATTTCTCGGGACAGGGTTTTGATTTGAGGGGAAGGAATCAGGTTCAGATCCAAGTGAAGTCAACACGTGATTAAAAAATAAGACAAGAGAGCACTGTTTTGCAAAGCCTTTGGGTGTAATCCTCAAGCCATTTGAAAGCATACAATTAGGATTTTTTAAACAAAAAAAACAAAAAACTTTGAAGCGTGCTAAGAGTTACACCACAGATTACAGTAAAAACGTAGGTCTTAATTCCACAAAAGTGACTTTACAGACTGGGAGTGGGAACAGGAGGATTAGGTGTATGGCCTGGAACGTGCGGTGGGTATTTAACAATATTTAACAAACTGGCGTTTTGTTCTTGACACTGGAGTCGCTTATTCTCCAGTGTAAACTCTTCCAAGGCAAAGCCTAGTAAAGTTTGGTCTGTTTACTCACAAACTTGAAGCACAAACTCATTTTTTGTGACGGAGAAGCCACCCAACAGGGGAGGAGAGAGCTAAGCCCTCCAGTCTCAGCAATGGGTTTGCACCACCTCCCTCCCAGTCAAATCTCGACAACAAGAGCGCCCCGTTCCTCATTTCTTCGGGCTGCAAACTCGTTCACAAGTACTTCTATGAATCATGCCACCCGGCCTACTTCGCCTTCGTACTTTTTTTCCCTACCGTAATCCTCAGAACTCGCTTTTCCCACCCTTTCCAAAATAAAACAACCTCCTGGGCTCTTTCGCTCCCCCTCCCCCCTTCTTTCCCC
Source organism: Podarcis vaucheri (assembly GCF_965113315.1). NCBI lineage: Eukaryota > Metazoa > Chordata > Lepidosauria > Squamata > Lacertidae > Podarcis > Podarcis vaucheri. The sequence continues at coordinate 54,009,864 of NC_138761.1, forward strand.
CCTCAATGAGGCGGCGACGTTTCCCCCTCGGTTAAAAACGCAGCTACGCAGAAAAAACGAGGGAACGCAACAAAGCCACACTTTATTCCCTCCCCGAGCGCCTCGTCCCCAAAGGCCGAAACTTCTGCGAAGGGACTTCCCGCTTCTCTCCCCTTTGTTTACGGGGGAAGGAAAGGCCGAAAGACGCCATTGAAAGGGAGGAGAGTCTACCCCCCGTTTCGGGACGGGAGAGGGAAGGGCAAAGGGGATCCCGTATAGGGTGTAGAGGCCCAATAGAGAAACAACCGTTTTCCTCTCACAGCCACGACTAAAAAGAGAGAGCTGCTCTTGATTTTTCGGGGGTGGGGGTGGGGAGGTGCATTTACCTTCGTCCAGCAGCCTCTCGAGGTGGTTGAATATCCCGCAGAAGTTGGGGAGGCTGCTCATGAGCTTCTTGTCGTTCATCAGCTGCATCAGGTAATCGGGGCTCGGCTTGGGCTTCTCCTTGGTTTCCATTTCCCCAACCATATTCCAAGCGCAGGGAGAGAGCGAGCGAGCGCCCGCACCAGCACTCGCCCAACCACCGCACTGGGCGCCCGCCAGGCGGGGAAAGAGACGGGGTGTGTGTTATGTGGGCTTGAAGCGCGAGGGGGGGAGGAGGCCTTTCCCCCCCTAAAACCGGGGGGGGTGAGAAGGAGGAAAACGAGGGAGCGGGGAAAAGGGGGCGCCGTCAACGAAGAAGCCACCAAAGCACACGCCGCTGGGTCCCGGGCGAGACAGAGAGAGGAAGAAAAAATAAGAGGGGGAAACTCGGTGACCCCCCCAACCCCTCCGCCTCCACCACGGAGGGCTGCGCCCTAGTCTTCCTCCGCCGCCGCCGTTTCTCCCTGTTTCCAGTCGCCGCTCCCACGGGAAGCCTTTCCCCACAGCGCCGTGCGCCCGCGGCCGGCGCAGTCTCCGGTGTTTCCCTCTCCGCCGCCGCCCGCTTCGCCTCCTCTCACCCGCCGCCCGCTTCGCCTCCTCTCACCCGCCGCCGCCGCACACGCAGACGTTGGCCGCGGTTCCTTCTCCTCGGCGCGGCTGCCGCGGCTGCTGCTACCCCCTGGTCTGTCTCCGCGGCGGGGAAGGGAGGGAGGGAGGCGGGCAGGCAAACGGGGGGCGGGCTTGGCTACTGTTTCGCGAGGAGTCCTCTCCGCCGCTGCCGCCGCCGCTTGTAAGGCTGTTCCCGGCCACCGGTGGTGCTGCTTCTGCTGCTGCTGCTGCTGGTGGTGGTGATGCCGCCGCCTCGCCTCCCGCTCCGCCTGCCTCCCTCCCCTCCCGCTGGTGCCGTTTGCTTGTGGCTGGCGAGTCTCTGTCCTGCCGCCGCCGCCGCGGTGCCTCCTCCTCCTCCTCTTCTTCCTTCGTCTTTCTCCTCCTCAGTTCGCTCCGGAGTTCGCTTCAGTTCAGCGCTGGCGGCGGCAGTAGCAGGCAAGCAACGGCGGCGGCGGGGAGGGGAGGGCGCGGGGGAGGGGCGGCAGCAGCGAAGGAGGCAGGGGCGGGGCGGCCGTTAATCAGCGAGCGGCGGCGGCGGCAGCGCCACTTGGCGGACTCAGGCCGCCCCGCCCCTACTGAGAGACTTGGGGACTCGCCTGACGAAGAACAGAGCGGAACCCGGCGGGGGGGGGGGGAGCTCCAACTACCGCGCGCCAAAAAGAACGCGGCGGCGCTGCGCACACGGATATATAAACACGCAACGCAATACTGTATATGTGCCTGCTTCGGTGTGACGGGGGCGCGCGCGCGCACGAGCAATCTCGTGCCGCCGCCTTAAGACTACTTTTACGTTCGACATGTATATGAGGGGAGGGGGGGTAAGGTGTTGTTGCTTTTGGCGCGCGTGCGCGTTACCATCGGCTGGCGCCTCTCCCCCTCCCCCGAACCACCGCCGAATTTCCACGAAAAATCGTCTGAGCGCACGAGATTATAGAAACTCCTTAAAGAAACTCTTGTTACTTCACCGATCTTACATTGGGGCGGGGCCCGGTCACGTGCCGGTGGCGGGGGGAAGTCCTGGTTGTGTCGCGGTTCTAAGACGCATGCGCCTAGAGGGATACGGATACGCGCGCTCCCTCGCGCGCGCTTTCAATTGTGCCGCGGCCCTGCCCCTCTCCCTGTCTCTTCCCCAAGCGTTGGAATGGAATGGGAGGGGCGAGGCTGAATGGAGCCCCGTGCGCCTGCGCAGAGCGAGAAACCAGAGTAATTTTGTTCTATCCCCTTGAAGTGGCACGGGGGGAAGAGCGGCTTCTCCGTGGGGGAAAAGGAGCTCGAGGCACACGCGCCCGTTGGCGAACTCTCCTTTGCTCGGCTCGCGTTCAGTCCCCACCGAGGTTGCGATATGTAGTGTGCACGTGTCGCCCGCTGGCTCTCCTGACGCGCGGAGCCGTGTCGTCCTTTTGCCACAGGAACGCAGCACCGCCGAGCCAGCCGCTTATGGCAGCGCGATGCTCGGCAGTTGGCGCGCCTCGCGGCCACCTCAACCCTCCCGCGCGCTGCTCGCGGGAGCCCTCAAGCCCCGCCCCGGTCGCCTCACGCGGGGACTTTCCCCGCAACGAGGCTGTCTTTTGCTCCCGGGCCTGCTGGCCTCTGCCTCGCGGGATCCCTCCTCTCAGGAGCACCTGTCCTTCCCGCTGTTATAACGGTCTCGCCGCGGCCAGACGGGGCAAGCATCCTTGTGAATGAGGCGGAGGCAGGAACCTGCGTGTGGCTCGCCTGCCCCCCCCCCCGACGGCCTCGGTTCCCCCCTCCATAGGCGCTCTCCCTTGGGGGCAAGCCCCGTGCGGAATGCTGCGGGGGTCGCTCCCAAGCCCAGCACGGCACGGGCTTCCTCTTGGTGTCCCTGAAGTCCGGCGTGCCCGGCGGCCGCCGCACAAAAACACAAGCCGGCCGCGGCCCGGTTGTCTGAATCCCTTAAAAGGGGTGGGGAGTAGGCGCGGACCGTTGCTTTTCCATCCAGGACCGCCCTCTCCCTCCAAGCGCAGAAGCCGTGGCCGTCCTCGCCTTCCTCCCGGCTCTTGCATGCTCGACCAAGGAGGCAACTTGGCATACGAAACGAAGCCCGGCACCTGCTGCTCCCTCCCCCCCCCCCGCGAGGTTTTCAATGCTTAAACCTCTCCTAAGCACCCCCCCGCGCCTCTTTCAGCCAAGGACGGGTGTTACCTGATCCTACAACTGTCATTGTGGTCCGCGGAATTTGCAAGCCTCCAGACCGCCCTCCCTCCACCCACCCAAACGGGCTGCACGGATTCTCCCTTCTCTTCCCCCACCCGCTTCTCTTTCTCAGGGTTTTCAACGCGTACCGCAGCGGCATCGATGCCACAGTTCTCTCTCCTTTTAAATTCACCCCTATTTACATCAAATTTACGTAAATGTGAATGTAAGCAGTATTTCAGAGGGCAGACATTGTCTTTCTTTCGTTGTTCCAAGGTGGACGCCTTTTTGCTGCTTGTTCAGCCGCAACACATGTGAAACAGATCATAGCGAAGTAACCGAATTCCTTTTTCAGTCGTCACACCCACATACCTCTGTCTGATCATGTACTACTTTTTTCGGTGTTAACATTTATGTTGGTTCCCTCCTTATATAGTGTATGTTCTACCTCCTCCCAAAAAAATTGCCTTAAAAATAGAATCGATCCCATACACACTTTCATGGAAGTGTTTATTTACTTCTCCGAAGCATTCTGAGAAAATGTACACAGGATCAGACTGCAAGACAGATTTCTATTCTAGGTGAGGCATATTTTCCTGAAAATAATTCAGAGGGACTTGCCAAGCACGTGTCCCCTATTTATTCAAAAGCATATTGCACTTTGTTCAACAAGTCTTGCCCTATGGAAGTGTGCTCAGGTTTAGAGTGTTACTCAGAAATTCCTACTAAAATTGATGTGTAAAACACATTAAGGTAAATATGAGAGAAGTTCTTGTTTGTTTATGCAGTTCTCCATATTTAAACAAAGGGATATTGATAACATTTATTACTTGGCAAAGCTATTTTAAAGAACTGCATTTATACAGTATTATCCTTATGAATGCATCCAATTATTTTGTGAATCAAAATATTATGGTACTTCCCCCAAGAACTGATGTGAGTACTAGTGCTTTACAGGGCTAATGTCAAATTCAATCAAACATCTGCCCTGAAATTTAGAGGGAAGTTGTGTCAGCTTCTATTAATAATGTTGGTTCTACTAAAGATTATATATATATATATATATATATATATATGGAATGTTATTTGTGTTCAAGTGTAAGGTACTATTTTTTCCTTCTTTTTGCATCTGTGCTTAATATATATGATAGAAAAACAATCTTTACAAATGTATAGGCTAAACTTTTAAAATGTTTTCTTTCAACGTGGCTTATTTTCAGATTTAGAAAAAACAGTATCTCGTAGCCCCATCCTAAACATGCTTGCTTAGAGGTATGTTTATAATGGAGCATGGTCTAGCCAGAGATAAGCACTTTAACAAAATCACATGTTAAAACATGTGCTACAGGACCAAACTAGATGTGACAGTAGCAGCCACAGCTGGCTATTCATGTCTGCCCCATTTTCATCTAAAACCATGAGGGTCCACTTTTTACAATGAGAGGGACCCGTGGGTGAAAATAACATCCCTACGATTGCTTACCACCATCACCACCACCCACTCACTCTCCATCACTTCAAACATTGTTTCTTTCCATCATTTCTCACATGTTTTGTGATTGCAGCCAGGCTGGGATAAAAATGTATGTGGCAACAGAGTAAGATGGAGCATTCAGCTCAACTTTTGTTGTAAAACCCACTTTGCATACCCTGTTTTCAGACATGAGCCATTAGCATGGTGGATCCCATCATGTCTAGTTTGGCCCTTTTTGTTTGTAGCTTTGGAAGTATCTGAAGAGGCCTGAAGCACCAAACAGAAAGTCTTTGAACTGATCCTTCAGAATGCAGCTGATTTAATACAGCTGGGATAGCTCAGCCAGTACAGCATGAGACTCTAAACCTCAGGGTCATGGGATCAAACCCTACGCTGGGAAAAGGATTCCTGCATTGCAGAGGGTTGGACTAGATGACCCTTGTGGCCCCTTCCAACTCTACCATTCTATGATTAGCGTGATCAATGATCATTGTTTAGGCTAAAGACCTCTGTGCCTTGAAATGCACAAGTACTTCTGCAGGCAATCTAAAAGGCATTTGTTTAATCTAGAGTTCTGTTCTTTTTACCCCTCTGTTGCTTTGTTTATGGATCCAATGGCATATTCTTTCACTCTCCTCCATGTAACTACTCCTCATTTACACATGTGCACAACTTGCCTGCTCTCATGTTCTTTTCAGGAAGATCCTGATGCTTTCATGAGTCTTGTTTAATATTGTCACTAGGCAACTGCTCAAATTGCCATGGGATTAGTCTGTTCTTCCCATTGAAATGGCAACAAAGGGGAGACATAATTCTCCATGTGACCTTGTCGCATCAGATCTGGTGATCACACATTCCCTGGGTGTGACCCAATCTCATAGCTTTGCTTTGCTAGCTTCCTTCCTTTTCCTACCCTAAAATAGAAAATGGCTCCGGTTTGTAATAATCTTTGCAGAATTTGCCAGCTAGCTGAGACATTAATAGTGCCAAAGTGCAGGTGCCTTGAGGGCCACATTCTGCACCTACCTAGTCTATCGTATTCTGCCTTCTTTTAAGTGCTTCTCAATAGTGCTTTTTTCACTGTTGCAACTCACAAAGGGTCACACACAAAAATAAAAAAGGAACTGTGAGCATTTCTGGCTTCATTTTGATCATTTCATCTGCCAAAAGTCTATTGACACTCTTGAAACATTCCTCTGACTTACTACAAGTGCTGACCTGATTTTCAGCTTTGTTCCACATTTGGATGGTCAAATTTTTAGCAAAGTGGCAACTCACTTCACACAGGCCGCCAAATAAATCACCTGCTAGGATTCTTTGCAAAAATGTTTATTGTTACTGTGTGGAGACTTAAATATAAAAATTTAATTCTATAGAAAAAAGATAGTGGCTGTTCTTTTTGGATGAGAAAAGGGAATACTACAATATATTGCTCATATAACAGAAGAACCAGCTTCTAGAGTTCAAATTTAAATTGAGTGTGTGTTGTGAGGTCCTTCCTGTTTGTTTGCTTTAAGCAAGGGTTTTGTTTGTTGCTTGAATGTATGCCTTTCACATGGTCATCTGTTCACTTGCAGAATTAGGAAATTGTTTTAGAAATCCAGTCTCCTGTGTGATAGTAATAAATGTAATTTTATACCACCCATCCCCACCAATTGATGCTTGGGTATATCACAAAATACAATTATCAAATACAGTGAAAAGCCCATTTCTACTTGTTTACTTAAAAAATATTTGTACCTTATAACATCCTTCAGTTTTATAGTCTCCACCTGATGCAAAAATATATATGAGTGTTTTCACTAGTTAGCCTTTATAGCAATAAAGTTCCACAATTCAGGGTATCTTCTCCACAGGCACTTGCTTCAGATGACAGAAGCACCTGAAAAAGATAGTAATGTGCAGACAGGTTAATGCTCCCTCAGGTGCACAGGTTCCCACACCATGTACAGTTTTAAAGTTTAGCATCAGTGCTTGAATAGTGTTTGGAGATGAACCTGAAGCCAGAGGAGGCAAGTTATATTTCTAATGTTCAGTTCCATTTTTGTTGCCTAGCTGCTGTATTCTGAATGGTGCCATATCAATCTTCAGTGGCAGCTCCAAGTACAGAATACTGTAGTACCTAATTTGGAGATTACAAAAACATGGTTTATATATTTTTATCCCGGAAGCATAGCAACTGGTAGGACAAAGGTAAGGTAGAGCCAGTGTGGTGTAGTGGTTAAGAGCAGTGGACTTGTAATCTGGGGAACCGGGTTCGCGTCTCCGCTCCTCCACATGCAGCTGCTGGGTGACCTTGGGCCAGTCACACTTCTTTGAAGTCTCTCAGCCCCACTCCCCTCACAGAGTGTTTGTTGTGGGGGAGGAAGGGAAAGGAGAATGTTAGCCGCTTTGAGACTCCTTCGGGTAGTGATAAAGCGGGATATCAAATCCAAACTCTTAAAGAACCCCTGGACGGTTGCGTCCAGTCGAATTCGACTATGGGATGCGGTGTTCACCTCCACTTTCTTGTCATGACTGAGCTTCAATTTGTTCACCCATATTGAGGTCATCTGGGCACTAAATCAGTACTTCCTTTGCCTCATCTGAATCTTATATAAAGGAGAAAGAGAGTTGAATGTTACCTCTCAAAGATTTTATGTAGATGAGGACAAGATACTCTCATGGGATGCCATAGCATAAATGCCACAGCATTAAACAGTATTTCCCCAGCACCACCTTCTTGAATTGGCTCTGCAGGTATTATTTTTATTATTAAAATAAAAGTTCCTGGCACCTGAGAAATAGAAAGAGAACCACCAGCAAAACACCATGCCATCAACTCCCTGTATAGAAAGCCTGCCCAGAAGGATTCCATGGTTGATAGAGGTTTAAGAATATTCATAATGTCCAGGTTCAAGCACTAAATATGTAAGTAACTAAGCAGCTTGGATTTTTCCAGTCATGTGTAAACTGATTCAGAATCAAGAAATCAGCACTCCCATTCTGATTGATCTAGACATATACTGCTTTTTCTGAGAAATGTTGATAGCAGTACTGGGCAAATAAATAGAGTTTATTTCTGTACCGCCTTTTTGACAAAAAGTCCCCCAAGGCAGCAGATGGTTTATGCACAAAAACAAATTTCAAATTTAAAAAATGCAGCTTAGAAAAGTTTAGGATAACAAATACATTTTTTTTAAAAAAAAGACTACAATCAAAATACATTCATATTCCTGCTAAAGGCAAAGTTTAGTTCCCACAAAAATGTCAGGGAGAGCAGGAGAAAACCCTTAGGGAGCTGCTGTTTCTTATTAAGGCCCCAGTCAAGGGGTGGGGCAGACAGATGGAAAATCCTGCCCCTTGGTGGTCCAGCACAATCTCTCCCCTGCATATTCCATGATGATTCAGAAAGTTGTGACTTGTGACCTTGAATACAACTTAACTACATGTGTCTGCTACTCCCGAGTCCCAACACAAATGAAGAAAGACTTCTAGGACTTAACTATAAGTCTCTCTCCATTCATGTTGGACTGTGAGTAACAAAAGCACACAAAGTGGTATTCAACTAAGTTTTAATCAGAGTAGACCCACTGAAATTAATGGACCTACTTAGCCATTTTTCATTCATTTCAGTTTGTCTGATCTGAGCAAAACTTAAGTTGAATATCATCCACAAGGTAAATCCAGGCATGCCCTCCTTGTGCAAATAAGTGGACTCCTCAAATCCAACGTGTTCCCAGTGGCAGAAGGGGAAGGGATTATTTCCTCTAAATTCGTCTTGCAGATCCAAATGCCCCTCCCACTTACAGAAGGTTCTCTTACATTCCAGAATAGACTTTCAGAAGCAATGGGTTGCATGGAGAAGGGGGAATTCATGAAAATATGTTTTTCAAAATCATCTCCCTTCTTCCAGTGGGAGTGTCATGTAGCAGAACTCCACAGCTCTAAAGTCTGGCTCCAAGTATTTGTATAAAATCTGTTTTTATACTAATACGAACAAAAAAACCCAAGTATCTTCTCCACTGCATTTGTCAGTTCTCTTTCCATTTTCCATCATGCCAAGAACTTGGATAGTCCCTTCAACAGCTTTGAATCATTTTGAGGTGGTTTCTGTATTCCCAACACTGCTGAGCAAAATGTTTTCCTGAAATAAAAGAACTATGCAATCAGTTGTATCAGCTGAAGAGTGCTCTAGACTTTGTTTTTCTCAAATACCTTATGCTGCATAGCAAACTTCTTTTGAAAATGAGAGGAGTTTCAAAAGCCGTGACATTGGGGTCAGCTATTCAAACAAGGATGGAAGTCCTTTGCATGAATCTTAAGCAGCTCTTTAGATTCCAGCCATTGTACATAGTGACAAAATGAGATTGGCAAAGGCATGTATGACATCACATTCCTACACATATAAAACTCAAAATGCACAAGTACAAGATGGGGCATAATAAGCGAGAAAGCAACACTTCCAGAACGATTTTAGAATTCTAGCAGATAAAAAACTGAACACGAGTTAGTGATATAGTGCTGTGGGAAAATGGCCATTGCCATTTAGATTGTATCTATGGACAGGTGACTGCGGAAGTAATAGTACAGTGCTACTGAAAACTGGAAAGGGCTAATTTGGACTACTGTGGTGTGTGTGTGTCTCCTGCTTTCAGTTCTGATTCAATTTGTCTCCCAGGCAGTAAACATGGAAGTAATATATTTGAACAAGGGCTGGTCTTCACATGCACATTCATCATTCAATTGTAACATCAAATACTGAGTTCCTTTGTGTAAATCAACCATCATGCATCGTCACAAATAGAGTTGACAAACTCTGTGGTCACAGTTCACATGCTCAGTTCAGAGTCTTCACATTATTTATTGCTCTATCACAGGCATGTCCAAAGTCCGTTCTGGGGGCCTAATCCAGCCCCCCAGCTGGTTTTATCCGGCCCCTATGGCAGTTTATTTATCGGGGTCAAATCCTTAAAAAAGCTCATCAAGTTTGATCAGCCCCCATGCATGTTCACTTCTTCAAATCTGGCCATCTTTGAAAAAAATTAGGTACCCCTGCTCTATCACATCTGTAGGCCACCCAAGATATTTGAGACAGCATATAAATAGTTATTTTGCATATTATCCTCAGAGCAATGCTGCAAGGTAGGTTAGACCAAAAGAAAGTAATTTTTCAGAGAACTTCACAGGCAAGCAAAGTTTTGAACCCTGTTCATCCCAGATTGCAAGAGAAACCCTGCAAATGCTTTTGGGCAATTTGAAAGTTTTGAATATATAGAGCTAAGCCAATTTAGAGTATAACATAAATACAAATTGATGTGTACATTAAGTATGTTTCATGCTTACTATCTGATTTATGCAGTGGCATTATTCTACTGTAGCATGGCACATATTCTTAGAACAAACCCTCATTAATCCTCTGTGTGAAAGCAGAATATCAGTTCATGTTAATTCTCAAATAAGCATAACTATTTGTTACTGCCTTTGTTTTCTTGTCAGTACCACAATAAGATATAAGTCACACGAGCTAACTAAGGTTTCTGCAAAGATGGATATTTTTTATTGCATTTTTCCTTATTTCACTGTGAGAGAAGAACTACCTGCATTTTTTGTAGTTTTGTTTCATATTATAGATAACAGTCATTTCTAAGTTGTTTTCAAATTGTACTCATCAGACCATATGATCTAACTTTTACCCCCCACCCTTCCAGCATTAACTACTAGTGTCCAAGAATTTCTTAATTTGGACCCTTTGGGTTGATGTATGTACAGTACTGGGCAAAGATGCCAATTTGCAGAGGAAGGGGATAGCAAGCAAAAAGAGGGGGCATGCAGTAAAGCCAAGCAGCTATTCCCAAAATGTAAAGCATTTTACTTTATTTTATTTTTTTAATGCCCTGCACGATGGGACAAAATACACAGTCCTTTGCCATATTGTCTTTGCAAAGCCTGTCTGTTTGGTCATGCGCAGAAAGCAGCTAGGCAGTGAGAGTGGGATGTATTGACAAGAACAAGATGAATGACCCCCTGGAGACTGCGGGTTTGTATGCTAGTTTCCACCACCTTTTCATCCCTTTGTAACCCATTTTGGTTCACATGCAGATTAATTTTGACCAAGTCCTTACCAAATGCTCTCTTCTTTTCCACCCACTTAGCTTTGGAAGGTAGACTGGAGAATCTAAATATTTATGAGGTCCTCTCTCTCTCTCTCTCTCTCTCTCTCTCTCTGGTTTATGATGCACCGTTGTTGAATGTAGAGGAATTACGTTAATGAATGCATGCCTGCACACACAGACACAGAAACCAGGCAAAGGGGGAAAACACACACAAAGCTTTGTCAGCTCTAATGTCGGCTCTTACCAAACAGTTCCCATGGAAAAAGAGAGAGAGAGGCAAACAGATTCAAAATCTTGCCAGGAGAAAAGGTTGTACAAAAGATGAACAAAGTTGCGTCTTTGCTTTCCTTGGCTATAAAAGTGCCTTGTTTCATATCGGGGCGGAGGGTGGGGGGAAGCCGAAATGAAACACATTCATATACAAATTAAAAGTTTGTTTAAAATGCTGTAACTGATTTGAGCTGCTCAGTAGCACAGAGAGAAGTCCTATATTGTGCTTGGATCAATGCAACCCCGAAACAAAAAGTTAACAAATGGCACAGATCTTGTTTGCTTATCTTCTTGCATACTTTCTTTGTCTCTGAGGATTTTGTATACAAATAAATATCAACTGGACAGGATTGCATGACATATGGTGTATGCTGATGTTCTTTCTTTCCTTGTGCAATGTTTGTGAAACTGGTCCATGCTTGACTAAGACTGTCATTCTGTATATACTTAGGTACAAGCCTCATGGAACTCAATGGCTCTTACTTCTGAGTAGACATGCATAGGATTGGGCTAGAAGCTCATGCTCTGGACACCTCCTGCCTTGACTACTGCAAGCCTCCTTTCTCAGACTTTCCCTTGTCGTGCATCAAACCTCTCCCTGCCTCAGAACTCTACTGCCAAAAATGATAGACCTTTCTAGTCACTCAAACTATAGGACACTATATTTAACTATATTTAAGTTAAAATACTTAAATTGGCTTCCCATATCACTTATGTCCACAACAAACACCTTCACCTGCAGTCCTGTCAGGCTTCCTGTGTGCATTCTCAGGTAGATGGGGAACAACTTGCAGTAACTAGTCCTGTGTACACAGTTTCTCACCTGAATCAAATGGCTGGAGCTACTTAATGGGAAACTACCCCCCCCCCCAAAAAAAGGAGGTATTTTCTAATTTGACAGCATAACATGTTTAAAAAAGGTCTTCTATCTTTGTAATTTAATTTAAACATTTAATATGGGTTCAAAACCATATATTACAATGAAATTGCAGAATTTTACACACAGATGAATGCATTTTATTAAAATACTGGAACTGAAATATAGACTGCTTTACTTTATGGCAAAAGACTAATATTTTAAATCTTTAATTGTCACTGTCCTCCCTACCTCCACCCTTTTTATTACTTGGCCTTCACAAACTTAAGCAGAAGACTGGACAAATTTTCTCTGTTTCCTTTCACAACAGAGCAGTAGGACATGGAATTTTAAAACATGCTGTCTGTGTTAGCATTTTAAAAATGGTTAGGCAATGGCAGAATGTTTGCTTGTTCTTTGAATACAATAGGATTTTTACTATCTAACTCCTATTTATATTTATGTCTGTTGGGATTTCAAAAGCAGTTACCCTAATAAATGTGTTCCAGTTTTTATTGTGCTTTGTTTTCAAGTTGTCCAATTTGATATGTAATTGAATCCAATAAAGCGATCTACATTTCATTTGTTCAAAGGCTATCATTTATGTCAGGCTCAATATTGACACTGCCATTTACATTTACATTGCTAGGGACTTTGTGGAATGAAAATTCGCTCCGAGCTAGATCCGATGCAAAATGAACTTACTGTGCAGAGTTTGCTGCACACCAGGGGCCTGCAGTGGAACTATTGCAATGCCTGATAAGTCTTAGCAAGATGGGCAAGAACCGTTACAGTGGCCAGGTTCACACATTACACTGAGCCAATGTTAAGCTACAGTTTCTTAAAACAAATATTGTTTAAAGCACCAGCTGCCCCACAGAGGATTAAAAAAATCAATGTACATTCACAAGTTGTAAGTGAGGTTTGAAGATGGTGGTGCATCATTTAGCATGCAGGAGTTCAGAGTGTCTGCTGAAAGAAGTCTGCTGATATTAGGAATAAATACTAGTCAGTGATCCCAATGAGAAGCTGAGTATTACAAAAATAAAAATGAATAAGCAACATGTTTGTTAGGACTATCACAGCAGGGGTAGAACATGGTCCACTGATGGACCACTGGGCAACTTCAGGTGGGCCACCTGGTGCCTGCTGGTTGCTAAAACTCTTGCAAGGTGTGTTGGACAATTCTCTTGATCTGATCCAACAGATAACATCTTAGGTTCTTAAGCAAGAGTTCATTCTTGGAATCTGTTAATCCAGTTCAGCTAAGCATTAAGTGTACAGATATCATTGGTGAACTACAGGGATTCTAGATTTTTTAAAATTATTATTATACAATCTAATTCCTGACATCAATTCATGCTTGACTTGAATTTAAACATATTTTTCTGCATTGTACTTTTCCCAATTGAAAGTTTTTATCGGTATTCTCCCATATATATGTTTTCCTAGTTTTTCTCGAGTTGCTGAATACCAGAGAGAGAAGTTTGCATAAACCTCAATTTGAGCATTATTTTTCTATTAAGAAAGAATTCAGTCTTTCAAAACTACATGAGCAGAATTTGTTTGCAGAAATGTAATTCCACAAATGTCAGTGCTCAGAAGCTGAGTGCTAATTACGTGATCTAATTTTGGTGATTTTTTTAAAGAAGAAAAGTTAATGTCAGGAGTCACCCATATTTCCTTTTTACGAACGATTTATCTACCCAGTTATTTGTATCCCACCCTTCTACAACACAGCTCACAGTCTGAATAAAATCACAATAGAACAAAAGCAGTCATAAGAATTATGAAGGGAAGAGAGAAAAGGACTGAGGCAGCAGCAATCAACAACAGATGTCAAATCAGTAATACACTACAGAGGAGCACATCTGAACAGGAAGGTTTTAGCTGACTTCTAGAGGGAGATTTTAAAAACGTGCTTACCCAAATATCATGCAGCACGCAGCTTCCTTAGCTTGGGTACAATTGTTAAGAAGTTATGCTCTCTCATGTCCACCATGATCGATCATACCTCAGGTGGTGTGGAATACAGAGTAAAGTATGAATCTGCATGCAGGCAGAATCATATTATCAGTGGCAACCCTTCTGGTGGATCGTCTTAATTTTCACTTAGACTCACCAGGCAGAAACAATGAACTTTTAACATTCTGATGGTGGCCAGAGAGAGAAAACATTCAGGAGACAATGTTGAGCACCTTTCGCCATGCCTGTTCAACGCCATCTCCTATCTTTGTCCATATTCCTTTAAAGCACAGTGGGGCAACCTCAAATCGGGGAGTCAGATGTGTCCCTCCAGTTGTCTCGGTCTGGCCCTCACATCTCCTCACCACACAGCTCACTGGTCCTGTTTCACACTCTCCTCAAGTGTTTTTGCCTAGCCAGAATTGTTTGTGACCTGTGATAATGCTTCACACCTGCCTGAATGGAGAATGGGCAGGTATGTAAGGTGGGGGTTAGAAACTCCCGATTTCGCATGGCTGGAATGAGACTTGTGTGAAAGGTCACGAGCCACTCTACTCATATTTCCTTCTGGCCCTGCCGCCTTTGCATCCAGCCAGGCCACCCACTGGCATGTGCCCCCCTCCCCAAGTTTCTCATCTGTGCTTTAAAGAAATAGATATGAAACAAAATACTCCGTATACAGTTCCTGAACCTCTTAAGCATGTCTTTATGAGCAATTACACACAGTACTCACAGAGCAGGGCTCCCAAGTTTTGTAAGCCCCAGTACCTATCCCAAAGTACCTATCCTGCATTGTTTGATGCTAATCTCCAAATGTCTTTGAAACATTAAAAGATTATAGCAACACTCCTTATACCACCGCCTTCCTATACTCATTTCCGCTACAGTTTTACAGAAGCCATTTCAAAATAATAGCACAGAATTTAATAACGCCTTCGCTAAAGCAGTGGTAGCCAATGTGCATTCCAGATGTTGTTCTATAGCTCCCATCAACACTGGCCATTGGTCATTCTGGCTGGGACTGAGGGGAGTTGGAGTCTTGAAGATACCACATTAGCTACCTCTGTGCTAAGGCATACAAAATAGGGCTCACAGCTCATACTCAGCTCCTGGTCTTGACAGAAGCTTTTACTTAACCAATCACAGAAAATACTTTAAAATAAAAAAAATCCTTCCAGTAGCACCTTAAAGACCAACTAAGTTAGTTCTTGGTATGAGCTTTCGTGTGCATGCACACTTCTTCAGATACACACTGAAGAAGTGTGCATGCACACGAAAGCTCATACCAAGAACTAACTTAGTTGGTCTTTAAGGTGCTACTGGAAGGAATTTTTTTATTTTGACTATGGCAGACCAACACGGCTACCTATCTGTAACAGAAAATACTTTGGCAAGGTAAAAAGCAATATGGCAGACCCAGCATATAAATATTTTTCTGTAGACTACTTGGAGGTTTTCTTACAATCAATCAGTACATATATGAATTTTGTTAAATAAACAAATAGAATTTGAGGATTACATATCATTGAGTATCTTTTGGGGGTCCTTTTAGAATATACTGCCACCATTTCGTCTGGGCAAACATTTGTCTTGGAAGGTAAACTTTTTAAATGTCTATTTTGCTATTATGTCAGCAAAATCCAATTCAAGTGAAAGCTTCCAGACCCTCATTAAGACCCTTCAGACATGGTTAAACTCAAAGGAGCAGAAAGCATTTGCTTGGCTTTAATGTAAAATATGCAGAGCAAACCCATCCTTAATTAGACACACATGTCTTTCAAGATATCAATAAATGTTTCCTTTTTTGATAAGTGTGGTTTAATAAAATGTAATAACAAGAGAGTGAATGCACCGAAGACATAATTTAATAGAGATTAAAATTAACAGACAAATTTGCAAACCTCAGCAGTGGCTAACAGTCCATTTATTTAAAGAAAATAGCTAAATTCCAGTTTTACTGTCAATTGGTCAAACAGGGATGGGGAAGAACTCTGGAATTTTATTGTAACTCATTTTGGAATATCAAATGGTACTTCCTCCTCTGCTTTATATACCATATTCCAAGTCTATAGAAGATTGCACCAAAATTTGATAAGTTATGTTCATTTGGCGTTCAGTTTGGAGGCTGTCACATTGCTGCTGCCTAATGTGTTCTGACTTCCTACAACTTTCCAGGGAGGTTTTGACCCAGGGGTTGCAAACCCTTTTGGGCTTACGGACACATTGGCAAACCAACCAAAGGAACTATTGTGGGCACCCCACACACCCCACAACTACGCACACATTGCAACGTTGTCCATCAGCTGCAATGGTATGCTTCCCCCCCAAAAAAATCTAATTTCAGTGGGAGTAGAGTTGGAAGAGGAGGCCCTGTGGGCTCCAGAGAAAGCCTCTGGGCACACGGGTGCCCTGGCCCACCATATTGGCAGCCCTTGCTTGACCTATGAAATGAAAAGTAGCTTGGAAGGAACCCATGTGTCTAAGAACGCTCTTCTCCCATAAAGACCACTATTTTGGATCAAGAGCACTCACTTGGCTATCAGCTGACCCTAACCTAAAGGAGAAGGGAATATGTGGACTTCTTCCATCTTCAGAAAGGATCCAGCGATAGTGGTCCAAATCTGGAGTTATCATGAAATACGGATCTGTGGGCTGTGATGTTGTTTTAACAAAATGAAATAAAATACCTGCCTACTGGGTTTCTGCAAAGTTTTAAATTGGTTTCAATTCAATTTCTAATACCATTACCTTAAAAAAAGATTTTTGATTCCCCCCCCCTTTCAAAACAAGTGTATCTGTCAGAAAAAAAAATCAATGTTATCCTGAATAACCTGAAGTTGCCATGTGAAAAACTTGTGTTATAGAAGCCATATGGTGGTGGTGGGGATATGGAGGATAAAAAGGGTTTTAAGAAAAGGTTGCAGAGAAGAAGAACATTTTTGGAACAATAGTACTTTTGTTTGAATCTCCAAAGGCAAAGAAATCTACTTTTGCTCAGTAGCTACAGACAAGGTGCATCTCTGAAGCAGAGGCTTTAGGAAACCTCAAGAGGAAGAAGTCAAAGCTGTATTACACAGACCATCTTTTAAAAAGTATCATAGATTCTCTAAACCGAACACTGAACTTTACTGGTAGCCTGTGTAACTCAAAGAGAACATGCACAACTTGCACCATAAACTTGATGCCATGCATTATTTTACACTAGGAAATTGACTGTGCAGATCACAGGACAGCAGTGTCAGGTAATCTTGAAGAATCTCTCAAAATCAGAGGTATACAAAAGGGGAGTCATGTACCTTCCGGAAATGCTTAATTCCCATGCAGACTTTTCTTCAGTCTCATTCTTCACATTGACAAACTGATACTGTGTGTGTACCAATGCAACATTTAGGATTGTTGGAGGGACAATTTTCTTCCCGCTCTCTCATATTTCAGAAATATCTGTATCTCTGGTCCACTTAGTAGTTCTACAGATGGCATTACCATTTTTAGATTTACATAAATATTTATATAAATACTAGATGTGTTTGCCAAAGGATGTGTGGATGACCTCGATATACTCAATATACTCAGGTTTCTTTTCAGATCATATAAATATTTCACCTTTTTTACTCAATATGAGCTAAAAAAAACCACTACCACAACCCATCCTATTACAATCCATAGCTTCTTTGCCATTGAATCTTGAACATATCCAAGCTCAGGTCTTTGAGCCTTACAGTAAATTAATCCTCCCTCAAAAAATGAAAAAGTAAAGTGAGAAACAGCCTTCGATCATATTCTGTTTTGCTGAGTCTTACCCCTATCATGAACTTACCTTGTGGTTTTAGGCAAGTTAATCTCTCAGTCCAATTTGTGTATTCATTAGGTGTTGGCATTAAGTATCCTGGTGGAAGACTGGCAGAAGCTCCTCCCCTCTACCACCACACAGATAACCTCCCATGTGATGCAAATGGACAATCAGGAGTGGCTCTGTTCACATTCTTTCTTTTCCACCATGTTGTTTTTGCATGAGGTCCTGGTGAGTGTATGAACCAGGGCTCAGACTCCGCTTCCTCAGGGTTATAGTGAGGAATGTGAAGTGCTTCAGACGTTCCAAAGCATTATACCAACCTCAACTTAGTGTTCTCCAGATAGCATGGCCAATGGTCAGGAATGATGGGAGCTGAAGTCCAAAGGATCTAGATGGAATCAGTTTGTGGAAGGCTGTGTTATATATATAACAATGGTGATGATGATTTAGGGTGGCCATAGCACTGACAGGAGATGATAGAAACTGATGGGTGATTTGGCTGTTCTTCATGTAAAACCATTCCGGAACTTCAAATTACTCCAGTATTGAAGGTCGGAAACCCAGGGAAGCTTTTCTTCTGTGACTGAGGAATATTATGATAAGAAGGAAATTTGACACTGCTCTAAGGTTTTATGTTGGAAGAGGTGGGTATGTTGGAAAAAGCACAATGTGTGGTTAGTCCCTTAGTTCTTTTCCTTCTCTGCCAGTGGCACTGTTAGAAGAGAACTTGGGGACAGAAATCTGGGAGACGAGATGAGTGTGGGGAGAGAAGCAAACAAGAGCTTTAAAACACATGAGGAGGAGGAATGCTGATGGGACAGTACCAAAGGTGACCCAATAATAGTCCACTGCCCTGAAGGCCTACAAGCCTCTGGAGTAAGACTTACACATCACTATCTGAAGGGGGGCACTTGTATGTCCAGAGTAAAATAGGGACAGTCAACATGATGTCCTCCAGATGTTGCAGAACCATAGTCGCCATCATCCCTGACCATAGCCATGCCGGCTTGTGCTGATGGGATTTGGAATCCAACAACATCTGGAGAGCACCACACTGGCTAGCCTTGGATTAAGCACACGAGTGTCCACTGTTGAAATTCAGAATGGAAACTCCTTGGACAGGGAGCTTGTCTCTCTTGCTTACACCAGCCTCTAAAGTGGTTATTAGATGTTTGAGACTGATTCCCTCTAGGCCTTCCATCCAAGCACAGTGTTGTCTTGCTGGGTGCAGCTGGTGGGAGTTGTAGTCCAAAACATCTATGAGGGCACCAGTTTAGGTAAGCCTGGTTTATACTCTTCAGCAAACTGTGAATAATGGTGCTATCTAGACAAATACATAAATAGATTTATTTCACAGGTTAATTTAGGGCAATGTGAAGCCATTCCTAACATTCTGTAGCCCTCTCAATTCAGTAGACTATACACTGCCAGGCATCAATAGAAGTGCTTCAGTGGAACAGCTGCATAAACAAGAATCAGAGGGAGAGTTTATATAAACAAATTAATTACTGCTGTAAAAGGGAGGCATAGCAGTCTGACCGTGCCGGGTATAGCTTTATCTAAGCAGGTATAAATCAATAGCAAAACATACATTTCATCTTGCATACGGTTTGCCTCCTCCAGGACAAGTTGAATCCAGACCACTTACTGTAGCCTTGCCTGTTACTCAGTCAGCGTGTTGTTGATGCCATTTACAATTTCCAGGGTTTTTGCCTCATAACACTTCTCAAATGTCCCCCTGAAAATTCTTTTGCCAGCCACACATTCACCGAAGCTATAATAACAGATGGAGTTTTATGCTCAACTGGCTTTTTTCTCTAGTTGATCAAACTGAAAAGCCAGACAAGATGGAAATTTGCTGAAATTTAGATTTCTTCCTGCAGTTTTACAGATCTTATAAGTTATCATTCATTGATTATGCGAGCTCCCTCGTCTCTGGCATCTGTTTGCTGCATATGGAGGAAAGACGAATTCATTTTTAAAAAAACACCAGAGCACAAGATGGAACACAAATACATATCTCAAACAAACAAACAAACAAACAAACAAACAAAAGCGGCAATATAGAAAATGTGTGCAGCTTTCTCCATTCTCTTCCCTCCACCTCACCCAATGATTCCCAAACTGTGTGCTAGGGCACAGCAGCATGCTATAAGAAGGGTTGAAGTAATAATGCTCAACTTTTGTATAACTTCACAGTCCTCACAATGCATCACATGCATTATCTAGCTGTAATCCTGACAAGAACCCTGTAAGATCAGTCTCCAATGTTGTCTCCCATATTGCAGATGGCGTGGGGGGACTGAGGGAGTGTGGCTTGCCTAAGGCTACTCACTGGGTTCATGGTGGAGACAAGATTCAAACTGGGGACTTTCTGATTCTCAGCTCACTCTCGTAGCCATTATGTTACATTAAGCTACCATCTCTGAAGCTTCCATAGCCCTTGGTCTTCCATGAATATGGTTTTAACAGTGTGTCCGTAAGTGGGGTGCTAGGTGGAAACATGAATAGACAATCCCACTATTGCAAGGCGAGTGTCTGGTCATTGTGCTGGAGCCTCTGGTCTTCCACATGGTGCTGCACTACAACTCACATCATTATTGGGCATCCTGGCTAGAGTTAATGGGAGAGCCAGTGTGGTGTAGTGGTTAGAGTGTTGGACTAAGACCTGGGAGACCAGAGTTCAAATCCTCACTCAGGCACAAAGTTCACCTTGTGGCATTTGGCCAATCACTCACTCACTCTCAGCCTAATCTACCTCAAAAGATTATTGTGAAGATAAAAATGGGGAGGAAAAGGAACTATGTACCATCTTGAGCTCCTTGGAGGACAGGTGGTATCAAAATATCACTGAATGAATGAATGAATGAATGAATGAATGAATGAATGAATGAATGAATGGAGTTGGCACCCAACAGCATCTGGAGGGCTGCAGGTTCTCCACGCAACACAGAAATATGCCTCCAGTTTTAAGCTGGGGTGGGGCAATGGGATGACAACCTGAGGAACTCTGATAATGCAGGGACCGCGGCGAACGTGGTTTTAAAAATCCCCTTCAGACCTTTCTCAATCAACAAGAGGTAGTCAGGGACTGAGTAGGTGGAGCCAGAAACATTGCAAGGTAGGAAGCTCCCTTATAGCGAGCCAGACCATTAGTCCATCAAGCTCAGTACTGCCTACATTGGGTGACAGCAGCTCTCCAGGGTTTCTCAGCCCTATGTAAAGATCTGAGATCTTCTGCATGTGAAGCAGTTGAGCTACAGGGCCAGCATGTATGGCCCTGTGCCTCCTGCCTGCAGAAGTGGCTCTCTGGGTGGTGTGGAGTCACTCTGATAGCTTCCAAGCAAGGATATCAATGCCATTTACATGGACAAGCAGGAGCACCAGGTGACCTCTGGTGAGGCATTCGTGCTGCACCAACCTCCCCACTACCTCACCCCTCTGTCTCAGTGAACAACAATGACTCACCTACCTAGAAGCAAGTGCAGTGGTTCTGCACCAGCCAGAACTGCTTCTGCCTCTCAGTGTTAATATTACCTGCTCATATTTCCTATACAACTGTGATGGGCCGTCCATGGACAGAAATACGGTGAGCCGGCAATCTGTAGAAAGATTCTGACATAGTTCGCAAGAAGTACCCAAGTCCCTCCTTTCCAGCAATTGTTCCATATGTTGTACAGATAATCTAGCTCTTTGAGGTGGGTAGGCAGGAACTGTAGACCATGTATATTTAAGGATCCTGAAATTCATGGATTTATTCTTCGTCATCCCATGGCATGCTTCCGCATTGCAGTACTTCATTATTCCCACTCCAGTTCACACGTTCTGCCTTAAAGACTCAGCTATTTGTTTCACCTTATCAACTCTGTGGTCATCTGAAAAGCTGAACTAAAAAAAGAAGAAGATTCCTCTCTCCTCTCCTGGCTACTAAAATGCCAACCATTGCCATTTAAAATGTAACATTTATTTAAGAAAAAAGTTATGCTAATCAGCAGTAGCAGTAGCACACCTGCTGAATATGTATTTGTGCAAGTAGAAGAAAGGTGGTCATGGACAATTCAAGGGTTTTCTTTCCATTAGCGAGATTCAGTTGACAGTGTTCATAATAATAATAAAAGTAAACACGGATGGTCCTTTATCAGAGTAAATAGGCTTCGGAGACCTGCCATGTACTCTTGTTATCAGCACTGCTTCCTTCTCTGCCTAAAGGACTTAGGTAATGTGCTTGGTACAGCTTTTAGACACCCCCCCCCCCGCTATGTTAGAAGTCCTGTCTCTACTCATTCCCTTTACAAAGCATTATATAATGAGTCGGATCCAGGCTTTGTTTGTTGAACTTAAGTCCAATTGAAACTAATGGGACAAATTAGCTTTGACTTATCTTTAAGGCCCATTGATTTCAAAGGGAATCAGGTGCAACTAAAGCTGTGTACACATTAGCGGTAGGGTTGCCACCCATCTCTAGAAAAGCAGTGGCAACTCTAAATAGCGGCTTAAAATGCAGCAAGGTAGTTCTCCCCCCCCAAAAAAAAAACCCACTAGTAGTAGTAACAGTAAATTTAAACTACTGTAATAAAATAAAACAATAGCAGCCAGAGTATTTCAGTGAGGCCTTTGTTGTTGTTTAGTCATTTAGTCATGTCCGACTCTTCATGACCCCATGGACCAGAGAGCACCAGGCACTCCTATCTTCCACTGCCTCCTGCAGCTTTGTCAAACTCATGTTGGTAACTTTGAGAACACTGTCCAACCATCTCGTCCTCTGTCGTCCCCTTCTCCTTGTGCCCTCCATCTTTGCAAACATCAGGGTCATTTCCAGGGAGTCTTCTCTTCTCATGAGGTGGCCAAAGTATTGGAGTCTCAGCTTCAGGATCTGTCCTTCCAGTGAGCACTCAGGGCTCATTTCCTTAAGAATGGATAGTTTTGATCTTCTTGCAGTCCATGGGACTCTCAAGAGTCTCCTCCAGCACCATAATTGACTGCACCCTTAAAACAATACTGGTATGTCTAAGGTTGAAAGACAGTGGCTTGCTGCATTCATCACTTAGGTGACATTTGAACTAGGGACATTGTAATTCACATTCATTACCTGGGAATAACCACTGCAGAAATCAATCTACCTAGGTTGTAATGCTCAGTAGGTATGTATAAGTTTGCACCTTTAAGTCTCTATCTTCTACATTCTTTTAAATTGCAATCCTAAATGCCATACCTAACAAGGGAGCAAATCCCAGTGAGCAAAAAAGGGTTTTCTAAGTACCCTTGCATAGCATTGCACTATCATGCACTGGATCAGGTTTGCAAATGCTCTACTGCTAACCTATGGCCCTCCCAATGCTATGGACTCCAAATCCTAGGTTCCCCACTCCTGCGCAAGCTATCCCAGCAGAGTAAAACTTTTCTCTCTCTTTAAAACTTACATTATGAAACAAACATAGTTCTCTTAAAACAGCAACGCTGTAGCTCTAGTTTAATGTAAGCTACCAAACGCCTGGGCCTTACGTATTCCAATTTTAAACTAACCCATCAATTTAAAGGAGGAAGAGAGAGATGGCAACAGCAAATTACTTCCCAGTGCCTATTTATATTTACTCCTATGAACAAGATGGTCTTTTGCAAAACCGGCAAAAGGGGTGGGGGTGGGCTGGGGGGCAGGGGAGAGATGAGCTTTTGTATCTAGAATCTGCTGGGTGCTAATTTGACATGGCAATGAGATGAAAGTTGGGCTCCTGCTAGTTTCAGCATCAGAGGATTGGAATGCAGCCTACTTAGCATAGAAGTCAAACAATTCACTGGCAATAGATTGCTTTCCACTTCTAGATCTGCTAAATAAATAGAAAACTAATTAACAGTGTGGTACAGCAGATGTAGCAGGTTTGAATTTCATTAGAGCCCTGGCTAAGAAGAAGGGAAAGAATCAAGAAACCATTCTACGTCTGATGGATCTTTCTCTGCTGAGGGACAGGCAAAAAATGTTATCTGTGCAAGAAGAAGTCACCCCTACTTCCACTTTTCTTCTTCCCTCTTTTAAAGAAAGCTTTCAAAATAGCTTATGCTTTGGAAAGGAGTCTACACGCTCTTCTCATCTAACTCCCTAAAATTCTTTGGAGTTTAAAACATCAAGATTGTGTTTCACAAGCAGTTGCTGGCCCTTTTCTTCAGCTTTGTAAAATACTTTACTTTTGGAATTGGTGGTGGGGTGTCTGGGGAAAGGTGTTTGCAAAACTCTTTCTGTGTTCTGTTTGTCTCTGTTTCTTTTCCATTGATGAAATGTCCATAGGTCACATCCTTCGGCACAGTTGGAAACAAGAGTTTTAACTAAGGAAAATGTAAAATGATGTTTGTATGACATTTATTTTTAGCCAGTATTTCCCCACTTACACACTTCCCATATCCAGATTTGCATAACCAGATTTGGCAGCATTTATTAACAATCAAAGTAGTGTTTCTCCTCATAAGGATCAATAAGATAATTATGTTTCTTAGGAAATGGGAGTCATATGATTTTGCTTTTGGTGCATAACGAACAACGCAAAGTTCTTTGTAGCGAAAAAGGGAACTTACAAAACAAACTGCCCTGCCACAGAAATGGAGTGGCCACTTAGACGCTGCCAAGAAAGGGGAAATTCATAATAATAAAAAAGAGAACAAATGAGGGTATGTATTTGCATGAAAAGAACATGCTGATTTGTATGCAAATCTAAAAATAATTACTATAATTTAAATAGAGATACAATACATCCCAGCACAGTGTGGTCTAGTGGTTACAGTATCAGACAAGAACCTGGGAGACCAGAGTTTAAATCCCCACTTGGCTGTGAAGCTCCCTGGATGACCCTGGGCCAGCTGCTGCCTCTCAGTCTACCCTACCTCACAGGGCTGTTGTGGGGCTTGAATGAAGAGTGGGAGAACCATATACTCCATGTTGCTCCTTCTTGGACAGGCTGCCTCAACCTCGACCCTCCAGATGTTTTGAGACTACAATTCCCACCATCCCTGACCACTGGTCCTGCTAGCTAGGGATCATGGGAGTTGTAGGCCAAAAAAATCTGGAGGGCCGTGGTTGAGGAAGCCTGTTCTTGGAGATAAAGGAGGGATGCTGTAATAGATGGTGAAAGTCTGGGCCCAGGTGACTTGTGTGTCAACCATCCAGGTGTTAATGGACAATTTCAAAGCTCTTGCATTTCTTGATATTCCATGATATTCCATATGGACTTGTACTGGACAGCCCTTCAAACAGAGACTTCCTTCCAATGGAGTGCTGCCCTCTGAAAAATGGGTCACATCACAGACCTTCCCTGAAATTATTTAGCAAAAACATACAACTTCGGCTACTGAGCAAGTACCTCCCATTACTAGGTCAGTATACGAGAAGTGCACACAACTGCTTAGCAAGCAGTGCGTAAATGCCCACCGCCACCTACTTTGTGAGATGCAGTGTTCATTTTTTTAATTTGCTGGTATGTGGGAGGTTATCAAAGGCACTTCTGATATTTGGACCTAAGAGTATTTTTTGCCACACTTCACATAGCTTCATTTCAAGTGGCCATTATCAAAGCAGAGCACTGTACATAAATATGCATGAGAGGCCATTATGGCCTTGAGATGATACTTAAAAGGGTCAAGTGTCTCTTACCAAGATTTTTCTACTTGCTATAAGACAGGAAAGTGAGCGCTTCATGTTCTTAGCCATAAGCCATCCAGATTTGTTTTCCTAAATATGACCCATTTCTATACAAGAAGCTGTGACGCATCCCCATGGAGCATCTTCCTAACCATACGCAGTGCATTATTCCCCAAATAATGTCATGTCTTCAGCCCTCAAA
Organism: Podarcis vaucheri; assembly: GCF_965113315.1. NCBI lineage: Eukaryota > Metazoa > Chordata > Lepidosauria > Squamata > Lacertidae > Podarcis > Podarcis vaucheri. The sequence goes on from NC_138761.1 coordinate 54,035,308, forward strand.
GCTTCCCTTTTTATCCAGATGTGTGAGGAATGGGGTTGGTCTTTATTCAAGGTTTATGAGGCATTTAACAACTTGGGTATCGCCTGATCCTTTGCATATCCCTGCTCAATCACTGAGGTCTTCTGGGAAGTCACTCTCAGTGGTGCCCCATGGTTGAGGTTGTGGTTGTTGTTGTTAGTTCAGATGCACAACTCCTATCTTCCAGGAGTCATGCCTTTTGAGCCCAGTTGAGCTCCCTTCCAGTTAAGAACAGACCGCTCCTTCCCCCCACTTCCAACACTTATTGAATACTTTTATTATTCCAGTGGACTCAAATTTCAAAGTTTTGACTCATATTTAGCCTTCTTCTCATAGACACCACTTAGGAACAAGTGTGATTAAACGGTATACAAATTGTTCAAATGAATGGCTAAATATTTGCCCAGTGGTAAAATGAAAGCGTTCTACACATGCTCAAAAGCCTGTCTCAATTTTATTACAGTGGTACCTCAGGTTAAGTACTTAATTCGTTCCAGAGGTCTGTTCTTAACCTGAAACTATTCTTAACCTGAAGCATTACTTTAGCTAATGGGGCCTCCTGCTGCCACCGTGCCACCGAAACACTATTTCTGTTCTCATCCTGAAGCAAAGTTCTTAACCTGAAGCACTATTTCTGGGTTAGCAGAGTCTTTAACCTGAAGCGTGTGTAACCTGAGGTAGCACTGTATTACTTTCTATGTGCAGTAGCATTGAAAGGAGTTTCTGGGACAAAGCTATCACCAATCTAGCACAAATTAACCCCTGTCCCTTGCTCTCCATTTTTGACATTTTCCATTCTGGATGTTTATAGTCCACATTATTCTTTCATATGGATAAACCTGGTGGTTCAGTTATAGCCCAAAACATATGGAGGGCACCAGGTTGGGGAGGAGCTGCTCTGTTGTTTGAGACAAAACATATAATGGTATGTGCTCACCTACACTTTTCCACTAGGTGCCCAGCGGGCCGGCCAGCTACACAAGGGCAGGAGAGAGAAATAAAGGTTACTCCAAAAGCTGTGTTATTTTCAAGAGTCTTCTTTGGTTTATTAATTTCCTTGGAGAAATAAAAGCACTGGTTTAGCCCTGAAACCCTTCTTTGAATGCCAAGATTCAGCCTCGCTCTGCGAAAAGTAATAATAAAGAACTTGTCTTCAGCACCAGAACTCAACTCTTGAACATATAAAGTAATAAGGAAGAGTTCCTTTTCCTCCCTGCTGAGGCATTAGCAGCAGCCAAAGACATCTCAGATTAAAGATAAGAACTCCCAAGCCACAACGAATGGCTGCTAAGGAAGCATTGTTTGTTAATTACTCTACTGACATCCCACAGAGGAGGTTACAGGGGTGTACAGGGATACACAGCATTGCCTCCCTGCCCACACGTATTTCAAGCATGCTGGGGGGAACACATACATCTCCAGCCAGCCCACTAGTTGTTAACAACTGAATGTCCATTGTTACAAAAGAAGAACTGTGCAACCCTATGTAGGTCTACTGAGAAGCAAGTCCCACTGAGTTGAGGGGAGCTTGATCCCAGGTAAATAGGCAAAGGATGGCAGCCTAAATGTATGGTGGCCATTTGAAGGCACCCTCTGGTGGAAGAGTTGTCTTGGCTAAGTCCAGTTGAAAGGTTAAGAACCCAAAGAAAGAAGAGGAGGAGGAGGAGGAGGAGGAAGGGCCTTGGAGTTGCCCACCCACCGTGATCACCTAGACAGCAAACTGAGCAGGGACACAGCCTGCCTAGTCAAAGTCTTCTAAACTGGACTAATTATTTTTAAATTTGCATTGATACATGCAAGTTTGCTTCTGCAGACCTGATGTTCTCTTTCTTGATGCAGTTCCTGTTTTTTGGTTGCCCCCCCAAAAAGCGGCAATTTAACAGTTGAAAACTTTGCTGTATTGATTGTGGCAGATTAAAAAAGAGAAACTACAACAAATGCTCTGAATAAAATATATTTCTTCTTGGAATTTAATCTTTTATTTGTCCAAAAGCTGGCCTTTCCACTCAGCCAATATTTCTATTCTCTCTCCCTTCCTGCTCCCATCTAATGATGCCCCAGCCTGAGGATGGCTGGACTACAACGCCACGTGCCTTCAGACTATAAACAGGACACAAGTTAAGAATCTGGCCTCTCTCTTTCTGAAAAACCAGCACTGGAAACAATCTCTGCTGATCCAGTTTACAATGACACAACAATTCTAAATGTTAGAGGGTTGCTTTCTCCTATCTCTTTTTCTCCTCTTCTCCTTTCTTGGATGAGGGTGATCTTCGAAATGCTTAGAAGGAGGAAAGGTCTGAACCGCAGGTGCTTGCACTTTACTGAACATATTGGGAAAGCATTTTTTAAAATATGCTGACCATGAGCAAGCTGTTTCCCCAGCTGATGCTGTTCCTTTCCCTTCAAGCCAGTTTAGTCACATCCTCAGCTAACAGATGACTGACTAGGGATGGGGACACCTTTGGCATTAGTAACTTCTTAGCTCTTGCTGGGGAAGCTATGCCATTAGCTCACCACTCTGAAAAATCTCTGTTCTTATGATGTCTCCTGAAATATCCATCTCTTTTGTCCTGAAAGATCTTCATTGGCTCCCAGTGCGTTTCTGAGCACAATTCAAAGTGTTGGTGCTGACCTTTAAAGCCCGAAATGGCCTCGGTCCTGTATACCTGAAGGAGCATCTCCACCCCCATCATCCAGCCCAGACACTGAGGCCCAGCACCGAGGGCCTTCTGGCGGTTCCCTCACTGCAAGAAGTGAGGTTACAGGGAACCAGGCAGAGGGCCTTCTTGGTAGTGGTGCCTGCCCTGGGGAACACCCTCCCAGCAGATGTCAAAACAATAAGCAACTATTGTACTTTTAAAAGACAACTGAAGGCAGCCATGTTTAGTTTGATGCTGTATTGTTTTTAATATTTGGTTGGAAGCCACCCAGAGTGGCTGGGGAAACCCAGCCAGATGGGCGGGGTATAAATAAATTATTATTATTATTATTATTATTATTATTATTATTATTATTATTATTATTAAATAGCCTCTTTAACTAATTGAGATTTCTCTTTCTTTGTCATGGATCAACAGTGCAACTAGACAGGACATCAGAGGGACCCAAACTGAGTACTGCCAATTTCTTGTCAAGTGGTGTGCACATATGTGCATGTATGTGTGCATGGATGAATTCAAGTGAAGCAAAGGCAGGTAGAATTGGCAAGCTGACCCCGTCCATGCCTTTCAATGGCTTTTTAGACATTGCTATCCCTGGTGACTTTCAGGAGAAAAACGGCTAAAAATAAGTGTAGGGAGCATTGTGGTGAGGACTCAGCTCCCCTCCCCGCACCTATGCTGAACTTTAAGTCTCTCTCTCACACACACCCACTCTACAGCTTTACAGTTGCTTTGCATCTTTATTATTGCCATCACATCAAAGACACGTCAAGATGGTCTGCTTAGTGACCTTTGATCCTGATTTGCTTGCCCAAAGTTCTATGGAGGTTCTACCATATCTAGTCTTGATTTTTTAAATATTTATATTGATTTTAGTGCAAAACAGTATAACACAAAAAGAAAAAGGAAACAGGAAACAATAAGGAACCACAGGGGAAAAGGTTGGCCCCAATCAAATGTTGCATTCTGTGACAAAAGGAAAATTAACCCAAAAGTTCCAGATCTCACAAGAAGCTGGTGTAAGTTGTTGTTGTAAGCGGTATTCTTCATGGACAAAATAAAATTCCACCAGACATCATAAACAGCATCCATTATAGTTGTGCCTTGCAATGTTTGAAGATGGAGTGTAACTTTTTCCAAAATAACAACATCCCAAACAGTCTTGTACCAAAGAATAAGCTTGAAGACCTGTCATGTTTTCCATTTCTGAATGATGGACATGTGTGCAGCAACCATTAAAAAAATTACTAGATCTTTTAATGTAACCATTTTATTATTATGTCCAAAAATAGGAGAGGAAGAAGTGGGGACAACTGAATTGACTCCTTAGTAACTGCAGCAATTTCTTTGAAAACCAAGAACCAAAACATACAGACCTGTACTCACCGTAGGTGGAAGTACATTTCCCTAGCATCACATGCCTATTAGAATTAGGTTGAACATTCAGAGAAATTTATGTACTTTAAGAGCAGTTTGGCAATGGAACCAATGGCCTAGAAGGGTTGTGGGCTCTCCCTTCCTGAAGAACTTCAAGTAGAGGTTGGACAGCCATGTGTTCATGATGCTCTAGCTCCAAATTTCCTACATCAAGCCTCTCCAACTCTATGATTCTATGATTCCAATCAGCTTGTCAAATAGCTGACCTTGAATTGACCTGTGTCAATAGGCAGACATTTGGCTAAAACCAGTAATCCATCTAAGAATAGTCTTATTAACATCTCTCTTCTCCCCGATATCTCTCACTCTATTCCTCCGATTCAGGGACTCCTGCCTACAGAGTAATCTCATATTATGCTGGCTTTCTTCACATGGATGGCTTTTTATGGCTATCCAGTATGAAAAGGCATCCTGCAGCTTCTAAAAAATGGAAAACATAAGTTACTGAAGCTCCTCTATGAAAGCTGACAGGGGAGGGAGTTGGCACATTCGTTTAAAGAGGAAACAGATTATGTCCAATAATTGCTTTAAAAATAGCTCTCATGCCCTCTCATCTGAACAATTACCTGCTTATCCTAGATATCTTAGAACAGACTTTAGTAACTTGGTGAGTAAAGGATACCAATGGTTGAAATATATGTGGTCAGAGCAGGTGTGCCGGCTGCTATAATTTGTGACAGCATTCCTATGTATTGTTTTTAGAATTGGGGGTGGGTTGTGTTGTCTAAATGGAAAATCAGGGTTTAGGACTTATGGATATCACCAAGGTCTCACCTTTGAGCACAAAAAGGAATTCCAGACATGATGAGAGACATTCATTTCTTTATATGAGCTGCCCACAAAATTAACTCTTGCCTTTAGTAATGGACCACCCAGCAAAGGTGCTTGGATCTATCTATATTCTCTCAAGTCAATAAATCCTGAGAACGGTGCTCAGTAACGAGACTGTCAACTGATCCGAGTTTGAAGAGCAGTGATGATTTTATGGGTTTACCCCTGAGCAGCTCAAGTAACTGCTGACAATTTCCTTGCCGCCACAAACCAGTTGTCAGTGGGTAAGGCCAATAATATACATTAAGGTCTGGAGAAAGAGGAAATGACACAATCTGTGCAGGGACCTTCTTGTCCTTTTGCACAAAGGCAGTGCGGTTAGCAACAGAGGGTGAGACAACACTGCACAGGCAGCAAAAGGTTCATTAGGTTTTTGAGTATGCGAGCCCAGCTTTCTCCCACAGAGTAGCGAGGTCAGCCTTCATGGCTAAAGCCATGAGAAATAAATCTTGAGCCAAGGGAGATGGCTCCTAGCTTCTGGCTCCAGGGGGAAACAACATCCTGTTCTTTGCACACTGTTCATTTTAAACGCCTCTGTGGGCTCATCACTTGAGCCAAGAGGGAAACTCTTGACTGAGCACTAGGTGCATTTTAGGGAAATGAGATGTTGACACCCCCTCTCCCCAATAATAAAAAAGGGAAATGAATCTTGCCAGCTTTCATTTGCTGCCGCTTTCTGCCTGTCTGAAAAAAGTTTAAAGCAAGTACTCAAAACTTTTTTTAAAAAAAAAACCATGCTTTTAAGTGGAGCATTATGGCCTAACTGTGCATGATGCTGACTGCATTGCTGCCAACCATATCGGCTTATTTAAGAGTTGGTTTATTTGAAACAACCTCCTGCCCCAGTTTTATCAGGACCACAACATACAGGAAGCATAGGATTTCTCCTTTCCTCGCTATCTATTGGCTCTGCAAAAGTCGCCCCCCCCCCCCGGCAGCAATGGGAACTTTTCAATTATTATGAATTGCCATGTGAGATGAGTCACAATTTTCCTTAATATCACAAATGGGGGAAAGAAGGGTAAAACTTTCTCTCAATCCCAGCATGCTGTGATCATTATAAAAATCCTCCTTCTCCTGTGCTTACTATTAGATACATTAAAACCTATGCTGCGATTGGCACTGACACATTTAGAATCACATGTTTTCAAGCCCGAAAAATGTGGGGCAATATTCATATTTCTAGGGGTACCCCTGGCATCTTAGGTCAGAAACTAATTTCTCTTATCATGTCTTCTGCCAAGGAATTGGCGGTGCTGTCTGCTCCACTCTTTGTATTGCCTGCATCCCAAATTAGTGAGAATAAATGCCTGATCTACAGGGTTGTGCAGTGAATTAATGCATTTCTTGTTTGAGAATGTGCTCGGATAATATGAAATTTCCCAGGTTGAAATCAGCCAGAAGGTTGAAAGCACTTTGTTGGTATATAACTAAGCACTGAATTTCAGGTCAGTGCCAAGCAAGGGTGGGTGAACTATACTGACCTCAAAAACTACCAGGAGGGCTGCTAGCAAACAACAGTCCATTCCAACAATTGGGCCTTCCTTGTTTGATGAGGGGAAAGCTCCATCTTCACCTATAACCATCTCCATCAGTGGCCAGCCCAATGATCCCGAGGTGAGAAGCTTACAAACAAGGCAATATGTTGACGGATCCTGCACACTTAAAAAAATAAAATCCACGTATTTTTATGTATTCAAATGCCCCGACCAATGCAAGCTTGACAGTGCCTTTGTTCCCTTTGGGGAAAATGAGAAGCTCCATTAAAAGACTGTTTCAAGGCACACAGCAGCTGACCAGAGCAGGGGACAGAAATGGAATCAAGTGCCGAGGGTTGGAATGCTGTTGACGGCTGGAGGGAACACGACTGGGATCGAAAGCCAGCCGATGAGTCAGACCAGGGCACAAGCAATGTAATCTGAGCTAGCCCAGACGCTGTGAGGTCAGACCTCACGCCAAGGTCGGAAAGCCAAACCATGTCAAGAAGGCAACAGGAGACAGAGCCAAGAGAGAAGTGGGAGCCAGGAAAATGGAAAGAGGGCTGAGACAATGCAGAACAGGATCAGAAGGCAATAGTGAGGCAGAGAACATAAACTTGGGCAACAGGATGGGCAACAGATGAGGCTACAGCTGCAATTTACCAGTTCGCTGCAGGCCCAGTTTCAAAGTTCTTGTGTTAATTCATGAAGCCCTAAGCTGCTTCATGGATCACCTGATGCCTTCTGCTGTTTTTCAGTCACTGAGAGCATCTGATGGAGCACTTTCAATGGCACTCTCCGTGTCCCTGAGGTTCACTCAAACTGCCTTTAGCATGGCAGGCCCTGCTCCACGGAACTCCCTGCCCGTAGAGCTCCAGCAGCAATAATCTCTGCCTTCTTTTAGACATCTTTTGAAAACTGTATTATCCAGGTAGGCTTTTGAAATGGGAATTTCTTTTTACCAAACAGTATTTATCAGTTGTTTTATTGATCTTGTTGTACAACATAAAGACAACATTACATCACCTTCCTGGCCTAAGAACAGTTAATTAAATCCTATGCACTCTTACCCTGTGAGTAAGCCCCGTAGATCATAGTGGGACTTACTTCCAAGCAAGCATGCATAGAGATGGGGTTGCACAAACTTGATCCCACAGCCACTTAGTTTCACTCAACAAGGCTGTTTATATAGTGGCCTATGGCCTCTCAAGCATGGATTGTGATCCAAGTAACTATAAAAGCTGTGGTGATAGAGTAACATCCTTTGTGCTGAGGAATGGCCTACCCAAGTGTAAAATCAAAGTGTAATCCTTTATAGCTAAACTTTTTGAGATATTAAGATGATTTTTTGGAGTTTCAGGCTAGGAAATAAACCATTCAGAATGGGAATAAATGAATTACAGGCAACTAATGAAAATTAGCGAAGAAATATAGAATTAAATAGGCTGATAAATGAATGTAGTATTTGGGAATTTGGCTAATATCAAATCTTAATGAGTTGTTTATTTAGGAACTATTACAGCAGTCATTGGCAAAAGCCCTTAAGAAAGGGTTCCAGATTGAATTGTCCAGGTTAGGAAAAATTGCATTTAAAATTAAAGCTGTGAAAGGGTACACTGTTTGTTTAAAAATGTCACTGCAATGATTGATAAAACCATGCTGCAGAAGTGGCAAAAAAATGCCACAAAATTTTCTGTGGGACAGCCAAAGATCTTGAATTCCCATGACAACCTTAGAGAAAAGTTTTAAGGAAATAGGAGTACAAAATAATTAATAATAATAATTTAAAAAATAAAATTCTCACAGATATTTAACCTGAGCGGAGGCTGCATCATCCTCAGAGATTCATTTGGAAGCTACACAGAGAAGCAGTCCCTTATACATATGTATTATATGCACACAGGAGCCAAAATAATACCCTAACATATGCATTCCAGAAGATAGATGGAAGCAGGTCAGCAGTAGCGCTAGAAAGACAAGTTCCATTAGAAAAGTTGACACTAGCAGAGCTAATGAAGATTCTGGTATCTGTTTTTGCACAGGATACAAAATATCAAGTAACTGGATTACAGAAACATAGCAGTGATCATGTATTTCGTTTTTCTGTCTTTTCACGACAAGGTAATTACATTTGCAGTTTAATAGTAACAGTGTTTGATGGCTGGGGTGGGTGGGTGAAGGCCATGTGATTATTCCCCTGCTGTTTCCTTTTGCTTTAAGTATGTCTGCTTCATTCCCTTCCTCCACAACAGACAAAGTAGCCACCTATTTTCCCTCACTGTCAGCTCTAGAGCAAACCCTTTTCATCGGACTCTTGCTGGACTTTCAAGTTAGTAAGGCCAGTTTTATTCATCCCCCCCCCCCCGGGAATTTTATTTTGAAATGAAGTTAAAAATAAGGGCACAACAACAATAAGCATAACACACATGCAGCAATACAGTAAGATCTCCAAAGAAACGAAGAAACTGACTGATTAAAGTCCTTAGCATATCACGCTTGTGGGGTGGGACAATTGGAATAAAATAACTTCAAGCAGTAGTTGGGAACCTCTGGCCCATGGGCATAAATCAGTCCAACAAAAAGCTTAATTTTGGCAGTGAGGTTGTTTCCCCCGAATAATAAATAAATAAATAAATAAATAAATAAATAAATAAATAAATAAATAAATAAATAAATAAATAATAGTAGTATTATTTATACCCCACCCATCTGGTTAGGTTTCCCCAGCCACTCCCAGTGGCTCCCAGCAGAATAGCAAAAACAGGATAAAAAAAATCAAACATTAAAAACTTCCCTAAACAGGGCTGCCTTCAGATGTATTCTAAAAGTCAGGTAGATTATTTCCTTGATATCTGAACCACATCCATCTGCCCCATAGCTAACACCATAAGTGATGTGAAGTGCGGTGGCAAGTAATTACCAGATAGTTAAGATAATACTGTATCACATTATGGTTGAAATTATTACTAAGCTGCTCTGTCCTATATGTTACCTAGAGGACTGTGGAAGTAAGAAATGTTCTGCGGAGGCGGCAGGGGGTGGGGTTACACACTATTTGAAGAGAATGTGGCAATTTTTACATCAGAAAAGCTTCACTTGTCAATGCAGTCAATGAACATCCGTTGAAATGATGGCAACATCATTAAGGATTTGCAGATAACAATTAAAGCAATTTTCATGTCACTTGTAAAATAAATCCCCACCGTTTTACATTTTTAAAATAAACATGGGAAGAAGAATGCATTGTCTAATTCAGAAACCAAATTCAGATCACCCAATGAAGGTGATCCATACAAGGTTCTGGTGATGTGCCATATTTCTTCACACTACTGGGTACCATTTTAGAATTTTACTGTGGAGGGGGCAGTTTTAAGCAGAAGCCTACAGGCTGGCTCTCGCTTGGATTCTTTTAGAGTCTGAATATGAAAAGTAATCCAATTGTGCAGAGCTAGTTTTTGTTCTAATTTATTTTTATTAAAGGTTTTCTTGGTTTACAAAAGTACATGCCTTGTCTCTTTTTTCAGGTTATACAGTCTTTCTTACAGACAAGTTACATTTGTTGTGAGGCCTTAGTGTTGAGTACAGTATAAGGTTAGGGTTAGTTTTTGTTGTTCTTTTTGAGGACACTACCTGATGTGGAAGAAAGGGAGATGCTTAACAGGAATATTTAAACACCCTCTGTACATCCAGATTTTAAAAGCTCAACACAAATGTGGGTTTCTGAAGGGACTTTCCTTATGCTGCCTGCTTTGAATAAACATCCATTTTAAAAAATATATCATAAAACGAATGAAAATGCAGTAGCCCTTCTGAATGGAAGAAACTACAATAATACTTTCTATTTTGCTTTAATATCTTCTTTTAGTGGTGCAATAGGGACAATAGGGGGCTTGTCCACCCCAGAGTTTACTGTTTTGAGTTCCCATTTACCAAATTTGCTTAGTCCACATGACATTACCCTCAAACAACAACAATCCTGATGCTTGCCCCCTGTAAATTCAGGTTTATCCAGTCAGTTGGAGGAAATTGGGCTCCAAACTGTTCTGGGGTGGCAGACTATTTGGGTGGGTGGATCAATCGTCACTTTCTGCTACTCCCCTTTCCACACCCACTGCTTAATGCTTTCATTTCTTTTCTGGCTGTGCTCATTACTATTTCCAGTGTGCAGCTGAACAGAGCATGATATATATTTTCTATTGCTATAAAATACAAAACCAGTAAACTGCCCAAGCAAACCACATTAGAAACTGTGTGCTGAGAATTTATAGTTATCTGACTTGGTGTTTTTGTGCATTTCCTGGGCAGGGATTTATTTATTTATTTTTAAAGTGCCCCGTGCATGCCCTCTGGGTACTTAATCAACAAAGTATAATCAAGCAAATTAGAATGTGGGAACAAACACAAAGGAAAGACTAGAGCTGTTTCGCATACTACATACTACATGGAGATTCAAATACGTGCAGGTTTGGACCACAGCAGTCTAATTCAAGTCCTGAGGGGAAGTGGATTAACAGCTAAATAGTGCTCAAATGCAGACAAGTCTTGATTCCTTTGGGTGCTGTAGCTCTGGGCTTCAGAGCGCAGAGAGAGAATTTAGTATCTAACAGGGGTTTTCTACTCCACCATGTCACACCTGACCTGGCCTTGATTAGTTAAACTCAAAGGTCCACACACTGATTCCAACAAAGTAGTAAGAGGAGTTTTGAAACCTTGCAGGTCCTAGAATAAGACAAGGGAGAAAGGGACCATCTGTTCTGAAGGCTGACTTTGTAAGGCTGTAGAAATCCTTCCTGCCACTCCTGGGACTCCAGGAGCTTCGGTTCCACTGTACACTTCTTTTGATCAATGCAAACTAAGGTTGCAATCCACATCACAGTTAATGGCAAAGCATACATTGATTTAAATCTCTGGATTTCACTCTAGATGCAGGGCAAAGTTTGACCTTTGCTATTTATTGCGCACCTCAATTGCTGGTTGAGATGTTAATGATAGATAATGATGCACAATGGTGTAGCTCAATCTCTTGGACACAACACACTGTCTTTGCTACATCTGTCCAAAGAAAGTGACACCTGGGAAAGAGGATGTGAGAGTACTTCTTCACTTGAAGCTCCTTAGATGAAAGGCAGTATATAAATGTAATAAATAAATTAAATGCCAGCCTAGTATTTCCCTTATGGTGACTTTCTGATTTCTCAGTAGTTCCTCACTCTTTCAAATAAGGCTCAAAGCACATTTTACTCAGAGTTCTGTATTCCTCCCCTCTGTTTTTCTTTTTTAAAAAAGGAAGGTCAGCACTTCATGAGTTGGGGAGAGAAGCTACTTAAGCCTTTCCCCTGCAGCCTTTTGCTCAAAAGCACCCTCTCCAACTTGCTTCTTCAACAAATAAGGAAAATATATAGGGTAGGGTCCCACTCCTTTTTCCCTGCAGGTGAAAAAACAGTTTTAGGAAGGTGATTAGAGGTCATTAGCTTTAATATTTACACTATGATTTTCTATTAAAAGAACGCTCAAAGCGACGTACAATATAAACCAACAAAAATATAAACTACTAAAACTGCATATTCGACATAATAATGTCAACAACAAATTCTAGCTGCTGTTCCTCTTGCTGCCCCCAACAAAGCAGAGTTTCTGGGACTCTGACCCTGACCCAGATCCCCCTCAAAAACCACCCTAAATTGCTGTCCTTTCCCTTAGCATCTGTTTGAAGATTCACAATCATGGTCAACCTCAGGCCACTCTGGTCATTGCCTGGCCTGACAGTCTATTCACTATAGGAAAAAGGGTTAAGGCATCTCTCTCTATCCACCTCACCTTCCATCAAAGTGTTTTCAGGTTAATTTTGCTTTTTTAAATACATGCAATGGAAGAACAACACTGAGCTCTCTATGGGCAATTTGAGCTTAAGTTTAAACTCATTTCTAGTTTGGAAGGGGGGAAGTGAGAGAGGCCTTGTTCCAAGTGCAAATCTTATGGACACATTTAACAAGGTTTGTTTTTGTAGTATCTCTCCCCCTCACCCATCTCTATAGGTACAAGAAGACAGAAGTACAGTGGTACCTCGGGTTAAGCACTTAATTTGTTCCGGAAGTGCGTTCTTAACCTGAAACTGTTCTTAACCTGAAGCACCACTTTAGCTAATGGGGCCTCCTGCTGCCACCACACGATTTCTGTTCAGATCCTGAAGCAAAGTTTTTAACCCGAGGTACTATTTCTGGGTTAGTGGAGTCTGTAACCTGAAGCGTATGTAACCTGAAGCGTATGTAACCTGAAGCGTATGTAACCCAAGGTATCACTGTACAAATAATTCAATTATTGCAAGTAAATAAATATTAACTAAGTAATAGGTACTTACAGTGCATAGAGAGATTTTGAAGGGCTTGTTTTTAAGAGGAGGTAGAAGAAAAAGGGGGGAATAGGGAGAAAGGAGAAGGACAAAAGAGTAACAGAAGGAAGAAGTTGAGAGACATGCTCTGAAAACTTAAATGTGTTGTAGGTTAGAGTTTAGCATGGGTCCCAGGTCTGAAAAGTATGAAGTACAACAGAAACCTCTCAAGCCTGATTTAATGCTAAGGCTCCCTGCCAAGTGATGAGCTGTTAATATAAGGTTCTGCACTGCTCTCTGCATCCAGTGCTTGCATGCACAGACAGGAACAACATGTTTGCATAAACAGTTATTTACAGCCTAACCTTATGTACTTAAAAGGGATCCCCACTGATCACAATGGGGCTTCGACCCAAGTAAGTGTGCAATAAGACTCCAGCCTTTTTCTGTTCAGCTGTCACCAAACAAGAGACAAGAGCAAAGGGAATATGCTACTCCTGAACATTTTTTGTTCCTGGAACTGCTACAAGACTCCATCCCACTCCGCCTCTCCGAAACTGCCTCTGTTCACCATATAGCGGGGTGGAGAATCTGTAGCCATCCAGATGTTTCTGGACTACAGGTTCCATCATCACCACTCTCGGGGCATGGCAGCTGGGGCTGACAGGAGTTGCAGTCCAACAATATCTAGAGGGTGACAGGTTCCCCATCCCTGACATACAAAGGAAATTTTACTTCCTTTATGAGAGTGGAGAGGTTGAGAGTTGTTAGCTTCCATCTGTCTCAAGAGATGATGGACAGCGCCTCGAGGGTGACGCCAAACCTCTGGAGAATCACAGCACCTGCTGTGGCTGCAGAGACTGGTAACTCGTAACTACCTCCTTCATTGTTTTTGCCATGTTGGAAGCACCCAAGGGTCTTTAAGGGTCTTTCTCAGGGTACAAGCCAGGATGGTGTGTACGGAGGTCTTGGACTGCCCAGACAACAAGACGCTGCCCTTCCACCGGCTTCACTGATTTGGTTCAAATGAAGATATCCCACGAGGCAGAAAATGGGCTACCCTCACAGGCTGATGAGCCCCATCTGCCCATCACTACTCTCTACCACATGAGCTGATACCACCTTCTTGACCCTTGGACCCTTTCTGGTCTTTTCTGCTCAATCCATCAGAGCCAGTCTTTGCATGCAGGGGAAGTCCCTAACTCACTGATGGTTTGAGACCTATTGCCTGCCTTCACCTGGTTTAGCTGGCCAGTTGAACCATTCCCATGCTGATGGTTTCTAGGAGCCACTGGTGAGAGCTAAGTGGGGAGCAAATGTTGACAAACTACCCCAGAAGGAATATGGCATGGCCCCCACCAGGTGTACTACCCCTCCCCTAACACCCCATACACCCCAGAAGGCGAGAACTCTGAGATATTACTGCATTTGCAGCGCAAACCTAGACACATCAACTGAGAAGTAGGTTTCGCTGAATCCTGTGGCTCGTACTCCCAGGTAAGTGCATAGATGTCTCTTTTTGTGAGAGAAGTTCTAGACCATGCATATAGACCTTGTGTGAACAGGACCAAGCCATGACACACCCTTCCAAATTAATAATCCTTAACATTTATATAGCGTTTTTACATTTCACAAGCATTATCTTGTAACAAACCTTACCACAGAAATAGGAGATAAGTCCCAAAAGTGCATACAGTCTCAAGGGCAACACTAGAGAGGAGTCAGGCAGCCCAGTAATCCAATACAGGCTCAGGTCCAATGCAACATGAAAGGCTCAAAAACAAATTTAAGGCCAGGTTCCCATCTCCAAAGAAGATCCAGGGTTGGCATCCCAGGGTGAGTCCCAAAAGCACAGTCCAGTGGAGTTCCCAAAGCAGTCAAGCTGTAGTCCATCAATGGTGAAAGTTGAGCAGACATAGAGTCTCTGCCTTCTCTTTTGTTCCTTTCAATCTTACTTGATGCACCTGAGCTTGCTCTAGCTGAGTAGCTGAGTCTCTCCACTTACTGAAGCATGCAATCCTCACCTGCTCTGAGCTGAGTGGCCACACACCTCCTCCCAGACCAAACAAGCCTAGTGATCTTCATCAGATCAACTAGTAAGCTGGGCTGTATTCTCTTGCCTGCCTCAGTCTCTTAAGGTGCACTGCCCACTGCTTTTGATGCCGCAGGGGCACCTCTGGTTCTGGTGATGTGACCATTTCCCTTGGCTCCTGTGAACTGGCAGCTGGCCCTTTGACATCCTCTGATGTCCCTTAACTACCTCCTAAGTCTCCAACCTCCCCTTTCCCATCTTCAGCTTGTCCTGATGTGTACCAATCATGTGTGGCTGGAAAAGTCTTTCCTGATAGCCACAGGGTCCCTGTCTCCGAACCTCCCATGCTGAACTTAGGTTTGAAATAAGAACTATATATAGCCCCTAGAGGGGTTGTTGTTGTTGTTGTTTAGTCGTTTAGTCGTGTCTGATTCTTTGTGACTCCATGGACCAGAGCACACCAGGCACTCCTATCATCCACTGCCTCCTGCAGTTTGGTCAAGCTCATGTTGGTATGAGTTTGGTGTAGTGGTTAAGAGCAGTAGTCTCGTAATCTGGTGAACTGGGTTCATGTCTCCGCTCCTCCACATGCAGCTGCTGGGTGACCTTGGGCTAGTCACACTTCTCTGAAGTCTCTCAGCCTCACTCACCTCACAGAGTGTTTGTTGTGGGGGAGGAAGATAAAGGAGAATGTTACCCGCTTTGAGACTCCTTAGGGTAGTGATAAAGCAGGATATCAAATCCAAACTCTTCTTCAAACTCTTCTTCTTCAAGGACACTGTCCAACCATTTCATCCTCTGTCATCCCCTTCTCCTTGTGCCCTCAATCTTTCCCAACATCAGGGTCTTTTCCATGGAGTCTTCTCTTCCCTCGAGGTGGCTAAAGTATTGGAGCCTCAGCTTCAGGATCTGCCCTTCCAGTGAGCACTCAGGGCTGATTTCCTTAAGAATGGAGAGGTTTGATCTTCTTGCAGTCCATGGGACTCTCAAGAGTCTCCTCCAGCACCATAATTCAAAAGCATCAATTCTTTGGTGATCAGCCATTTTTTATGGTCCATCTCTCACTTCCATGCATCACAATTGGGAAAACCATAGCTTTAACAATACGGACCTTTGTCAGCAAGGTGATGTCTCTGCTTTTTAAGATGCTGTCTTAAAAGAAGGGGAATAGATACCTTTAAATCAATATCAGTAGTGAAAGTGTGGGGTGATAAGAAGGGGGAACGGGCTGCAGTGAAACAAGAA
The DNA here is from genome assembly GCF_965113315.1 of Podarcis vaucheri. Classification (NCBI taxonomy): domain Eukaryota; kingdom Metazoa; phylum Chordata; class Lepidosauria; order Squamata; family Lacertidae; genus Podarcis; species Podarcis vaucheri. The sequence continues at coordinate 54,051,337 of NC_138761.1, forward strand.
AACCAATCCATTTTTTCAATTGCATTTATTTTATCACTGGGCCCCCTTGCCCCACTGCTGCCATGCTTCTCCCAGTAGTAATACTATGGGATCCCTTGTGTCAGAGGGACACTTTGTTTCATTTCTTTAAATCCTAAAAAAAAAGTTTTTATTTGTTTATTGCAGCCATAAGTTCAGCACTTGAAAATCTAAGTTGGCGCTACACCTAAGCTTTACTCTGTATCTCTAACCCAATAGGCTTGGCTGCTATCTCTGTGACAATATCCATAGATACTCTTCTAGTGAGTCACCCTAATCTAGCAAGTACTTGGGATCCAAATGGAAAGAAGACTTTCCGAACAGGAACACACAGAAAGAAATGACACCCGGCAATTAAATCCTAGCGGTGCATTTGAAAACGGCATAACGCAATCCGTTGATAGCATCATCAGTCACCGAGACCTACAAAGTGCTGGTGTTTAGTACACAGTATTTATATTTTATGAATGTTAACAAGCAAGAAGCCCCACACAACCAAGCAGTTATGAGCTCAAAGGCTTTGTGAGATATTTTCTCTGAGGGCTCATTAATGTGGTCTTTTAATGGAGTGCTTGCATATCGGAACCTTTAACTGTAGCTATAAATAGAGTTTATAAGTACTTGAGAGTGTGTGGCAAAGTAGTATTAGCAGTGCTTGCCCTCCTTCTCCTCCCATTGCACTTGCAAAAGAGGATATTCCCACCCACCCCAGGGGGAGACAGGAGAGAAAGGTGGCATGAAAATGCTCTTGGAAACTTGTTTAAATATATGAGCATACTAATACTGATGCATTTCTAGGCTCCTTACCTAATGCTAGCTTAATTTTGGGCAAACATTGCTTACTCAGTATTATTGTTTTGTCCCAGACTGGGAAACTGAGGCGCTGAGTTGCAAGATAAATATAGGCATTGTCATTTAATTTATTCATTTAGCGAGATTTATATACCACTTAATTATCATAAACTGTTTACCGTTTAAATAAGATATCAAATATACATTAAAATGATTGATAATTATGAAAATTGCACGTGCATATAATTTCAGGCGTGCTCAAATTGCATCTTTGTATACTTTGAGAAATGCTCGTGTTTGGCAGCCCAAAATCACTGCCACCAATAAACTGCAGAAAAGTTCCCATAACCAGTTTATTCTCTTTGGCATTTGTAAGGCTGGATTCTGCTGTCAGCTACCCTGATGTCCTCTAGAAAGCATTCCATGAAAAAAAGAGGGATTAATCTGGACCAGGATCAGCTGCTCGTGACATCTTTGTATTTATCATAGTCTATTTATCAGTCCTTTTCTCACCTTTCCCACATGTCACATTCTGAAATAAGAGTCAGGCATCTCCAGCTGTCTAATCTTGGTGGCCAGTTTAGAACAGCTTCTTTTTCTTTTCACACACAGCACAAAACAAGAGACGGCAGTGAGCCCAAGTAAGCAGCAAACAGAATATTTTGGCTTAAAGTACTCTGCAGAATTGTGGTTTTATGATGATACAGTAAAAGCCGCTGGAGCATCATGACCTTTCATAAATCAACATATACTATTAGCCATTAAAAAGGCAGTTACTGTGTACTAGAGAAATTGTGACAGATCTTTTATTTATTCTGATCTGTGGGGAATGGGAAGACTCAGTACCCCCACAGCCTCTCTTCATTCCTGCTTCTCACCTATATGCTTGGATCATCAGTATATTCTGATATACTGATATTGTGCTTCCCAATGGAATAATAGATAACCAACAAGTAACAATCCTTATGCCTGTTGTTTTTGTCCATGGAGTTTTATTGGCAGGGATACTGGAGTGGCTTGCTGGTTCTTGCTCCAGGTGGATCATGTTTAGTCAACTCTCCACTATGACCTGTCCGTCTTGGGTGGCCCTGCACGGCATAGCTCATAGCTTCTCTGAGTTATTCAAGCCCCTTCGCCATGACAAAGCAGTGATCCATGAAGGCTCTGGTCCATGGGGTCACGAAGAGTCGGACACGACTAAACGACTAAACAACAACAACAATCCTTATATAGTTTTCCCAGTTCTATTTGGCAGATTGAAAGGGCAGATAAATAAAAGATTAATTTGGGAAAACAGCAATTTCAGGTGTATTATAAGAAAGAAAATGCAATTCCAGTAAACTTTAATAAACTGAACAGGAATTAGGATTATTACCTTTAAAAGTTTCATAAACTCATCCTGTATGGCACTTTGTAGCATTTCACAAGAAGCATGTGCTCTATGTGCCTGGTCTGTGAAGAACAAGAGTATGTGCATGGCCTGGCATGACCTTCTGAGGAAGGACAGAAATACATAGTAAAGATGATATCAAGTGGGGTTTTTAAAAAAAATATTGTTAGCATTGGGCACTTATGTATGATGTATGTGTGATGTGTCTTGTGAGCAACTATGCAGGGCAGGGCATATTTAATATTTAATTCAAGTTGGCACCCCTGCAATGTGGTGTTTAAAATGTGCCATAGCTGAGTGGTGGAGCTCACAATTAAAATGTAGACAGGCCTAGGTTCAGTCTCAGGAATCTTCAGGGCTGTGCAAGACTCTTGTGTGAAACCCTAGAGAGCCACTGCAAGTGTGTATAGAGAATACAGGACAAGAAGGTCCAATCAGCCGACTTAGTATAAAGGCCATCCTATCAGCTGTCTTCCCACAGCAGTTACTCTTGTTCCTCCTTCTTGTCTAGGAGGCCAAAGTGCAGGGAAGATAACTGACTTGTTCCAAGGCACACAGCACAGTTCTTTCAGAGCCAAGACACATTCCTGTCTTCTGCTTCAGCCACTGGAGCTCTTGTAAATGTTGGTCTGTGGTTTCCTGACATTTCTCAGACTACCCATTGGAACATGACAGGGAAGTGAGTCTTTCATCAAGTAGCTTGGGCTGTGCACAGATACTAGCTTTTCATAGAGCTGGAAGGAGAAGAGCAGGCAACGTCCAGTTGCACACAGTTATGTGTTGGTTTGCTTCTGGTGTCCCAGCTTAGTGAAATGGATTTCCAAGGCTTTCAGACCAATTCACCTCATTCAAAAACCAACAGGATTATCAAAGGATAGCTGCAGAATTCTTGTTATGTGACACCATTTTTCTAGCACAATACTGCCTCCTGAATCATGTACAGAACAGATGTATGTTGTTGTTGTTGTTGTTGTTGTTGTTGTTGTTGTTGTTGTTGTTGTTGTTGTTATACCCCGCCCATCTGGCTGGGCTTCCCCAGCCACTCTGGGCGGCTTCCAACAAAATATTAAAAGACAGTAATGCATCAAACATTAAAAGCTTCCCTAAACTGGGTTGCCTTCAGATGTCTTCTAAAAGTCTGGTAGTTGTTGTTCTCTTTGACATCTGGTGGGAGGGCGTTCCACAGGGCGGGTGCCACTACCAAGAAGGCCCTCTGCCTGGTTCCCTGTAACTTGGCTTCTCACAGTGAGGGAACCGCCAGAAGGCCCTCGGCGCTGGACCTCAGTTTCCGGGTAGAACGATGGGGGTGGATAATATATTTATTATTACTACAACCACAACAACAATTCCTGAGCATTCAGAATCTTCGCATACATTAACATCAGGCAACCTCATGTTCTGTAAGCTAAATCAGTAAAATGATCCCCAAATTGGAGAGTTGCAGTACATGGAGTCGTTTGATAATCAAGTCCTCTTTCCCAGGAAACATTGGAGATTATAACACTTATAAAGGGAATAGAGGTCTCCAACCAACTCCCAGCACTCTTTACAGGTAATATTATTCATTACCTGCCCTTCACCCTAAGGTCCCAGGGCAGGTTACATTTAAAATGTAACATTAATATTGAAATGCATTATTAGACAATTTTGAAAACAGTTTAAAACAACTTAAAATTACAAGAATGAGGTGTGTTCTAGAAATATACAGTGTCAAAAGCCAAAAGCTGTATAATGAAGATGCACGTCTGTGTACAATATGACTTTAAATGTAGAGTGCATATGGGGCCTCAGATCGCAGCCTTAATGACCCCCCCCCCGCCCTGAGCACACCACAAACTAGTGTATCTGTGAAGAATAAATAACCTACCACCCAGCTCACAGACATAGAGCAAAGTTGTTTCATAAAACCCAGGCAGAGCAAATGAAAGTGCCTATATAATTCAGGAGCAATATTAAAAATTTCATGAGAATCTGAACTCGATAGGTAAAATTAAACATCAAAATGTGACTGAGCAACTGCTGTCCCTCACCTTCGCCTCTTTATGTTTCTCCCCTGGAAATTAAAAAGTGCTGTTTGTATAACTGCCTTCTATTGATCAGGTTATAAAACGACAAGTGGCTGAAAGAGGCAAGGGAGGGAAATCTAATATAAAGACATGGGAGACGCAAGAAGGCAGCCAGACGCTACATGATGGCAATAAAAAGTCAGAAATATTTGTAAGTATGAAGGGAAGGTGGCAAGTGGAGGAGAAGTGACCAGATTCAAGGAATGCTGGGGGGGGGGTAACAATAAAAGACGGCTGGGAATGTGGGTTGGGAATCATGGATTCTCTGTTTGGCTCAAGAGAGTGCGTTATTATTAAGCTCTGGTATTGTATCCAATGTGGTATTCCTCCACTGTCACAAATACTCAGCAGTCTGGATCATGCCAATGTTTCTCTTGGTACACCAACAATTAATTGGGGGGCAAAGTAGATAGTATGCTAATTGTGTGAATGCATTCAACATGTCTAATTCCCTCTTGTAAATAACAGTGGGGGGATTAAGACTGTAGCACAGAAGGAATGGGATCAAGCCTTTCCTCTCCACCACTGTACTAATAAAAATACTCCCCACAGAAGCTGCTATTAGCCCCAAGCTTCCAGTGGATGTGATTCAGTGGGAAACCCGACACTTTATATGCATTCACACATGTAATGTCACATTTAATTTCATCCTAAGGCGGTTGTACACAATGTACCCTAGGGAAGGGATGGGCAGAGCTGGACCCGGATTTACTAGTTATACCTCTGGACAATTTGCAATAGATCAACAAGAGTTTCTGTCTCTGCTATTTGACAATAACAACCAAAAAGCATTTCCCCCCTTCCCTTTTTAGAATTGTAATACCTGATCTGTAAGGACTGAAGTGTAGATTTCCATTTGTGTGTTAAGGGCATTCCAATGTGTGGCTCATAGGGTGTTGCTGGTACTGTGCTTTGTTTTGTTTTTGCAATAGGTGATGCCTCCCCCATCACCTGGCCTGATTGATGGACCTTGGACTCTAGTAAAAACACAGGAGATCTCACGAGTCTGAAATCTGCCCAGGTCTGGCCTGGACGAGAGTGTTGACATACAATGGAATGACAGGGACAGTGCCGTGGGCAACTGGGAGATGAGTGGGCTGAAAATGCAAGAACAATAATAGCTCTGCTCCTTTGGTATATGGTTTGGTATGTGGCACTGATTGGAAAGATTCATGTGTTGGAATGACTCTGACCCATGTGGTGTAGTGGCTGGATTAGGACCTGAAAGACCTGTGCTCAAACTCCCAAGATTGGGTGAGTTTTGGGCCAGTCGCTTTCATTCAGCCTAACCTATATCCCAGGCTTTTTATGAGAATAAAATGGGGTGAAGAGAACCATGTGTGCTGTGTTGAACTCCATGGATGGACAGTAAATGTAATAATAAATGTAGAAAGAGAAGTTGCCTTGACCACCCACCAATGCTGTAGATGTAAGATGCATTCTGGACTTTCCCAATTGGCCTATGAAGGTGGATTTGCATGGCAATGGTAGCTAATAGTCAACAACCATCGCTGGTGGGTGGGTTCAAATGGCTGCTTTTGGAAACTCCTGCATCCACAATAGATGTTTCCACAGCAATTCAAGAATTTACTGTTGGACTGGGGTGATGAGCTGGGCGGGAGGAGCAGCCAGATCAAAGCATTACATAAAGTCTACTGCTAACCAGTTGCATTGGAAAGGACCTGTGTTGTGTAGCGTTGCTGTGTGCTTTGGAAATATTTTGCAATATTTTGCTTTGGTTTAGCAAGCTGCAATAAAGGACGGTAAAATCTTGCAGGATCTGCGCGGCTAGATCAGTGGCAACAAGGTCACAGCAACATTGCAAGCTCAGATCTAAGGTATTGTGAGCAGGCCAGCCTAGATTAGCTCATATCTTGCAAACAGAATACTTAAAGCCAGTGTTTTTTTCTGGGGGGGATGCAGGGGTACATATACCCCTAAACATTTTGTGAATCTAAGTTTGGCCTCATTGAGGGGCAGTATTTCAATATAAGTAGGAAAATGAGAGTACCCCTAAACATTTTTTTAAGGGAAAAAGAGCACTGCTTAAAGCAGGACCTCATGAAGCATTTGGATATTTGGGCTTTTAATAGAATTCATAAATCTTTAAATAAATAACTTTGTGATGTAAATAAAATGGAAACACCTACATAACCTGCTTTTCTTTATTTTGTCACTTAGTGGACTTTAGAGCTTAGGCACATCTGAGCCAAGTTGTGACCCAGAGAACTGGACTCTAATCACAACGATGTAACATTCCATCCAGATTTTGTGCATGTTTTGTTCAAGAAAATCTTACAGTGATCAACTGGCCTTAATCTTAGATAAACCTGCATAGGATCATAGCCCTCATAGCAGTCTTATGTATGCTTACAAAGAAGTAAGCCCCACTGAGTTCAATGGGACTTACTTTCAGGATTGCAGCCGGTTTTCTTCCCTGTAATGAAGATTTATCCCCTCTCCTCCTGCTGATAAGGGAGAGATCTTATTAATGAAGCCTCCAAGGTGGTTAGATTTGCTACTGTCACCCTCTAAAAGATGTATACAATTTTTCCCCTGGAGAGGGTTTAACTGCTTTGTAGCTCCATAAAGATATTTCACAGAGAAAGCTTTATTCAATTGGGGTTCTTAAACCTCCTTTGTGAAAAGTGGTGGCATTTCGGGAGATATGTGGCCTTTGCCACGCATGTGATATGGCCGGGGCTTCCGAGCAGGAGAGTTCAAGGGCTGAAGATCCTTTTCAATCTATTAAGCCAACTGCCAATAGCAGCACTTGAAAAGGACAGGAGAGAATAAAAGTAAAGCAAACCATTTCCTGTATAAATTATAGTGCAATCCTACTCAAATGCAAGCCCTACTGAGATCAATGGGGCTTATTAACAGGTACATTGGTCGAGCATTTTAACAACTGTTTATTAAGAGAAGCCCATTTAGGTAGCAATTTGCAATCCTATACACTGTATAGGACAGCAGCCGGGAAGTTGACTGGGAAAAGTTGTCAAAAAGTTAGATTTAAAACCAAAAAACAAAAACCAACAATCCAAGGGTTTGGTTCTGGAATGTCTTTTCAGCCTTATTTGTCTTATTGGTACATTCCTTTGAATGTGGGCTGTGCCTACTAGCTGGCTAACAGGTCTACAAATGCAGCTTAATAAGCTGAAGCTGAATGCAGACTGGCCTACGTCTGGCTTGCAAAAAATGCATGCTTTTCAAAAATAACATTTTTGACAGATTTAGCTGCCTCTCCTCCATTCTTTGCATTGCATTTTTACATCTTTGCACACCCCAGGAACATGGAGGAGTGAACAAAGGGCCTTTTCAAAGGCAAACCTTTTCAATGATCCTATTGTGTTCCTTCACTGAATCAAAGCACACATGAGCTTGATTGTATGCAGAGAACATCTTCCAGCCCCGCTGTTGGTTTTCAAGTTGTCACACATACTTTAGGCCAAAGTCCTGCACAGTGGCAGCAAAAAGCTTTAAATCCCTCATCACATGACTCCTGGAATGATGCACAACAAGCAGGGAATACATGCAAGAAGTTCGCAACACCAGATGTTCACCTTTGGATTCTGGAGGCACTGCACTAGCAATTCCTTCTTTCGTTCTTAAAAACAAAACAAAAAGGATGCTGCACTATTACAAATAGGGAAGATTTTGAACATACACTTCTTAGAGGGAATAGCTGAAAAATAAAACAAACTCTGTGAAATGTTGCATTGAGCACAAACGTTTCCAGGTTCTCTTCCCATGAATACAATAGAAAAGGTTATAGATCATGCAGAGACAAATTTAGTTAAGCTTGATTTTTCTCATTGCTCATTTTCATTCCACAGCAGAATTCATTTAGGTGCCTCCCGTAACAAGGGCTGGGGCTGGTCAAAGTGAAGTTTTTGCTGTGGGGCTTGATTATGCTACTGCAATCTGATGGCTGAGCTGTGGAGAAGTTGGAAGCCTGTTCCATTTTGCTCTAGGAAGGGATCTTTCTTCTACAACTGGTGGGAGGAGGAATTTGGGAGCTCTAAAGCAAGAGTATGCAGGAAAACCCCCAAGTGCAATCCTTGGCATCTCAAATTAATGGGTTTCACAGAGCAGGCCTGGATAGGGCCCCTGCCTGAGTATCCCTGGCCAGAGTTGACAGTACAGAGCAAGATCTGGGCCTGATTCAGTATAAGGCAGTTCACACACTAGCCTCGCAATCTAGCCCCATATGAGTGCAGAAGCAAGCTTCCATGTTTATATTGTTACCTGAATGCGGGATACCAAGTCAGACTACTGGTCTAGCTAGCTCAGTGTCTAGACTCAGAAGTTGCTGCTCTCCAGATGCCCATCCAAGCTTATCTGGCCTGCTGCCTCGGATGTGGTGGAGGATGATATCCTATTACCAATGTCAAAGTAAGATCCAACTGCCCATCCAGTTAGCTTCTGTACATGGAATTAAGGATGGGGTACCATCTCAGGCAGCAAAATGTCTCCAACCGGCACAGCCTAAACCATGGAGAATCATGTGCACAATCTGAGTAGGGATTATCTCTTTTGTCTTGCATTCAGCCGCAGGAAATTAGCTATGCACTGTACCCTTAATCATGACCCAAATTCCTCCTCCTCGCTCTCATTCCTAAGACTGGAAGAAACCCTGTTTCATTTGGGCCAGGGAGGTGTATAAAACCCGGTTAAATGAATAAACCCATTTGTTACCCACATCTGTGTGGAATCCAAATTAGTAGACAAGGTTCAATAGACACCACAGTTGTGATTCCCCAGCCTTGTCCAGCAGCCAGTGTTTCATGCACATAGCTTTGTGAGCTCATAAGAAATAGCACCGACCAGCTGTTCAGCAGCAAGAAGAAGGGGTTGGATTTAGCTCCCCCTAAACAGCTTATCTCTGTGATGGCCGATTATCTGACAGTGATATGCTGCTCACAGTCAGCTCAGGGCCTATAAGTATTATATCTGTTCAACCACAGGGAAGAGATCGGGAAAGTGGCTCTACAATCCTGTAAAGCTGTGAACCATATATGAAAGGAGAGAGGGAATTGGAGGTAGGATGAATCATAGAATTGTAGAGTTGGAAGGGACCACGAGGGTCATCCAGTCCAATCCCCAGCAATGCAGGAATCTTTCTGCCCTATGTAGGGCTCGAACTGACAACCCTGAGAATAAGAGTCTCATCCTCTACCAACCGAGCAATTCCGATGCAAGAGGGGAGACTGCATTTGTACTCAGGTCCTTTCAGGCTTCCCATCAGCATCTGCTTGGCCTCTGTGAGAACAGGATGCTGAACTAGCCGAGCCTTTGGTCAGATCCAGCAGGTCTCTTTTATGTACTAATTGGGGGGGGGAGTGTGTGTGTGTTTGCATTTTTCTGGCATTGTGGTCTTTAACAGTTTCTTCTATTTTGTTATTACTAATTATGATCATTAATTTGTTTATACTCTGCCTTTTTCCCTAACAGGGACTCAAGGTGGCTTACAAGATAGTTCCTGTTGTCCACTGAGCGCCAAACTCAGTTCTTCAATGGCTTCATAGTCAGTGGGCCACACTGACAGTCATGCTGCTAGGAACTTAACCAGCATGAATGCAACACATGCAGACTTGAAACAGGAAACTGAGCTCTACCTTTGTAGTAAAAGCTATGGGCTTTACTGTTGTTTCTGTCCTGATCTTGGGGTGGGGATCTAAGAAGGGATCTAAGAACATCCCACTATGACCTATATTCATCACAAGCAGCACTGTTTCTGTTCCGCTACAGTTCAGTTTCCACCGAGCACCACATTATCTGCCTCACTGTCTACCATCTTTATCACAGCTTATGTAACTATTTATGTAGCTTGCATTCATTTTAATATAAAGGAAATGTCAAAACGACATTTTAAAAAGCTGTTCATAATATATAATTTGTGGGCTTAAAAACATCACTCAATGATGTGAGTGAATACTGATCATATTCACTTAACTAATGTCCATTCCTGGCCACAGCTGAACATGTGAACTGCCACAATTTCCACTTCCTTCTCTGTTTTTGTTGAAATTCTCTGACATCCTTGTCTTGGAAAGGTGCCCTTAGAAGATGAATGCTCTAAGATTGTAGGTGTGTTGAAAAATATAGCTCACAAGCAATTTTTAAATAGGAAATTTGGGTGGGACCTAGAGTGCTTAGCCTAAGTCAACTCATGGCAACTAACATTTCCTTTTCAACAGGAGAAGCAAGACCCAGCTCATAAGGAGCAAATGATGAATCAGTTTATTATATTCCTGACCAGCTCTTATGCATTTTATAGCATACAATGTGCACACTATTAAAATCATTTGAAGTACATGCAACTGTTCACAGACCATATATTTATACTGGAATGCTTCTATAATATTGCATATGAATTGGTAAAATTCACCCTGCATTAAATGTTAAGTGTAAAAAGACTTTGTTTCTAGCCAGAGGGAGAAACTGGTCATCCAGCAGATGAAGGACAGAGATAATAAATTCTTCCAACAACCAGAAAACATTCTGAACATTCAAGAGACAGAGAAATTGGAACCTCAGGCTACACCAAAAAACCCCACACTCATTCATTCAACACGTTTTTCCATACAATTAAAGGAACATTTTTCTAGATGAGTAATTAATGTTATCCCACCACAAGGAACAGCCTGCCCATCACAAAACTAATGGCATTTTAAGTCTGTAGCTTGTAGCTGACTCCCCTCCAGGGGTTTAGGAGGGTGGGTGGGCACAATATGCCAAACCCAGTGGCCAAATGAGCTTGTTAGCACAGAGTTGATAAGTCAATTGATATAAATAGCAACAGTATAAATATATAGTCAATTGGAATATGTGGCCAGTGCAGGTCATGATGTCCCCTACCAGAACAGGTTGGAATGCACACACAGTCATAAGAAGATCAAGTTTCCAGCCCACTTAGATCCAGCCACAATAATGGATGCACTTGAGGCATGTGTAGCTGGGAGTGCAATTTCAATTGAAGTGCCCACTGCATCCATTTCTGGATAGAGCTGATATTGTGACCATCATTCATGCTTTGGTACTGCCTAGGCATGATTACTGCAATCTATGATACATGGTGCTGCCTCTGAAAAGTGTTTGGCAACTGCAGCTGACCCAGAATACACGGAGTACAGCAGGACCCACCATTTATACTTACTAGTGTTAAAGGTTCCTCACTGGCTTCCACTTGGTTTCTGGACAGTTCTAAAAAACCCATCAAGAGCATAGGGAAGACAGCAGAGGAAAGTCCCATTCCATAAGCGGAAGTCCTTGTGCCAGGCTTCCACTGACAGGACTCATTAGTCAAGTTAGTGTATAGCCATGATGATGAACCACCATTCAGGCATGACCCTGCACCAAGCATTTCAGGGCGTTTATTGGAACTAATGCCTTGCCTGAGTCTCCCTTGTGCCTGCTGCTGCTTGGACCGTGAAATCCAGAGCCAGGGCTACAGTTACTGATCACTGTATCCGCCATGAATTTGTGTAATCCTCTTTTGAAGCTGTTAAGGTTGGTGGCCATCACCGCTTCTTGTGGAGTGCCATAGTTTAACTTTTTGCTGTATGAAGAAGTATTTCTTTTTGCCTGGCCTGAGTCTGTCCCTGGTTCTAGTATTAGGAGGAAGGGGAAAACTTCTTTGTATTTACCCCCTGCAAATCATGCATAATTTCATCTTCTATCATGTCCCCACTTTCTATCACTTATTAGAAAGCAAATAGCCCCAAACATTGCAACCTTTGCTTGTAGGGGAGTTGTTCCAACCCCATGATTTTCTTGCTTGTGATTTGCTGTGCCTTTCCCATCTCTATTCTTAGATGCGGCAATCAGTACTTTAAGTGATGGGGCTCCATAGGTTTATATGAAGGCAAAGGCTTTGAACCAAGGTCTCTTTATTCCGGGTCACCCCTAAGAAGTTTATCATGATTTATAAATCGCCTCCCAGCTCACCAGGGCCCTAGATGCTGTTCTCATCTAGGCTGTAACAAAGTTTCATGGGAGCCCAGCTCCGTAGTGAAACACCATCTGGGCACATCACTCAAACCAGCGCACATCTCAGTGCATTTGTTGAGAAGCAGACTGTGGAGGAGAGGGGCAGGCCTCTCTCTAGCCTTTCCTCTCTTGCTCATCAGTTCTATTTTTGTAAGGGTGATGTGTGCCGATTTCCTTCTGTGCTATGGAACAAAGGGGGGGGATACTTGCTGAGGGACATACCAACCTGTGATTGTAATCCTCCCTGCCCATCAGAGTAGTCCAGCTGCTCGAAATTTGTCCAGGGGGCTCTTTCTATGCTCTAATATCATTTTTAAAAAAACAAACACCATTATACTTTTGACTTTGTCTGTCCTGTTTGTATCTTACCATAAAAGTGTTTTAAAGGACATTCACGAAAAAAGGCATAACTAGATCTGAGAGCCATTTTTATAACTAACTATTCTCTGTTTGTCCAGCGGACTTAAGCAAATGGGTTCCTCCTGGTAGCATTATTGTATTTTCACAGACCCAAAAAATAAGCCTACAATATTAGTGAAAATGGAACAGTGAGGATTCTGCTGTTTTAGATGTGCAAGTGGTGATAATTCAGACAGCTAAGTACTTTTAAGTCCCTCTGACTTCAGTGGGAGAGTTAAAATATACTGAACACTCCCATTTGATTTAACAAGACTTTAAAATACTGAATGTTAACTGGCTTGTGTTTTAACTACTCTCATTCATTCAGGCACTGTGTGCAGGTTAAGCGGTGTTTTTAAAACAAACTTTGCAAGCGTACAAGGACCTTTCCTATTCTCATGTTTTCTTTAAGATTTTGGTTTAGTGTTAGTTAGGACTTTGATTCCATTCAGAAATAGTTCATTTCCACACGTTAGTTATCTGTCATTCAAAATATTTTGAGATTAGCTGGGGGGGACAGTTCTCTATTGTGAGATCTTTTTTTAAGTTCTCAATTTGCATGTATGTTCCCCGCATGGGCCATCAGGGAAAAACTGCCAGAAAGGGTGTGCCCTGAGGAATGTTTATTGCTTTGGCAGCCCCAGCACTACCAGCCTCCATAATGTACATGCAGTTCCTCTGTTGTGAATGCATTGATTCTTCTGGGCCTGGAGGCTTTTAGCATGAAAAAAGAGCTCTGTTCGCAGCAAGAGCTGGTGCAGCACCTCTAGTGTTTTACTTTAACCCGCCCTGCCCAATATCAGAATCAGGAACTGGGGGCCCACCGGATTTACATGCATCACATTTTGAACTGGCACTTCTGTTGCAAATGGGATGGGCAGATGGGGAAAGAGGGCCAAAAGCTGAAACAGACCCTTTGACCTAAATACCAATGTGTGTGGGGGGGGGGTTAGTGCCTAGCTTTTCCTATGGTTCTAGCCGTATACTCTTCTATAAACTGTGTCACTATGTAATATTAGGGCTGAGAATTTGTAGATGCAAGGGTCAGCATTCCTTGTGAGAAAGAAAGTGGGGGGTGGGGACTCCTGTATTCTTTTAATCAATTTTCTTGTTTTCATAGCAGAAGAACAGCTAAGCAATGCATGTGAAAGAAGCATTATGAAAAGGGGTTTTAATGTGTTAAGTACCTGAGCCTTGCCTTTGTACTTTGTAAAGCACCTGAGTTATGCTGTAATTGCTTAGAAAAACCCTGCCTGTCACAGTTACATAGACATTGCCAAGATTAGCAGCATTTCAGCCAGTCTGCCTTTACATTACCTAGCTAGTGTATAATCCTTTAAGGTGTGGGGGAGGGGAGAACCCTGTGGCTCTCGATGTTGCTTGACCATCATGGTCAGAGCCACCACAGAATGTGGATGGGGCAGGATCAGAGCCACCACAGAATGTGGATGGGGCAGGATCAGACATGGTAAACTTACGCTTTTTGGATGTATGAAAGTGCAGGCGTTTTTTTACTCCACTGTGTTTGAAAATTTTGACGTGGCTGCCAGGTGCCACACAAAATTGCTTGGGGGTTTGTTCTAGTCCACAGGCTCTATCCTAGGCAAGGCTATAGGAGAAAACGATTGTGAGCACATTATGGGTACAAACCAAACCAAATCAGTGGCAGTGAGAGGGATCCTCTGGGGAGCAAGCACTACAAATAGCCGGTCGCAGAGACAGAAACCTCTTGAAAACGCCAACTGCCCTTTTAGACAAATAATGGTGCAATATTTCACTACTATCACATTTTGTTTTAAGGCCCCCACCTTGTATGTTTTCTTGTTTTAATTAAATACTGTAGAAGTAGGAGCCTATATTCTGTGCTGAAAAATACAAACATCTGGAAGCTTCGGCGGCACGTGCGCACAAATCATTAATTAAGTTTATGAAGGCGCTTTCTAATGGGCTACACAAAAATCCCTCCTGTAATTGGTATATATGCTCAAAAGTTTTATTGTGAGTCAGAGACCATTATTCTGACCAGCTGCTAGAGAGTCACTGCTGAACCGCTGTTTCTCCTATTAAGCAGTCAGCATAAACTCTCCTCGTTACAGTCTCTGACATCGCCCCCAGGGCAAGAGGACACAGAAGAGCAATTGCCAAAATGCGTACGAAAATTATAGTTTTATTGTCCATACAACTGAAGGTTTGACTCTGGCTCCTGCTCCACTCCGCTTTTGTGATAAAGAAGCAATTCACAGGACAAATAAGCACAGTACACTATTGTAATCAAAGAAACAGGCACTATTTATGTATTGGAAAGACTGCTTCACAATAGTACCACACAGTCTAAAGGTCCAGAAGCTGCTGTTTTAGTAGATGCAGGGAAAGAATGAGGAACAGAACATTTGACAGAGCTGGAGAATGTAAATAGCCTCACTCCTTCTGTTTGTTAGTTTAACAAGCATGATTGGTAAGTTGGAACCATATATTTAATGTTTATGTAGGCATCTTCACCACCATAGCGCTCAAAGGCTTCCAGCGTCTCTTGAATCAAGTCTCCGATATTTTCACGCTTCTGCTGACTGTAGTCAATGCCATCTCCCGAATTAACTGATTGATTAAAAAAAGAAAGAATATATTAGGCTAGATGGTCTCGTGGAGATATCACAGCGCAAACCTTTGCTCTAGAAAATAATTACAAGTAGTGCAAACCAATGGTAAATTCATCTTCATCTGAAAATATAGGAGGTGCCCAACAACAACAACAACAATAACACCCTGGTTCTGCTGCACACAAATCTGTCAGAAAGCCTTCCATGCAGACTTCACCTTATCAGCCATACGTACCAGCAGGAGACCATGTTCTGCCAAAGTAGCTTCTCTCTGTACAGTAGACTGCAGATGCACTGGCATAGCACATGTGCCATTGGAAATTAGAGCCATCTCTATGTGCCCTAAGGCTGTAGATTTTTGCTGCAGCAATAACGTAAGGGCAGAATCATGAAATCTTAGGAATCTATTTACAAAAAGAACCTGAGCCTATTCTTATTTCCCCAGTTATTTCATCTGTCCACTGCTGGTTTCTATCTTTAGGGGACACTGCAGCTGGTTGTGGTCCTACGTGTCTATGCCTATGACAGGGGAAGCCAATGTTCCACTTTCCTGATGTTGCTGGACTCCAGTTACAATCAGTCCAGCCAGCCTGGCCAATGGTCAAGGATTATAGGAACTGTAGTTCAACAAATCTGGAGGGCACAGTGTGGGCTACCCCTACTCTGCGAAGTCCCTGTTAGGATGATGAGCTGAGGTAGGCCAAGCTCAGGAGCCAAGAGAGAATGGATGTACTACTGTCTCATCTAGGTAATCACAAAAGGTCAGGTACCTGGTTTTAATGTCTAGTTTGGCCAATCAGGAGGCTGCCTTATTAACTAAGGGGCTTGTGCTGGGTCTACCTATTTCCTACCAGCCTGAAGAGGACTTGAAGGCCCGATCCCACACAGTTCTGGATAGCTCACCAGGCAGTCTTTGCCTCTCTTTCTGAAGCTGCATTCTAACTTGACGCTTCTGAGAAAAGGGCAAAGGGCTGAACACATTACAGATTATTCCAAGGGGCCGGTCCCTGCCAAACACAAGATCCATTTGCTTATTGAGACTGGAAGAAAGGGAGTTGTGGTTTGTTGCAGAACAGTCATTTTGAAGAAAACCACACAACACAAGCAATGTTGGGGTTCTGGGAAAAAATGTGTTAAATTAAGTCAGCACCAATAGGGCATATTATTTGAGTCCTTATATGGAATAACAGTCTTTTCCATTTACTCTGCTGCGAGGCAGCTTGGGAAGTAACTGGTAACACATATCTGAAGTGAGATAGTATATCTGTTCTTGCAAGAAAGAAAGTCTAGATGCCTGTGCAAATATGGAACAAATGTAAAACTTGGATACATAATCCTTCGCCCAGGACTTTGATGAGACTTGCGCTCTGATTGTAAACATATTTATTTAGAAGTAGGCCTCACTGACTTCACTGGAATTGCTTCCAAATTATTTTCCAAGCCCTTACTTCAATGTAATCTCAATGGAAAATAATGTGACTACTCTGGAGTAAAAGGTTAATATATCATGGCCATATAAGGGAACATCCTACAACCCACTTCAGCATGAATATATTCAGAATCATACCAAAGATAATTTGGCAGTAAGTACTGGATGATTTAGAGGTTTGGCAATAAGACAGAGTTTTTTAGTCCCGTATATCTCTGGCTCTAACCCAGCATGGATATATAGTGACTGAAAACAGTGATTGCCTGAAGGTTATTTGATGGCTCATGTGACATTGGTTGGGCTCACTTTTGTTAATAGCAGACAGGTGTCCTCACCATAAAACTCAACGTCCCTCCTAACACTATTTATCCATTCTGTTGACAGTGTCAGAGAAGCCAGAAGAATCTTGTAGGAAGCCAAATAATCTTCTCCTTGCTTGACATTCTCTTCGGAGCCAAGGAGCAGTGAGGGTGCAAGGACAGTTTTCTTTCAGTCGTGTCTCTTGAAACATTAGCCCATTAGATCTGATCTATGAGGCTTCACTTCAGGGACTGTTCAGATGCTGCTTTGCACATTTAAAGCATAGGACTTCCCCTAAAAGAATCCTTGGAATTGTGGTTTTCCCCTATAGATTCCAATCACCCTTAGAAACTACAGCTACTGTGATTTTGGGGGGAAGTCATGTGCTTTAAATGTGCATTGAATGTGCTTTAAATGTATGGTGTGAAATTGCCCTAGGTCAGGAGTGAGAATCAGGCTAATGAACTCTCTTACTGTACTCAGAAATTAAGCAGGAGATTTCATGTCTATTTGAGCACAGGATCTTCTCAATTTATTACTTTCTTCCTTTGCTTGCACTTAGACTCATCCCAAGTAGAATGCTAGGAACAAAGCAGCATTTTAACAGTTCTTCACTCCAGCAGCAGCTGATTAGTAGGTTGATTCTGAAGTGGGTCTCTTGAGTTACATGCCCAAAATAAAACACATGCTTCTCTGCAAGGAGCTGAGCCACAATGACACATAGGGTGAGATTTTGCTATATTACATCAACAATGGTTATTTCAATGCACTTTATTGGAGGCCTAGACCAATGGTTGCTTTGTTCCCTCCCAAACACATGTCCCAAGCATGATGTCAGCAACCTCTGACTCCCTGGATGTTACTGCTTTTCAGCACTCCAAACCCATCCAACACTTTCTGACATTACAATAAATCACATGTGGAGGAAATCTCATGGAATTATCCATTCCAGTGTCCATGAAATAGGTTCTTATAAACCTCATGAGAGAACATAAGGACTTGAATATTTTCACATTAAGAAAACACAACTATGTTATATCAAAACTGGGTCAGTGAGCACAGGCAAAAGGAATGAACTAGAACACCAGTCCGGAAGATAAACAGCTCACAGTTAAAAGGTGTAAACATAACATATAGATTATATGCAACTCCCAGGTCTAATGTGACAAATTCATGATAGTGAGAGCATGACCAGATGCCATTTGAAATAAGCATTTATATGGGCTATCTTTCACAAACAATTTATGTCAACACCTTATTAGTGATTTTCCAATCCATTCCTTGGCTTTATCTGTGCCAGTGCAAGTCATGAGTTGCTTCTTCATACCTAAATGAGGTCACCAGTGCAATGTAGAATTATGATGACATTCCCCCAAAGTTGATGGGCATTGCCATTCAATTGGTGTGTGCACTGCATCTTGTGACTGATTATGCAGGGTGGAGGTACCTGCCCCCCCCATATTTTATTCAAGTTGGCACCCCTGGCATCTGATGATGATCGCAGAGTCCGGGATGGTTTAAATGTCACCCTTCCTTGAAGAGAAACTCTGGCAACTATCATTTATTATGTGAACTTTCACAAGGAAAATTGCTGGTCTTAATTCTTGAAAGGAAAGCAGTAAAATACTGGTATATTCTCTGTTTCCTTCACATTATTAGTTCTTTTTTTTAAAAAAAGTTGAACATGGAACCCTCTCAGGTGCCACAAAACTCAAGCTCATGTTAGGCACTGGATCTCTGCACCACTGGAGCTGTGGAACAGAGGAAGGAAGGACAAAGAGTTCCACATTAGGGCAGTCCCACAACAGTGAAATCAGGTGCCACTGAAGGGTCAGTCTGGTGCCGCTGGCTAATTTTGGCCTTCCTGTCATCCATGGTTCTCACTGGCCCTTAGGCTTGACCACTGCATTCACCCTTAAACATGTGTCTGCCTTAAAAAATGATTCTGTTTGCTCTTTCAAAACATTTACCACTCTAAAATAGCAAAGGCACAAAGCTAGAGATTTGGGTTAGCTCTGGGTAAGATAAACATACTTTGCAACTGTGCTGATGGTGAGACATGGTGATAGCTTGATCTGATGCAGACAGAAATCAGTAAGGATGCCAGGCTAGCAAAATAATTCTACAAGAGATGACGGCTCGGAGGACCGAGTAAAAAAATACTCCAAAAGGGTCAGGCATAAGAGAATGAGCTATAAAGGATGGCACAAAGTGATGCACAGACTATCATTACTGACAATGCATGCCACATGCAGAGCTCATATCCTCAAGACAGCCATTGTTCCTTCTAATTTCATGACACAGTTTATAAGTGACGCTACTGAAAGGCTATTTCAGCAAAGAAGACTCCCGCTATGCTCCACAATAGTTGCCCTACACAGCTACAGGAATTAGCAAATCTTTCAGGCAAAGATGGGGATGATTACCCATCAGGACAACATCCACCCCTGCATTTGCCAGCATTAGACAGATGAGTCATACTGATTTCCTCAGCACACCTAAGGCTAAGTATCTAGTCATAATAATAATTAGAATGAGTACATGGAGGGGTGGGGGAACCCTCGCCACTGGTGCGCAGCAGTCTCAGCCTGCCCTTCTCTAGCGTAATGTTATTTTCGTGTTATTTATTGTATAGCGAACATGTGGGCAACCACAGAAAAAGCTGTACATAAGATGCCAGAACCTGGATTGGATTCAAGCTGTTTATTGAAGCTTCCCTTAGTGGCAGAGAATTAATCAACATGAAGGAAATTTCAGAGAGCACATCTGTCATGCCACACTCCCCAAGTGAAATGTCTTGCAGACGCAGCATGCAGCAAAGGGCTCTTGTCCTAGGAAGCAGCAGTGTTATTATTACTGTGCATAGGAAAAGATTTTGCTCAATGCTGGGCAGAACTGCTGATCTAGAGAACTGGAATTAGAAATGGTAGGAGCTAGAATTACAAGTAATTCCCAGATTAGGGCATCAGGCTTCTGTCTGTTATTATCCACATAAAGGTACTTATTATATTAAAAGGTGAGTTTGCGTTTTTATATCCCTTAAGAGCTCTTTCAGATGATGGTACCAGAGGTGAGGCAATTCTTCCGTTGTGATTGTGGACAGCCAGTATGATGCAGTGGTTAGAGATCTGGATGCAGGCCAGGAGACACAGCCATGAAGTTCACTGGGTGATTTTTTAATATATTTATTTATTTTAGGCAATTCTATCTTTGGGCCATGAAAGCTCCCTAAGGTCCTTAGGCCAGTCATTGTGTCTCAGCCTATCATATATCAAAGGGCTGTTGTGGGGAAATAATGGGATAAACCCCAGGTATGATCACTCAAATCCTTTGAAGAAATGTAAGATTGTGTGATCAGAAACAAAACAAACAAAAGTTTCAGGACACACACACAAAAAGCAGTACTTCTTCACATAGCACATAAGTAAACTATGGAATCTGCTTCCTCAAGAGGTAGTGATAGCCACCAACTTGGCTGACTTTAAAAAAAGGATTAGACAAATTAATGGAGGATGGCTATGTTCTACCTCTGCTGTTAAATATGGGGAATTAAAAATGGAGAGAGTGCTGCTGTGCTCAGTCCCTATGCCTTCTTCTGGCAACTTTTGCAGGCAAGCTGGTGCCAAACATATTTCTCTGCTTTCCTTTAGACCACAAAAGTGAGGCCAAGAAGTGGGTCTTGTTGTCTGGGCAACCCAGGACCTCCATTCACACTGCCCCGATTTGAGCCCCAGGGAGGTCACTCTGGTGCTGCAATGCAGAGGTTTGACTTCACTGGCGGAGGCACACCTCATTGTCTCTCGAGACAGATGGATGTCAACAACTACTTGCTGGCTTCCCATTGGCATCTGATTGGCCACTGTGAGAACAGGATGCTAGGTTAGATTGGTCATTGACCTGATCCAGCAGACTGTTCATATGTAAACCAGATCAAATGCTTGTGATATTGCTTGATGTAGAAGGAGGACCCATTACCTGTCAGGCTAATAATGAAGGAGGATTTTAAATTGCTTCAAAATTTTCAGATTTTTGTTTTGTCATTTTTCTAAGAATGAATATTATTATTTTCAAGTGTTCATAAATACAACAAAACCTTGATTTCTGTAATATAGATCACCTATTATTGTAGAGACCAGAAATGGAATGTATCTGAAAAGTCTGGAAGGGGTATAAAGGCTCAACCCTCCAGTTCCATCACTATCCAACTACAATCCAAGAAACATACATGACAGTATGAAGGCTATGGTTACCAAATACTCCTCTTTTTTCTATGGTTCCTATGCAAATACTACCCTGCTCTCAGTGCCACAAACCCTGCTCCTACATTCTCCTTTCTGGGCAATGAGAAGAAGCACTGAACAGCTACCAAGCATGTCAGTCTTCCCTTTGCCATCCCCAATAATAGGTTGGGGGGTAGAGAGGAGTTTTTGTTTCACATAGCCCCTGGATGAAAGGTTCCTCCATCTTAGGGATGTTCCTATCCCAAGAGGAAAGTGACCATTCTGGGGCAGAGTCATGTCTATTGCTAGAGACTCAATGGATCTTGCATTACACACATCTCCCCGATCTTTCTTCAGACCATAGTAGAAGAGATGCATGCATGACACTTGGCTGAGTTGGAGAAAACAATCTGCAGGAGTAAATGAGATCTATTCATATCTATGGAAGTTCTTGATGGTTATAAAATGTACTACAGACTTTTCTGTGGCTTATTAGCTTCCGCTTCTAAGCAGAGGCAGCCGTCTCTATTCAAGATGTTTTAATCTTTTGTATGTGTTCAAACACCTCTATTCAAATCAATGATATATACTTGCCCTTGAAAAGACCTTTCCTCAAGGTCTTATACTTCATGGAAGACATAAATTGAAACTGGAATGGCTGTGTAGCCAGAAAGGTAGAAAAAGTGACTTCCCAAGATTTTAATAGTTCAAATCTGCCCGGGGTCTTTTTGAAAAGAAAGAGATTCAAAGAGACTACTGAAGATCCTTTGAAGCAGGTGCTAGAGTTCCAGCTTAAATCCTTTTGTCAAAGGCCATTCAACCATTTCAATGGAGAAGGCACAAAAATGTGTTCTGTATTGGTCTTGCTCCTCAGAGGCTGTATTGATCGTGGTCATTATTATCAAAACTGAACAATTCTGTTCAAGACATGTCATGAAACATGTAATTAAAACAAACAGAGATGCACACAAAGCACAGAGAAAGATCAATTCCTCAACTTCATGCATCAAATCAGGACAAATCAAAGCAATCTTTCGTGCAAAGATAACTGCTATCATCAGATGCTTCACAGCTTATGCCAGCTAGATTCTCTCTCTCCTCAACTACCTACTGGCCATGAGTTCTGTTGCTGTCTGTGGCTTGGCTCCTAAGGTAAGGAGCTCTTACCTTAAGCAAGTTTACAGAAATGAAGTTCCCTGCATCCTACTGCACTTCCCAAAATTTAATAGCAGCTGAACAAGTAATGTTTTTGTGAATGTGTGGGAAGCCTTGTGCTACAGTTTTCAAGCTTCCATTCAAATTAGCGTGCTGCATAAATATATTCAATGAACAAAAAACCTTTCAGTTTAATGTGTTGTGTTAAGGGCTTTCCACATTCACTCAAGCTCCAAAATGCCTGGAAATTACACTCCAAGCTCTACAGTGCCTTCCTCAAAGTTTTTTTCTCTTTTTTCCCAAAGGTGATATCATGATACAAGATCAGGATTTCAATTAAAGTTTAGGGAGAGAAGTACCTTCTACTTATATCAAGTATGTTTAGTTGTTCATATACCTAATTTCTGAAAAGGCAAGACTGGTCAATGATACAAGCTAACGCTGCCATTTTATGGAGAGCTATTCCCAACTCCAGTCCCTTACATTTAGTTTACATTTAGCACAGTCTGCATATTTCCAACACAATTCAATAACCAATAAAATCCAAAACTTGAATCTTTCCTGTACTATAGACTTAAAAATAACTTTGCCAAAATCTTCACCCTGCCAGGGAAATCAGTGATCTTCCCATTTAGATGCTGAAAATACAAATACAAAACCGACTCATAATGTCAGAAGGCAATTCTTCCCTTATCAAACTTGTCTTTTCTCTGTAGAAACTAGGAAAACTAAGATTGAAGACATGATCAGCATTGTTTAAACCGATCCATTGTTCATGCTGATCAGTTTAAACTGGTCAAAGAATCAGTGATACAGAGTGCAAAGGTCAGCCCTAAATGCACAGTATGTCATGTATTTATCATCTAAAGGAGACAGATACATTTCTGCACATGCAACCTCCGTTCAAACAATTTATATGAAATTCTTGAGTCAGCCCAGGACACTAGGGGTTCAAGAAATAGGCTGTATGTGTTGGTACAGATACATTAAATATATACTGTAAATATACAATAATTAACTTTGCTTAGGCATACTTTTTCTCATTCTTTTTCAAAGTCACCTAAGCTAACAGACATCATCACACTTTGTTGTGTGTGGAGAAGTGCTTTTAAAATTGTTTTTACTGTGAGAGTTGGAAGTCTTTATCCACAGTCTCTGAACTGTGCATACCTTTTAGAGATGCCAGGAAATAACTGAAGGGGCTCATTAAAGCCCAACTCAAAGGACATGAGCTTTATGACCCCCCAAATTCTTTGATTCACTTTAAAATTGGAGCAAGAGAAGAGTTGTCATTCTCAGGTTCTTAACCCCCATTAATGTAATGGAGGAATTTGCTCCATTACATTCAATAGGATAAAACCAAAAAGCTGCAAGGGCAAAATTCAGGAGGAGTGGGAGGAAGGAAATCCATATAGAATGCCCTTGCCCTTAGGGTATTTATGGAGTGTGGAACATGTATGGAATCGACTCTTCTAGGAGGGAGAGACAGCAGAAAAAAAGAAGTTTGCCAAAATGGCCCATGAAGCTGCTTTATACCGTCTACCCAGTATTGCCTAGATCAACTGACAGAGGCTCTCTGAGGTCTTTCCCATTACTTGATCCTTTTAATTGGAGATGTCAGGGACTGAACCCATGATATTCTGCATGCAAGCCACACCCTGTACCACTGAGCTACCCCCAACTGTGAGGTCACTCTTTCTTTAACCAGACTTATAAGCGGGGTGGGGGAGGGAGGACCAGCAACTTGGTAAGGAATTGCAAAGAATTCTTGGTAAATAATTGCAATGCCTTATGGTGTTTTTGGTAACAATGTGAGTGCACTAGAAATAGTTTTTAACTATTTGTAAATGGCTGCTGTTTAAACAAAAATCTTGAAAAGGAGCCAGGACAGCAGCTGTTATCATAGCTTTTCATTTCCAGGAAACATTAGCAACATCACATGCAATCCATTCTAAGCCCAGAAGTCCCCCCCTTTTTTTTTCGTAATTGAGATACTAAAATGAAAACAAAGCCACATATTTTTGTTAATGACACATGACATATGCAAACACGTCTGTCCCAAGAAGAGACCAGTTGGGAGGGACAAGGTCTTCCTAAAATGATTGTCATTTAGAGTATTTGCCCTTCTCCAGCAATCTCAGCCAAACAACATGCACAGCAGGAGACAGAATCATGAAGCAAAAATCTCAGTGGCCTTGGTGCAGCCTTTGTACTGTTGCAAAACAATGAAGTAAGGCACAAATCCCACTTAAAGGACCAAAGGGATCACGTTTTGTCCTTGTATGTTATCTGTTGGAATTCATACAAAAGAAGAAAAACCTCATATACAGAAGCTACACAATTTATTTATATGGACAAAGACTGAATGGATTTAATTGCCCATGGTTTGAAATGCCTTTGTTGCATATTATGTCTGATACTATGTTCACTTGTAAATGGAGCTGAATTAATTTGTAATTAAAAGCACACAGTACAAAAACAACACAAAACAAGCATTATTCATTTGATAATGTAATATGAAGCAACAAAGCATAAGGTCCATCTAGGGCAATTGGTTTCAAAGGAAACCAGAATTGTGCAGAAACATTATAATCATTTTTTAAAAATGCAAGTGTTCTCCCTTGGGATTCCATAAATTGGTTCTTATAAATTGGTTAACCCAATGGCAGGTGAAATGCTGTAGTGCTGTTCCCTCTCACAGAGGAACAGAGGATGCCTCAGGCCACAGGCCAGGAGACTATAGTGCAGTACCTCCTCATATCAATGTTACCAGAGTGCCATTGACACTCAAGTAACATAAGAACCTGCTTTAAGATGAATGGTGCCTCTTCTCTGTAGACTTTATTGTTCCTGTACTACATGGAATGCTGATGGAAAGAGTCCTTCAGTCTGGGCTCTGTTGTAGGATGCTGGCAGCTGATCAAGTGAGGAGGAGAAGGTGCAAACACTTAAAGTTATGGGAGCAGGTGATCTGGAAGCACTGATAGTTAAGTCATGCAGGGTGAGTCCAGAAGAAACTAGATGGGTGTTTCTGGAGCTATATTCTGGAGCCAGGGAAGTCAATAATGCCTCTTATGCATTTGTTTAGCAGCCTCTGAATGGCTCACCACAAGGAACGGCTCTGCATAGATAGGAGTCATCTAGTTAAGAGTCCTAGCTAAACTTAAGATGATTTAGCAAGCACTAGTGTGCAACCTCCATGCCCTCACCCACAATGGAAACAGCAAAGTACATACACTACTAAAGCAATTGGACTAGCAGATGAGTGCCTTGTAAAATTGAAGGCATCTTCAGAAAACAGGCAAGATCAGTAATTTGTTTGTTTAAAAGGGGAATGAAGGTCCCATTAGCAGGGCTCCTCTGATTCCAGCCAATACACATAATTTTGATCTACTTCTCTCTCTCTCTCTCTCTCTCTCTCTCTCTCTCTCTCTCTGTGTGTGTGTGTGTGTGTATTACACACAGTTATTAAGAATTGCTACTATTTCCAATTTATCATTATTTTCAGATCATTCAGGGAGGGTAGGAGAGACATGAACCTTAAAAGCTTCCTTGGGAGCTTAAGGGCATCAACTTTCTGAAAGATATGGCTGCACAGAATTTGAGACCTTTTTTTTTTTTTTTTTGCCAAAGCACAGGACCAGAATTGAACACTTGTACTTAAGAAGGTTAAAGAACTGGCAGCAGTAGAAATTTACCCTGCTGATTTATCTTCAAAGCAGGTATAGTCCAGACAGCTGCAATATGAGTTTCCTTATAAATCCACAGCATAACCTTAATTCTGACCTCTGTGGGTGGGCAAAAGAGATTGGCATTTAATTCCTTACACCGTTTTCCCTTTATATTTTGTTATGGGCTTCTGCTTTTGCTTTTCAACAAAACCAGTGCATGTAATATGTCAGAAGTAGGCAGCCTTCACTAGTCTGGTTTATTTTGGGAGCAAAGCGAGAGTCATGATAAAGGGATGATGACTCAAATTTGCTGCTTTTCTTTTCTTTTTTGGGAAGACATTGATTCTCCTTCTAAAAAGCTTCCATTCCAAATTGCCTCTCTTTTTCAAATATAAACTCTGTGTATGCACACTTTACCTCCGAGTATATGACAACACAGTGCTTGTTTATAATGGTGGGTGTCAATTAGCAGGCTGCTCATAAATTACTGAGGAAACTCTTGTCTATTGTCTATGCCAGTCCGCAAGCCCTGAACCTTTGAAGCACTATGAGTGGAAGGGATGCAGCCCAAGTTCAAGCCCTTGTACTTCTCTATCCTGCATATCCCAGAGCAAGCTCCAGGCAAATCCTGTCCAATTAAGCTTAGTGGGATTTATATCCATGTAAGGGTGAGCTATGCTTTAGCTGTAATTTCTGGATATAAATATCCAAATATATATATGGGGGTGGGATTGCATTTTCTACATTTCCCCACAACATTAATTTAATGTCTAAATATATGCTTAGACCAGTGTTTCCCAACCTTTTTTGGCCAAAGGCACACTTGTTTCATGAAAAAAATCTCGAGGCACACCACCATGCCAGATGGGGAAAGGTCACTTTTTACTTATGTAAAAAAAAATAAAAAAATAGTAACAGCATAGAAGGTAATGGTTAGGCTAGCATCCCTCTTCCAAATATGCTAGGTTTTTATTTGCAGGGACTGTTCTACATGGGAAAGCATTCAGCACTGTCATTCTCCCATCTGCCATCTGAATTGGTACTATTCTGGGTCAACTTACTCTGCTGCATGTGTAGATGAAAATGGCACCAAGTGTGTGGGAGAATTAATTTCTTCGCTGCCTGGGAGTAAGGGGGGTGGGAATCAGTGAATGGCAGGGACTTGGTTAAGTAGATCCAGTATGTGGTATCCAGTGGGGAGGTTGAAAAGCTGGGTTAATAATGAGCCTGCATTGAGGATTTGTCTTACCTTTTTTATGGCTTCATAGCAGGGTGTTGCTTATCACAGTGTTGTTTTAATAGGAGACACATTGCCCTGGGATCTTGCCACTGCTATACAGCTAGGAACCTGATATTATTGGTAAGGGCCTCTGTTTGCTTAGGCATTTTAATGCTTTTTTAAAAAATGAGTAAACATTCGTGTTTCAGCAGCAGCTGGTGAGACAGGAGACGAGAAATTTAAACAGAGTGGGTTCTAGGCAGTGCCCCCCCTTCACCTGGAAAAGGCAGGAAGAACTCTTTTGGGCTGCCTCCAAATTCTAATTTTCTTGAGTGCCACCTAAAGGAGAACCATGAGTGGGTTAGGATGGCGGGCCAGACCTCGCCACCCTTTGGTGCCAGCCGTGATCTGGACAACTCAAGCCGTTGCCTCTGACTGAACCCGTTATGATTCTGCTCACAACCCCCCATCCCTTGGCGGGCCAGCGGGGTGGGGGGTGGGAAGGGGAGATAATATAGTGAAAGGGAAGCAATAGGGGCTAGAAACTGTGGTAGCAGCATTTCCGGCTGAAGCGCGAGATAGAAAATGTTATCAATTGCTTCTTCTTGTACAACTGCAGCCAGATCCTACCCGTATTTACTCTGGAGTAAGCCCTAGTTTGTTCACGGGGTTTTGCTCCCGCGTAAGTGTGCACGAGGGATGGCAACCTTAAATATCGGGGAGATGCAGGAGTCGCCTGCGCTGCTGTAATTCCCCCGCCTTCATCCCTAGGCGAGAGGCACAGAGTTCTGTTCCGCCCGGGCGCTGCCTCTTTAAACGAGCGCGTGGTTGAAGAAGGCGCTTGCCCAGCTCCCCTCTGAGCCTCGGAGGGCGGGTTTGAGCACGCGCAATGCACCGCCCTCCCGCCCTGCGCCGCCGTCGTCTCGCGCTCCTCCCTTTTGCGCGCACTGCCCCGCCGCCGCCCCATTGGCCGGGTCCTGTCAGCTGATCCTGTGTTATTTCCTGTGTGTGTGTGTGAGGGGAGAATGGAGAGAGAAACCTCGGCACCACCACCGCGGAGCCGCCCCCGGCTCGACGCGGATCCTCGCCGCCGCCGCCCCGCCTCTCGCCGCCCGACTCGCCCGCCTCCCTCTCACGGCACACCAGGCAACGTCTCGCGGCACACTAGTGTGCCGCGGAACACCGGTTGGGAAACACTGGCTTAGACCAGGGATGGGGAAACCTGCAGTCTTCAAGATGTTGTTGAGCTCCCATCATCCCTCTGTCTTGGCCATGCTGGCTGCAGCTAGTGGGATTTGCAATCTAACAACCTCTGGAGGGTCACAGTTTTCTGCACTCCTGCTTTAAACAATGCCTCCTTAATTACTAATTAATAGTACCTTAAAAAGTAAAGGTAAAGGACCCCTGACAGTTAAGTCCAGTCGCAAACGACTCTGGGGTTGCGGTGCTCATCTCGCTTTACTGGCTGAGGGAGCCGACGTTTGTCTGCAGACAGTTTTTCCGGGTCATGTGGCCAGCATGACTAAGCTGCTTCTGGCAAAACCAGAGCAGCGCATGGAAATGACGTTTACCTTCCCGCCGGAGTAGTACCTATTTATCTACTTGCACTTTGATGTGCTTTCAAACTGCTAGGTGGGCAGGAGCTGGGACTGAACAAACCGCTGACCTTCTGATCAGCAAGCCCAAGGCTCAGTGGTTTACACCACAGCACCACCTGCGTCCCTAATAGTACCTTATTCCAGATTAATAGATTAAGAATTCCATTTATTATTTTATCGTTGAATTTATAAATGTGGACAGGCCTGGGATCCTATTCAAATGTCAGTCTTTAATAGATCTCAGAAAGAAATGGTAGCCATGAACCCATGAGCACTGCTGAAACTCATCACACTAATGTGACCAGAATCAACACCTTCCTTCTTTGTTAAGTTTCTGGAACCTTGTCCTGTCACAAGACATCATGTCATTTCCTCCCAGACACCGGCACTTGTACAGAACAACATACCACTCTAGAAATATTTCTGATACCAGAAGAACATATGCTTTGGCGTATAAGCCAACACACTGTGCCTATTTCTTTCATTCATTTCATGTTTATGGAAGGGCCTGCAATTTACAAACTGGATCTGGTATTCAGAGACTTTGGTTCTGCCACCCATGATAGAGTGAAGATAAAATTTGTACACCCCCCTCCACACCCCATGCATTGGTGAGAAGCACAGAGTGATGTGGATGACTGCTTTAGGTCAATACTGCCTAGTTTCTAGCAGTCAGGAAAACCACTAAATAATACCACAGAGTGCAATCTGTTTGAATATTTGTCAGCTTAAGTTTTCCCATCGTATAACACACAAAAAGTATGAGCTGTCAAGGAAATCTACTGACTGGAAATATGCTTCATTACACTTGGAAGATCATCCTTGGGCATGCATAAGCCTGCATTAGAAGCAAAAGAACAGCTATTCGTGTAGACATTTAAGTTTTAATAATATATGCTAGTAAAGCAAGGCTAGTTCAAATGGTTTTTAGAAAGCTAATTCTTCTGATCTCTTCATGAGAATATTTAAAAGTCATAATATTGTATTATACTTCCCCTGCCTTCTTTGGGTAAAATCTGCAAAATATTTATAATGCCCAAGAAAGACACTCATATTGGATGCAACTTACTAACAATGCTGGAATTGCAGTTCCAAGTCATTCAGAGGGAAGCATTGTATCGGAAAATATTAATAAAGATGAGTGAAGAGTGAATACAGCAGCTGATGCAGAATGGTGGCCTTTGGAGGCAAAAAGTCAATGAATGTTATACTAAAGAGGAAGGCACGAACTATGCAAGTCTCTCTGGATTCATGTTACTAAAGCCAAACAAAGAGTCATAATTTCCTGACCACTCAAGACCAAGATATTTCAAGACCGTTCATCAAGATCGTTCATGTTACTAAAAGCAGAAACTAGGATTGCCACTTTCTCCCTTTGAATTTGTGTGTCTTTAAAAGGTTGTGTGACAGACAGAAATTCAACTGGATCTTTCTCCACCATTTTATCTTTATAGCTGGGGGGGGGGATGAAATCTGTTGCAGAAAGTGGGTGAAGCATTGCTCTTGGGGTTTATTTATTTTATTAACTGCATTTATCTACCACTTTTTTGGGCTAAAACACCCAGAGCAATTTACAATTACAATTTGCACAGGCTCCCTGGGCACGGCCTCTTTGGCTTTGTGGCAAAGTAATAAGATGACATGGACCAGAACGCTGCTGCCCATCACTGCCACAGGAGGAGGTCCAACAGATGGCATCTTGCCATGCCCGCCCCCTCAAACCTGGAGATGATCCTGAGTCTCCTACTGAATGAATCACTTTGCTCATTTCTGTAAATCAAAATGTTTCTTTCAAGAAACAGATTTAAAATGTACTGACAGAAGAGCAGAATCTATGTGAAGACACATGCATAAAAGAGAAAGGACTTAAATCCTTTTAAGGGCATTTAAAAAATAAAATTAAAGTGGTAATATATGGAGACCAAGGTCACGGCTCCCAGGGTAATAATTTTGTGGGACAGAAAACACAGCATCAGAATCCCATGATCACACAGTTTTCCTGTACAGTTTAATTGCTTTTCAATGTAAATGAGCCGGGGGGGGGGAGAGAGATAATGATTACACATCCATAAAAAGAAACAGCTACGCTTCCGTGAAGTTCTGCTATCTTTGTACTGAGAACGACAATTTTAAATTTCAAAGAACCTATCATATAAACTGCAAGCCACTTAATGGTTAGTCTAAAAGAATTTTGAGAGAACTACATAAAAGTCAAGGGAAATGAAGAAAGAGCCGGGGGAAATAGACTAATACGGTTTCATAGTGGCCAACCAGAAGCCTATCAGAAGCCCATAAAGGTAACAGCCTACTTCAGTGATCCCGATTCCCATTTCAGAGGCAGAGCTCAGTTCAGATACAGTATCTGCATACTATGAAATCAACAGATTAATTTTCAGGAGAAGCTGGATCAAGCCCAATGATGGTGCCTTGTGTTTCATTTTAGTATGCATGGGTGAACATTATCCTTGAAGCTTGAGGTTCTAAAGGAGAATACCATTTGAGAGCATTTGAGTAAAAATAAAAGGAGAGGTAACTAATAGCCATATCCTTACAGGAGTCTGCTACAACTGGCAAACCAGGCAACCAAGACTTAGATGATGCCATCCATGATTAGATTAAAAATTTTTCAAAGAGAGACACAGTGGTAATGAGAGGCTTCAGTTCAACTTCCTCAGGCTTGCAAGAGATGTTTACAAAAATAACAAAAAAAAGTTTATTTGGCTATGTCTGGAACAAGAGGAAGAAATGAACAGGTAAGTTTTGCTGAAAAGAGAACATGGATAAATGTTAGAGGGTGATGTACAGAATGCTGCTTAACACCTCTGCTTTCTCCCACAAGGAAAACTGTGCTGAGCCTGGCAAAAAGAGACTGAACACCAAAAGGAAGCAGCCCAAATTAGGTAAAGAGGGGTCATAGGAGTACTTAGCCACTCTAACTTAATTCAAGCTTCATGGTCTGGTGAATCAAAGAATCATAAAATTGTAGAGTTGGAATGGATCCCAAAGCTCATCCAGTTTAACATACTGCAATGCCGGAATCTCAACCAAAGTATCCATAACAGCTATTTTACTTTTCAGAAACTCCCATTCATCTTGGACTCCCTTCCTTTTGAGTATTTCTCACCATCCAGTGGTTCCTTAAGCTTTTTGAAATCAGCTTTCCTAAAATCTGGAGTGCACTCAACTTTCCCTTGGCTCTGTATCATGAAACTCAAAATGACATCACTTCCTCCCAAGGTTGTCAGTATTTCCACTTTGTCAATCAGTTCTTCCCTGTTGGTGAGGACCAAGTCCAAGATAGATGATCACCTTGTTGCTTCTTCCAACTTTTGGGAAATGAAACTGTCAGTAAGACAAGTGAGGAATTTGCTGGAACTTACATTCTTGGCAGAGTTTGAGTTCCAACAGATAGCAGGGTAGTTGAAGTCTTTCATGACTGCTATTGCTCTCCTTTTTGAATGTTTGGTAATTGCATCCTAGGGTACAAAAGCGACTTGCAGGTGTGATTTCAGGGTCTCTTCTATAAATTTTGAAGAATAGGTGAACTGCCACAATATGAAGTGCCATATAGATTGGCAAATGCCATCCCCATCTTCAAAATGGGGGAAGGAGAAGATCCAGGAAACTACAGACTGGTTAACTTGACAATTATAATTGGAAAGGTTCTAGGGTAGATTCTTCAGCAGTCAGCCTGGGAGCCTTTAGAAGAACCCCCACTGTGCAGTTATGAAACCAGCATAGGTTTCATAAGAAAATGTCATGACAGACTAAAATTTTCTCCCTTTTTAGAGTGACTAGTCTGGCAGATCAGTGGCAGATTCTTGATGATCTGGGGTGGTTGGTCATATGAGACCCCACTTTCAACACTATTTGTGCCTATCTCAGGAGAACCTGGCTATCTGTTAGCATCTTTCCAAATGGTAAGGAAGGCTTTTACCACAAGTCAGTTGCATTTGTGTGGCAAAATGTATTCACCTGATCCCTCTGAGCAAGCTGTGCTCCAAGCTCAACTGAGTGCAAGATGTAATACTGAATTTAAAGAAGTCTACTGTTGTTTGAGAGCAGAGAAAAGGCAAGAAAGTGAAAAGCGTGTTCATCAACGGGGAAAAAATGTTGTTTTACCACACAGATAATAGTTCCCAGAACTTATTTTATTTGGAATTTACTATATCCAATTTTTACCTGACAAAAATTGATGCCTAACTGGTATATTAAATATTTTTTATGCCACAGAAGGAGTAATTAAATTTTTCTTAAAATTACCATTACAAATGAGCAAGAGCTGTATACGTTTGAAACTCATTTTATACTGTGAATTACGAATCAGGACTAGGCATCAATTATATTCTCCTTGATTCCTTCCAATCCTATTATCTAATCAGTGTAGCATCCACAGGACTTTATAATTGATCTTCTGGAAGAATAATATTTCTGTAATTGTATTACTATAGAGCACGATGTGATATCGTTGTATAGAGGTACTTTCTTATTAAAATCTAACACTAAAACAGGGCAAACCGAAGCCAAAACCAAAACACCACCACCTTTGACAAGAAGTATTCATTTCTTCATCTAATTACCGGTAACTGTTTAGGTAGGGGTACTAAGTCCAGAGAAATTCTAAGATGTTGTTTGTATCCATCTGTCTCAGGACACAGTGGAGGAGTGCGCCTTTGCAGGTGAAGTCAAACTGTTGGAAGGTTGCAGTGCCTGCTGTGGCTGTAGAGAATGATACAAGACAGACATGGGGCAGAAATATGGCATCCAATTGTACTGCTGCAGATGCACCACAACGTTTCTGTTGGATATTGCAGAGTATACGCAGACTTTCTGGAAGTATCTGGTTGCAAGCTGACAGGATGACCAGGAACAAAATGCTGCTCACTAGTAACTTGGTTACTTAGAGGTTTATTATTTACAGCAGACTCACAAGTTGCTATATACAAGATACAGACACGGATATTAACTCTCTCTCTGAACTCAAACTTCAGCTAACTCCAACAGACCAACCAACCACACAGAAGCCATGAGTCATCCTGCCTATATGGGTGACCACAACCAATAGCAGAGTCATTTCCAAGGTTCAAATATCATCTGGCAGAAAACTCCTCTGCTCAGACTTTCTGGCCTTTGGCCAACTCACTAATTGTTTCTGTGAGAAAGCTGGATCAAAGCACGTAGCAAAATCCCAACAGTTTCTTTTCTCTGTGCTCCTCCCAGCAGCCATTCCTCCTCTGGTCACTGCAGTGGATACATGATCTGACTGTCTGTCTCCAGACACTGTGGTCATCTGCAAGGGATTCCCACACTGTGGAGTTGATGTCAATCTTTGCAACAAAAAGTGGGTCTGCCAATGGACCTGGTGCCTGAAGCCAGCTCCCTGTAGAGCATGTCCTTTGGGGATCCTGCCATCTTCCATTCTGTGGACATGACGAAGCCAGCATAGAGACTAAGACAGGCGTGTGCTGGGAATATGAGCTTGGGAGAGCACATATTTGTTTGAAACTCTGTCCTGCAATGTGATACCCAAAATCTTCCTGAAACAGCACATGTAGAAGGCATTGAGGCATCATTCTTGACAGTTGTAAGTTGCTCACGACTCACTTCCATAGAGCAGCATGTGCAACATGGTAGACCTTCACCTTGGTATTGGTTGTTAGCATCACATTCTCCCATACCTCTTTGGAGAGGTGACCCATAACTGTAGCTGACTTGCCAATACACTTATCCAGCTCAGCCGTGATGGAGAGGCTACTGGTTATAGTAGAACTCACAGAGACAAAATTGTCTATCACCTCAAGCTTGTGGTCACCAATGATGGCATTGAGCAATGGTGACATCCTGACCCAGGTCGTTGGTCTTTGTCAGGCTGATAGTAAGGCCAAACTTCCTGAAGGCTTGGGCAAAATGGTTGGTGAGTCTCTGTAAAGCTTCCTCAGAGTGTGCTGTCAAGGCTGCATCATCTGAAAGCAACGTTTCTCAGATAAGAACCTGGTACACTTTTGTCTTGGTGTGGAGACCAAGGTTGAACCAGGTTGAACAGATCGCAGTCACTCCTTGAATGAACGTACACAGCATCTTCACTCAAACTAAAGGCATAGGAGAGTAACCAGAAGAAGAATACACCAAAGAGATTTGGGGTGAGAACACAGTCTGCTTCACATGACTCTTTATAGGGAAGGCATCGGAGGATGAGCTTTCATATTCAACAGGTAATGTTGATGGGTAGACTTAAGTGCTCTTAGTATGATTGAGCAATAGCTCTGTGTAGGAACAGGTCTTTAATTAGTTGCCAGTGTAGTATAGTGTAGTGGTTAAAGCATGTCAAATTAGGACCTGGGAGGCGAGGATTCAAATCCTCACTCAGCCATGAAGCTCACTTTGTACAAAAGTGATTATGACAACAGCCTAAAATTAAGGCCCATGTTGATTTTTCCAAAAGGGGCCCCTTCCCCTGTTGAGGAGTAATGGTAATTAACAAGAGTTTAACTTTCTTTCCTTATCTGTATTCTATGGCCCTGTAAATCTGCAGAGCGCAGGGGAAAGAGACAGCCAGATGTGAACCTCTTTTCCAAGAGACTCATATTTTTGTCATCAACACAGCATAATCCCTACATTTAATTAACTCCTTCATTCTCTTCTGATAAACTATGAATTTTTATTAGATAATAATCTCCTGTACTTTATGAAAGTCACACACCTATTAGCATTATCCCCTCTTGTCTTTGTTCTGTTTTGATACTTTTAAAAGTATGTGTGTTAGCATGCAAGTGTCTTGTTTTGCCATCATCCTCAGAATATTTCTTGGACTACCTTTACAAGATAAAGATCAAAGAATGATATGCTGAGCAAAGTATATTCAGTTCCTTTGTTTTCAACACATTAAAGTTTGATGTGGTATTTATTCTATATCTACAATGAGAAATTAACGTCTCAACATATTTATTTACAACTGGCACTGAAGTTATTTCTTTATAAAAGGGACTTTATTAATTTGGTTAGGAAGGGTAATGGGCATTTTATGGGTCTAAACCCAATGCTGTCCATTACCCCATAACTTCTTGGGATTCCTTAGACTCCTGTGCTTACAACTGGAGACATTGAACAATGTCTGTTACTACCAGAGACTACCTACATTATGAATTTCAGACATCCTCCCAAGCTGGGTTATTGATCTTATTCATGTTTACTCAAAAGTAAGCTTCAGTGACTTCAATGAGACTTACTTATGGGTAAGTGGGTACAGGACTCCAGCATGTAACTTTATTTCCCTGGAAATAATCACAAGCAATTTGAAGCCACTTTCTGATTGCTAAGTAGCCAGAAGCTGTCAGCTCCCCAGTTAACTTAAATTCTATAATCTTATTACTCTTTTTACTCTTTAAGCTCCATGGAGCTAGTCTTAACCCTAGAAAGCATTTCATTTTTAATAGTGAAAACCCCTACGGAAGCTCTGTGCTTC
The DNA here is from genome assembly GCF_965113315.1 of Podarcis vaucheri. Classification (NCBI taxonomy): domain Eukaryota; kingdom Metazoa; phylum Chordata; class Lepidosauria; order Squamata; family Lacertidae; genus Podarcis; species Podarcis vaucheri. Next base: position 54,087,645 of record NC_138761.1, read on the forward strand.
GATAACAACTGAAGCCATTCCATGTGCTAATTCTTTTTGAGGGAAGATTATAAATACCATAGAAGAAACCACCGCATAAAACTATCCTGATCTTAAATAAGATGGTATAGGAAGAAAACCACATTAAGTCCCAAAAGGTTTGTGAAATTTTGGGACATAGACTAATGTCCCAAAACAGAAACTATCATTTTATTAATAGCTGTAACATGCAATCTCTCTCTCTCGCTCCCTCTCTCCCTCTGTATTTTAGAGATCGGCATCATATACTGGTACATGACAATTGCTAGGGTATGTTGTATATGTTTGAGAAAACCATTACAACACTTTGAAGCTACTTCTGTTAATGGAAAACCTATTAGTGCTGGTGTTCTTCCATTAACAGGGTAAAGCCCAGTTCAGACATAAGAAGATACGATGGCATCCCACTTTATGAACAAGAAATGGGAAGCCTCAGGTTTGCCCTTCCCCATTTACTTCTTGTAACCACAAAGAGGAAGTCAGAAATGTTTGCTTCCAATTTTGCACAACTATAGTTCTCTTCAATACCCAAACTTGGAAACCTATGCAGTGGCGTAGCGTGGGTTGTCAGCACCCGGGGCAAGGCAAGTAATTTGCGCCCCCTAACCCGTGGATTTTAGAGAGCTGCCAGTGCGAGCGGCCCCCCCCCATATGTTGCACCCGGTGCGGCCGGCCCCCCCTGCACCCCCCCAAGCTACGCCACTGAAACTATGGTTTGTTTGGTTAGCGAGAATAGGTCAGGATCAAACAGTGGTTTTTAATAGTAGCTTTTTCTGGAATTTTGTTTAAATAACAGGTTTATCAAAAATAACTTCAGAGAAAACAAGAAAAAATGAAACTGGTGACCCTTTGAAAACCAAGGTACAAATGTTTTTGTATGGTTCATTTAACTAGAAAATAATCCATGTAACAGAAAATGAAGTACTTTATCAGATTTGCATTTAAATAATAGGCATTAAGCAATTAATATACTGGTGAGGTGTTTTTTTTTAAAAAAAAAAACTATAATCATAACTGAGCACTTGATTGCAAACCACAATAACATCTTTTTTAAAAGAGTGCTGTGAGGTACGTAAATGTGCTGTTTAAAATGCATGTATCTATTATTTGGCGTTTGTAATAAGATATGGATTGCAACTGTATAATTGACTGACATTCAATTAGAATGCTTAAAATTAAGTGAAGCTGGTTGTTTACTGAACTGTTTCATTTCAGTGAGTTTTTCTTGGCAAATCATCAGTTTGTTGCAACAGTACACTATGGGACCATAGAGTCATAAGCAGAGAAGGACAGTCAAGGGACTATCTATTCCTTGGTTCTGCTCTCTTGGGTGATGCATAGTCATGTGGTGTGACTAGACTCAGCAAAACAAAACAAAAAATATTGAACGAGAGGTTAGATAGAATTTGTATAAAGATCTCCACATAATAAAAGGTTAGGTCAGCTGCTAATGTAAGTGCTCCTAGGTTTCCATTAGTCATGTTTATTTAGGCCCTACTGCACCTCCGGTCTCTTCTCACGGATGTCATCTTTGGGCTCCAGGGAGGCAGTGGCGGAGCTTCATGCTCCAGCACCGGGGGGGGGGCAGAGAGCAGGCAGTGGCAGGGCTGGCGTGTGTCCTGGGGGCATGGCGCACCGCCCATAGGGGCGGGGCGCCTGTCCTGGGGACGTGGTGCCCAGCACAGATGGGGGGCAGCCGCAATGGCACCCTGCCGGGATCGCGCTGCTGGGGGTGGTGCGCTCCCCCCGCACGCCTTTTCCTCTGCCAGTGCAGGGAGGGTCTCCTCATAAGCCACAAGGACACTCCAGCTCTCCCTCACCATTTCCGGGTTTGAATTGATTTATTTAATTATTTCCTGGTGCTGCACATATACATGGTCGTGCACAAGTCAATCATGCATAAGTACTTTAGATCTAGGTATCTTAACTTAAGTGTTTGTTAAAGCTAGAGCTGCAGTCATAGAAATGATTACAGTGGTGCCTCGCAAGACGAAATTAATTGGTTCCGCAAGTTTTTTCTTCTTGCGAGTTTTTCGTCTTGCGAAGCACGGTTTCCCATAGGAATGCATTGAAAATCAATTAATGCATTCGTAGGGAAACCGCTTGCCAGGCTGGCGGTGCGGAGAAGGGCTTTTCTCCGCACCGCAAGCCTTCAGGACAGGTACGGGAACAGAGGGGAAGGCGCGCAGCGCTTCTCCTCTGTTCCCGGGGCTTGCGTGGGAGGAGGGTTTTTCCTCCCCACCGCCAACATGCAGAACAGCATTCTGAATGTTGGCGGTGGGAAGGAAAACCCTCCTCCCACCCCATTCTGATGCCGGGCGGGGGAAGGAGGCTTTCCCCCCCCACCTCCCGGCATCGGAGCTTCATTCTGATGCCGGGCGGGGGAAGGAGGCTGTTCCCCCCCCCCACCTCCCGGCATCGGAGCTTCGTTCTGATGCCGGGCGGGGGAAGGAGGCTTTCCCCCCCCCACCTCCCGGCATCCGGAGCTTCGTTCTGATGCCGGGCGGGGGAAGGAGGCTGTTCCCCCCCACCTCCCGGCATCGGAGCTTCGTTCTGATGCCGGGCGGGGGAAGGAGGCTGTTCCCCCCCCACCTCCCGGCATCGGAGCTTCGTTCTGATGCCGGGCGGGGGGTGGGGGAGGAGGTCCAAGGACAGTGGGGAAGACGCGCTGTGCTTCCCCGCTGTCCCGGAGATTTCCCTATGGGCTGTCGTCTTGCGAAGCAAGCCCATAGGGAAATTCGTTTTGCGAAGCGCCTCCATAACGGAAAACCCTTTCGTCTAGCGGGTTTTCCGTCTTGCGAGGCGTTCGTCTTGCGGGGTACCACTGTATTTAGTAAATATTATACTCATTATTGGCTCTAAATTTGCTCCTCTGCCTCTCCAGTGTCTCTGGCTTATCAGGTGCTAGTTGATTCTTGTGTTAGTTTGGAAAAGTGAATTAATGGAGGAAATTGTGCTGCTGGTTTTTCTCCTTCTCATCTACTGACTTCAGAACTAGTGCAATCCAAATCTATAGTTAAGCAGCGAATAAAATACTTAGATGTGCATGAGTCACACAGGCTAGTGGGCCACACACTCCACTGCCATTGAGAGCAACTTAGTTTGCTTCCAATAACTGTACGCCATACTTACATTTTCTATTTCACTGGCCCATTTTAACCTCTGACCTTCAAAGATTTTAGACTGCAGATTTGCTAAAATTCCCTTCAAAGGCAGATGTAGTCAATGTCAGGCTGCCGCCAGCGATGCCCAGCCATTGCCCAGGAATAAACCAAGACAAGACAATATTTCTTACTGTCTGCTATTTATTCAGTATTTACACAGAGAGGCTATAGAACCCAGCCTCTTGGATAATGGTGTTGTCCCAAGTGAATCTCCACTGCCTGTCTCTCCCACTTCCTCATTCGTCAATTTCATTGTCTCTCCTATTGTCTCCTGTCTTTGAGCTCTTTGCTCTCCTACTTTTAAGGCTCACCAGGCTCTGGCGGGGTGTGTGTGTCTGGAATTCTTTCTAAAGATACTGTGTCCATAAGCTGTAGCCCCTCTGGTGCTTCCTCCTCCTCCTCTTCTCTCATTATTTCCCAACTTTCCTCCTCATCTGCCTCTGAGCTGAGACCTCCCTCAAAAACCCATGTTGCAAATCTAAACTGTCTTCCTCTTCCTCCTCCCTGGAAGGGTCAAGCTGGGGAGGCGGTTTCCACAATTCCTCCTCTGCCCAGTCCCTGATAGTCAGGGCTTTAAAAAAACAACAACCCTGAAAAAGCCTTTCTGGGGCTCAATGTTGATTTAATAAGTATGAAACTGATAATGTTTTTTGCTAAGTAGTGGCCAATTTGACTAATGATGTTGCAGGAAAAATTTGATCCCTGTTAGCAGACATAAAAAGGAGCCAATAATTATATCATAAGATACATAGATGAAACTAGTGCCAGTTGCACAGATCCCCAGCCTATATAATATGTTGCCCAATCTGAATATTTTACACTTGCCTAGCTCAAAATTAGCTCATCTAATTTTATCAGTAAGTATTCTTACATTTTCCACTCTACAGAATGATACAATGCACAGGTGGCATGCGTATCACCACGTCAACAGTTTTGATACCCCTATTTATTGTGCTTAACAGATGGTTGAAAGAGGTTAGCAGATATTGCTTCTGGGGGCATGGGAAGCAATAGTCTATGGTAAGGCAGTAGGAATAATTTGAGTCGGAGTATAACACAGATATAAAAATGTCAAATTCTAAAGTAAACACAATTGATAGTCCAGATATAATATAGTCACTGGATTATATTGGAAAAATTACCAATGCATTCTCATTGTTATGAGAAAACAAAATGATAGGGGGAAATTGAACACACTGTAAGCAATAATAACCTCTGGCAAGAAGACAAAGAAGTATGTCCTGACATGTAGGGATGGATGGACCTATTAAAGTCTGATCTGTCCCACTTCTGCATGGGGATGAGACCAAGTCCCTCTTGTACACTGGATAATACAGTCTGATGGCCGCAGCATTGCCTCTGTCTGGTAGCAGGGTGTTGTTGTTGTTGCTGTTGTTTGTCTTTTCAAAAGGTCCAAACAAGTCACCCACAGCCTGGAGCTCCTAGCATATGGGGCTGTTTGTTGCCACAAGCAGTTTGAGCTGCCCCCCCTGAGAACTATGGGAATTATGTTACATCCCGTTCAGTGATAATTGTGGGGTGGTGAAATGGCTGCCCTCAGATTTTACATGGGATCTGTGGGTGAGCCAGAATCCTGACCTCTTTCTCATTCATAATGAGACTTTTGTTGAAATTTAACCAGTTCCCTTTACTAAGATCTCACCTACATCATTCTGAAAGCAGAACCACCTGTGTTATGGACAGCACTTTTTATCAATACTTTCAGGATATCCCAGGCAACTCCATTTATTATTTATTATTATTTATTTATTATTTATTATTATTACTCTAGAAGTAATTTCATTATGTGAGGTTAAAGGTGGCAGGGGTGGGGAGTCTGTTTAAAAATTGATGCAGATATTAGTCAACTCTCAATTTCCTCAATGTAGTTACAGCTGACGCAGTGTCCTAGTCAATTATGAATACCAAAGATCTGCTGCTGCTTTTCAATGCAAGATCAAGTCAGAGATGTTTGCATGGCTTCATATCCCAATTTGATGCAGCATAAACATCATCTTGGGAAAATAACAGAAGTTTAATCGTTCAACCTCGCTAATAGCCCTTGAAATGTATTGGGATCTGGAAAACTAAGAAAGTGTGTGAATAACTTTTAGTTCTGATTCTATACTTACTGTTTCCATGGCAAAAATGGGTGGGAAGTTTTTTTCAAATTTTATAATGAAGATCAAATGCTGCATTAGAAACCGTTATTGATGTGGTGTTTTTTTTAGTGCTTCCCATATAGCTGCTAGCTTCATGATGCTCTTGAAGTTAATGTTTCCTCATTTTCATTACCTACATCCTTTTTCAGCTTGTCTCTGAAATGTTGCCTTTTTAAAAAAATATGTAACAGTACATGCATCTGTCTTATCTTTGAAGCAGCATCTGCAGATCACAGGTAACAGAGCTGGGCATTGCTTCTGTAAGTCCTTACCCAAAGGCACTTCTTCATTCCCAATTACAGTGTGTGGGTTAAAAGCACATAGGACTTCAAGTGTTGCTTCTATGGACCTTTTGACACGCCACGAATAAGTCGCTGCATTATTTTGTGGTTTCTTCCATAGGCCATGATAAGTACACCTCTCTAGTAGTGACATCTACATCCCTTATGTATGTCAGAATCTGATCATTCTTCAGCATAAATAACTAGTGCTTCACTCCTTCATATGTCTAGTCTTCTATTAGGCAGAATATGCCTTGATTTTCAACTACACCTGTTCCTATTGAGTTCCTATGTGCAAGGGGGAGAAATATTTGCTACTTCAGAGTATTTACATGTGTTGGAAGCCCCTGTAGTTATATTTCATGTATTTGCGTGTTGAGGTCCCCAAGACACCCCCCCCCCCGAAGAAAAACACAATTGACACTTAATTTTTGTTTAAGGTTTTTGGCATAATTTTGGCCACAACTTTATTCAAATTACAGCAATGTGAGTGGTTGCTTAGGCATTGGTAGCACTAACTGACCCCGCGCGGGGACAGCTCTGACATTTGCACCCCCCACGAAGTCAGCAAGGGTAAGTCACCTGGGGAGAGAGACGGGACTGGGAATCATGCCTCACCTCTCCCCAGAATGCTCCCAGGGGCTTGTGTGGCCTTAGCCCCTTGCTAGGGGGTTTCGGACAAAAGCATGGGGAGCCTTGAAGCAGCAGCAGCAGCATTTTGGAGGGGCAGGCACAGCCAAATCCATACCCCTCCACCAACCAATTCCAAGACCAATGCCTAACCGCCAACCTTACAAGTTGTGACGATTTGCTACGCAGTAGGCAAAAAACCAAGTGGCACACACTAATCAGCCAAATGGACAAAATTCCTACCGGGCCCCTGCCCCAAAGCAGACGACCCCATGACAGGCATAGCAAGGTCAAGCAACAGCCTAAAATTAGGGAAGGGAGGGCGGGTGATCCGAAGTAAGCTGCGAAAAGAGGAAGTTTGTCGCTGCAAGCATTGTATTTAACAAATAGCGCTGTCAATCAACAAATGGCAACATCTAGATTTCCCCAGTATCAGCCCACCCCTGCTTAAAGGATGGCCAAACCATTAGCCTAGCAACAGTGAGGTGTCTCGTCAGCCCCGCCCGCAACCTGTGCTCTCCATGAGGGAGAACATACTTTCTAATATAAGCCACCTAGGGAATCCTCGGGGGTTGGAAGGTGGGATAGAAATCAAATAAATGACTAGAACAAGTGCTTACAATGAAATAAGTTGAGTAGCAGATGTCCATGTCAGGTTGATTGATGGAAGTTCACAAACTGATTTTTGTAGCCATTTTGCTACAGTCTTTTGGAACAGACTGATGGTTCTGCAGTGATATTCCATTATCAATGGAACATTATCTTAGCATGGCGTTTTGGTCTGTTGAGGCCATAGCCAAATTTGGGTCCAAGATGAAGCTTAAGTATCTGAGATTACCTCGGTGTGACCCTATGCTGAACCTCGTTCTTTTAAAATTCTGCACAGCTCAAAACAGTTGTGTTCTCTTAACATATTCAGGAATAAAAAATCCACAGTATCTGTTTCAGGGAAAGTTAAACACTGGTAGCCTGATCAAAATGTTTGTGCCTGCTATGCAAGAATATCCTGACAAGGGAATAGTATTTGCTTCTTTGTCTTGTGGGAAAACTAGAAACATGACATTTGCTCAGAAAGGCAGGAAGTACCATAATATGTTTCAGTGGACAAGACTTGTGTCTTTTATTCATTTGTGAAGTAAATGCACAACTCAAGATGTCCAGTGAATGGAGGAAAGACACTCTTCTTTGTTAGAGAAGGTGCCCAACATGCATTTCAAAACAGTAATTTACCACCAAAAAGAACCCTTCTGGTCTAAAAGTATCCGCCATAATCACACCCTCCTAGTCACACTCTCCTTTACAGATAAACATCAGCTCTACTCAGGCATTCAAAATATGTTTGTGTAGGAGAGAGAGGTTGGGAGGGACTGCATTAAATGAGTCTAGGGGTTCTTGTGGTGACTACAGTCACCAGGGCTGGCCCAATAAATTTTCATACCTGAGGCAAACCATAAAATGGTGACCCTTGCCCCTACCAGAGAAGAAGGGGTGAGCAAAGATATACATCAGGAACAAAGGTGGGAGGAGACCAGTAATGCTTCCTGTTTGTCAAGATACAGGCAGCATGGGGAGGCTGCTGAGAATTTCATTAATTTAAAACGAAATCTTCCAACTAAGTACTTTGTGGTTGTGTTGGACCATCTTTCCTCCTAAAAATGCCCACAAGAATGATGCAATGTCATTACTTCACACTGATCCCATGGGGTATTCTGTCCCAGGAATGTTTCAAGCTACAGAGGACAGTGAAACCTCTGCTGGAAGTGATGGAAAACATTTTTTTTAAGGAAGGATAGAAGGAAAGAGGCTGACCCTCAACCACCTTGTCTTTAAATTTAAAACCACATCCTGAAAATTCTTAAAATTAGCCTGCCCTGAGAATTGGAAAGAGTATTGCTCCAGTGGAAGGGAGGGTATATTCAGCCCAGCTTTACTTCATGACCTCGGACTATAGATATCTGAACTAATACAAAATTCAAACTCTTTCAGCATCTCTTTCAGCATCAGCAACATTCAGCATGACTGAATTTGGCAGAAACCCACATTAAACTGGCTGCTCAATAGTTCTTATGGCATCAGTGCTTTGGCTGCAAGATTTGGCAGATCTGAATTATGAACTCTTAAAGCTCTGTTACTGTAGAGCCTCCTCCCAGTATATCAAGGCTCTGTTGATGCTGGCAAAACGACAAGCCAGCCTACAGAGAAATTTTGAGTGAGGAGACAATTGGAAAAGACTAGCATCCCATCTGATACTGCTGCATCCAAAAAAGGAGAATAACTGTTACAGGTTTCCTCTATTTCACAGACACTCTGGAGGTTAATGAAACACAAAAGCTGACTCAAGAAAAATATTACTTAACTAGCCTTGAGTATTTCCCAACAATATGAGATGAAGTTCACCAAAGCTTATTCCCAAGGCCAAATCTCATTCACATAATGAAATCAGTGACCTGTACGAAAAGGTAAATCAATGCCTGGAGGAAGAATATGGCTCAGCATCGCTGTAGACTTCTGATAGAATAACATTAATATGAAGCGGGAAGATATAAATCAGAGAAAACAACACAGGTGGCTTATCCAGTATATTGATGAACTGTTATTAGCCTTTCATGCTGCAAAATGGGAGAAGGAATTGTTCCTCCTCACCCTGGGACAGGTATGACCACTGTTAATACCAAACAGGAATTAATTTACATAGACACAAATATTAACACTATTCACAGTGGAGCACTGAAGCTAGGTTTTACCAAAACAAAGACAAAAATCAAGTCACACACAAAAATGATTTGTAGCAACCAACAATATCATATTTTCTTTTATTTCACAGAATTTATATACCACTTAAGCATCCATGTCCATGTGGCATGCCTAACTACTAAAGTAAATTCTAAATACAGCATGCTTTAGTCTAATTTTTGTTCATTTTTAAAAATACAATAAAATAACCACAGCTTTCTCCTCATTCAACATGATTGGCAACTTTCACTGGAGCATCAGCTTGTAATATGGAAGAAAATAAATTTCAGGCCAAGACTGAAAAGACAATGTCACAACATACGCAGCATGGGATTCGGCCTTTGAATGAAATCTTAAATATGCATCTCAGCATTTTTGCCTGGGGCTCCATTGTAAGATGCCTCCAATGTTGGCCCAATATCACATTCTGTGCACAGAAATATACTCCCTGTTAAGTACATTTTTATGCAAAAGTTCTTTCAGAGTCTAGTAACACCTGAAACTGTTGTACTGTGTTCTATGTGACATGTTTCCCTTCCTAAAGGGAAGCTGCCTTTGCTGCTTTTATATATGACAGCTCTCTTCCCTTGCCTCCTAATAACATGTTTTTCACACTTCCATAGAGTGCATAGCAGCTTTCCCAACCATCTGTGATATGGCAATTATTTTATCTTGTCCCTCTCAAGCCACAATGGACAGCCTTTCATTTCTCAAAAAGCACAGACTGCCCATTCACAGAAGAGATATTATATATATTTTATAAGACAAACAGAACAAGAAATTCAACCCACAAAACTGGGAGGCATAAAAGGCACTACAAACATAAACTGCTTTGTTTTTGAAGTTTGTGGACAGTATAAAGGGAAAGATGGGTAATGTGATTTTAGCAAAGAAATAGTAAAAGAAAGCACCTACGCAGTAAAACTTAGGGGACACAATGATGAATGCAATATTGGTTGTGCTGTATACTTTTGGCATGAGAACTCTCAAAGGGTCAATCTACCAGAAATGTTCATTTCACTGGAGACTGCTGAAGAGATGTTTCTGGTGGTTTGTGTCTAGAAAAGTTCCACTAAAATATTATTTATGTGTATTTCCTATCTAGGACACAAAATGAAATCATAGAACTCTCATGCCATAATCTTCTTTTGAAAGCTTGATCATTTAACATTCTCAAGTAGTATTCTTGGTAAATGAGCATTAAAAACACCAGTGACTGCACATTCACAGGAAGGTGTAGGAAATATACACAAAAAGATAATAAGGCAGAGTGATAAACAGTTGTATGTTGGTCAGTCAATATGAACAATCACCAACACTAGTCAAAGGCATTTTTTTAAATATTGGCCTGGTCAATTACATAGACTGCCTAAGCAATCTGCATAATTTCTAAGCAGAGAATTCGTACACCAAATGGCCAATGCACATATTATTCTCCAATAATAAAATGGGGGGTAGGTTTTCAATCTTGACCAGGCAAAGAGCAAAATTCCTTTTTCACTGTGTTGGTTTGTATTATCAATGCCTTTACATGAATGTTCATGGTCACCAGCGTTTATTTATGTTCAGTACTGAACATACATTAGTATTGACATACGCACTGGATAATTATGTAAATCAAATGTGTGATTCCAAGATTCTGGGTCACTGATTCAGTTTCTAGTAATCCCTGGCTACTAAGGCTTGCAACCATGCTAATCAAGCAAATGAAGCTAAGTAGCAAGTTTACTTGACTGGAAATGTAATCAAAAACAACAATTACATCTATTACACACAAACTGTTCTAATAAGACTCAGCAAGCAAATGTTTTCCCATGTGAAGATAATTAGAAAAAATAATACCAGTGCGTTTTATGTTAAATAATTAGCAGGCATAGCAATAACTGTTTAGATACACGAATAAAAATTACTATCTATATGGGGAGTGATCAAAATAAATCAAAATACAGATGCCGTTTAGACATTCTTCCAGTCATGTGGGAGCCACTTATTGCAAGAGGAGCTCCAGTGTGTCTAGGAGAACATTTACAAGAGCCAACCATGAGGATCAGAGATTCTGCCTTTCCTACAGAACCAGCAAATTCTCCCAGTACAGTGGAAAAGCCGAAGGAAAGAGGACAAGACTGGCTGCTACCCACATGTCAAGGTCAAGAATGAACATGGCAGATAGTTAACTCTTTATTGTCAAACTGACACAGCCATTTCTACAGCTGTGAATATTCCCCCACACACACCCGCCACACTAGTCTAGTGTCTAGGCACTCTATGGAGCAGTTGCAGCAACAGCAGTCACTCCACCAGTTTATGTAACCCCCCGACCAGCTGCAAACACGCAACAAGAGACTACGCCTGTGTCGAAGCTGTCTCTGCTCTTCCCTATTCAATCTCTTCCTGGTTCTGGGAGACAGCAGTGCAGGAGAGGGTAGGGAAGCACCAGGCCCTTCACTTGCCTGACCTGCTTCTTTCTCTTCTTCTGACCCATCCTGTGCTCCACCCTTCATCTCTGAAGTTTCCCCTGCCTCTGACTCTTGCCTCCTGGATGGTATAGGTCCCCACAAATAACTAAGCCCCTTTCCCAAGTCAGACTCCAGACCCCCTTCACCAGGTGCACACTTGTCAGCGTCTTGCCAATCAGTCCCTGACATCACATTACAGTGGTGCCTCGCAAGACGAAATTAATTCATTCCGCAAGTTTTGTCGCCTTGCGATTTTTTTCGTCTTGTGAAGCACGGTGTCGGAAAAGTTTTGGAAAAGCTTCAAAAATCACCAAAGTCTTTAAAAACCTCAAAAAAGGCTACCACACCGCGTTCTATGAGTTGCTCCTCGAAGTCAAGTCGCAACTGTATTAACAGTGTTAAGAAAAAGGAAACAAACTTGCAAGACGTTTTCGTCTTGCGAAGCAAGCCCATAGGGAAATTCGTCTTGCAAAGCAGCTCAAAAACCACAAAACCCTTTCGTCTAGCGAGTTTTTTGTCTTGCGAGGCATTCGTCTTGCGGGGCACCACTGTATAGTATGAAGGCAACATCCTCTATTACATGTCCCCCAGCATTGAAACTTAAAAGTAAGCTCTTCTCCAAGCAAGCCTCCTCTTTTTATTACCAAGGCTTCACCTTCACAGATATAGCAGATATCCATCTATACCACGTAAATGCCCATGGTGCAATCCTGTAATATCTGTGAATTTGATATCTGCATTTATTCTACTGTGTGTTCACACTCACCGTTTTCTGTTTTCCCCAGCATGAAAGAATGCATGGATCCACCTTTCACATTACAGGATACAGATGTAGTATGCTTAGTGTGAGGTGTGAAAGTATATATACAATACAATACAATATACAATATATAGTACCACTGTATTGGGACATTTAAACATTTTCTGAGCTTTATGGGACATATTCATGGACAAGCAGCTTCCAACTAGGTAAAGGTAAAGGTAAAGGGACCCCTGACCATTCGGTCCAGTCGCGGACGACTCTGGGGTTGTCCTCACTCTATAGGCCGAGGGAGCCGGCATTTGTCTGCAGACAGCTTCCAGGTCATGTGGCCAGCATGACTAAGCTGCTTCTGGCAAATCGGAGCAGTGCACGGAAATTCTGTTTACCTTCCTGCCGGAGCGGTACCTATTTATCTACTTGCACTTTGACGTGCTTCCGAACTGCTAGGTGGGCAGGAGCAGGGACTGACCAACGGGAGCTCACCCCGTCACGAGGATTCAAACTGCCAACCTTATGATCGACAAGCCCTAGGCTCTGTGGTTTACCCACGTTCCTTTTCCATCTAGGTAGTAGAGATCTAAAAAAAAAAAAAAAAAAAACACCATATATTTCTTTCGTTATTACACCCCTTTGCTTCAAGGAACTCCAGTTGGCATTCATGGTTCTCCCCCTCCTCATGTTATCTTTGGAACAACTCTTTGAAATAAATTAAGCTAAGAGATGGTGACGGTCCCAAGGTCACCCAAGGAGCTTCTGGCTGAATCGGATTTGAACCCTGGTCTCCCAGGTCCTGATCCCACACTGTAACTACTACACCAGACTCACACCATACTAGCTCTCATGCTGGTCTGTGATCTATAGGACTCTCAACTTAAAAAAACAAAACTGGCATACCCAACAGCCAAAGTGCCTGTTCAACTAAACCATGTGGGACAGCCCTCCTGGCTACCATGCACGCCCATTATATGTGGCCTGGAAGTTGTGCTATTGTTCCTGAATTAGGGTCTATATGGCAAGATTAAAATATCATTGTGCTAAGCTTTGATTGTCTAGAAAACCCCTAAGAAGAGTCACACAATCCTTTAGGCTGTCAGTCACAGACATCTGCACAGAAGTGACAAATTTATCAGTCTTCAGACATTTTTCCAACTGATACACAACCCAGTAAAGAGTTAAATGAAAAATGCTGAAATACCTAGAGATTTTATTGAGACTGAATAATGCTCTCAAGTGCAGAGACAATATTGTTTTATGACACATCCTCTTTGATGCCTTGAAGACATGGTGTGAACTTAAGTGCAACAGCTAAGCACTGAATGCTATTCAATAACATTGTTTGAAAAGGATTATTGGGGTCCCCTGTTGGGATAACACTAAAAAGAGCTACACCATACAAAGCAACAGACTACAGAACCTGCAGTTCAGCAGAGGACACATACTTGGTCTACTTATATGGTCCAGCAGCCCTGACCTATGAGAAAACAGGATCAGTCCTGAATTAGATGCTACCTGGTTTTTAAAAAGTCTTATAACTCAACGGCTCCCACTCAGTTCTGTAGGAGAAAATAAACAAAAGGCAATCAGGAGCACTGTTAAGGAGGCAGAGAAAGAGAATCCAGAAATTGTCTGTATCTATTTTTATACACATACACTTCCATTTAGCAATAGCTGAAATTGTGAAAACTATTTCTGAGCATTTATGGAAAAAAGTCAAAGTGTTGGGTTAACTTATAAAGCCCTTTGTCCCTAGAGACAAAAATGTATTTAATAGACCACCTGCTCGCCTAAGGATCAGTCCATTCACTGAGCTCACATTTGAAGGCCCTTCTCTGAATCATAGAATTGTATGGCTGGAAGAAGGGCTTTTTTTCCAGCCAAAACAGGACACAGTACTCCAGGTATGATATGACCAAGGCAGAATAGAGTGAGACGCAGGTGGCGCTGTGGGTTAAATCACAGAGCCTAGGACTTGATGATCAGAAGGTCAGTGGTTCGAATCCCTGAGACGAGATGAGCTCCTGTTGCTCGGTCCCTGCTCCTGCCAACCTAGCAGTTCTAAAGCACGTCAAAGTGCAAGTAAATAAATAGGTACTGCTCCAGCGGGAAGGTAAACGGTGTTTCCGTGCACTGCTCTGGTTCGCCAGAAGCTGCTTAGTCATGCTGGCCACATGACCTGGAAGCTGTACGCCAGCTCTGTTGTCCAATAAAGCAAGATGAGCGCCGCAAACCCAGAGTTGGTCACGACTGGACCTAATGGTCAGTGGTTCCCTTTACCTTTATTACTGTCCTTGATCGGGACACTGTACTTCTGTTGATACAGCCTAGAACAGAATTAGCCTTTTTTTGCTGCTGCATCACACTGTTGACTCATGTTAAGCTCATGGTCTACTAAGTCTTCTAGATCCTTTTCACATGTACTACTGGCAATCCAGGTGTCCCCCATTTTATATTGGTGCAGCTGGTTAATTCAGCCCAAATGTAGAACCTTGCATTTGTCCCTACACCAAAATTTAGTTTCGTAGTTTTGGCCCAGTTCTCCAATCTGTTAAGGTCACCTTGAATCCTGATTCTGTCTTCTGAGACATGGTGTGATGGCCTGGGATTCCGAGTCTGAGACTGAACCGGAGGAATCCCAGCCGGCACAGGAGTCACCGCCTCCAGGGCCGGCTGAACTGGGGCAAGGCCTAGATGCTGAGGAGCCTGTACCTGTGCCAGATCCTCAGGGGCAGGCACCAGGTGAGACCATTCTGGCCCCAGAGGTGCTGGAAGACTCAGTGGCTACAGGTGAGCCTCCCCCTGGGCCCAGTAACCCTTCGGCCTCTCCTGAACTGCAGAGGCTTAGGGCAGAGAGGCGAAGGGAACTGGTCTCTCCCAGGAGGAGTGCTCGCCTTAAGGCCAGGAGAGGCGGGGCTCCTGGGGGCCGGGACCGCCCCCGGCCTTAGAAGAAGATAAAGGTCAGGCAGCCCGGTCCCAGGTTGTGGGAGCAACGTCGTTGTGGAGTATCTGCTTTACCCAGACCTAGATCTGCACTCCCGGTGTGCCTGTTCCTCACCCGGCTTCCTGCTCCTGACTCTCCGGTGTTCCTGTTCCTCACCCGGCTGCCCGCTGCTGACCCACCAGTGTTCCTGTTCCCCGCCTGCTCCCTGCTTCTGCTCTATCAGTGTTCCTGTTACCCGCCTGGCTTCCTGCTGCTGCCCTACCAGCGTTCCTGCTCCCCTGCCCGGCTCCCTGTTTCGGACCTCGCGTCTCATCTAGTGATCGTCTACCCTGCTAGTGACTCTGGACTGAGCTTCGGATACGGTATTAGTACCTTTCCCCCCCGGGACCAGCACACATTAGCAACCCATCTCAGCTTGGTGTCATCTGCAAATCAGATGAGCATCCTCTTAATTCCTTCATTCAAGTCGTTTATAAAGACTTTGGACAAAGGGCCTAGGACAGAACTATGTGATACCCCATTTGTCACTTTGTCCAGGGGGATGAGGAACCAGTAATGGGAGGCCTCGGGACCACACAAAAATCTCTTGGAGAGGCTAGATATGGCCCTCAGCCTAGCCACCCTTCTCTTAGAAGAAACAGCTTTTAAGTTTTTTAGCATTCTTTCCCAATTGGCTGGAAACCTTTACAAATAGACGATCACCAAGGCTGTCAGAAGTTTGATGGAAGCCTTAGAAATTTATTTTCCCTATTTCTGGTACATTTATGCTTATCTAGTAAAAGACCTGTCTCTTTTTGTGCTGATTAAAGCATCAGCAACCCAGCTGCCCTTTGCACTTAAGCATCCTATCTCTCCAACTGTCCTCTGGATTCAAGTGCTCTTTGAATGCGGATCCTCTACTACACCCCTTCATGAATCTAGGCTGGGGTAGCCAACCTGTTGCCCTCCGTAGCCTGTTGGGCTACAACTCCCATTGTCCCAGACCAATCACCATGCTGGCTGGGCCTGATGGGAATTCTAGGTGAACTGGGTGGTTACCATGCTAGAGGCCTCAGGAACTCAGTGTTCCAATGTGTACCTGTTGAAGTGGTGGCAAGATGCTGAAATCAAGCTCTGCAGATTCCGTGCCAGGACAATGAAGGGTCCACCTGTGCCAGGAAGATATTCTGGGGAGACTGAAGCTTATATAAAGCAGAGTGTTCTATCTTGAGGCAGCTAATTCAATGTCAATTTATAATGTTATCTCGAGGAATCCCAGCAAATGCACAATCTATAATCCCGCTGTCTTCAGGTGACAACTAGCTGTGCATGGAGTTCAGTGTTATCCTGAGTAATCTAGGCTCATATTAAATACCTTTTGGTAACTTACCTTATTTCATAGGAGGTAACAGTTCAAACTACTGGTGTGTATGTGGCTCCCCACTTCCATGAAATAAATAATGAATGCCAGGGACAGCTACTCAAGAGTCTCTTTCCTTTCTTTGTGAAGAGACATAACTGGGGAGTTACGGAATTTATTTACATTCATGGAAGAGGGGTCCAACACTCAGATATGCTGGAAACAGCACCAGTATCCCCCAAAACAAGTAGTACCTACTTTAAGCTTACCCTATTCTTCCAGATAGCTACAAAGTTCAAAATTTCCATCTCCTTTGTTAGCCATGTTACAACTCTCAATTGCTTCCTCCCTTGCACAACTTGTGTGATGTGTCCTACAACCATCAAAAAGCATTGAACAAGCATTGCTGGGTTCAAGAAAAATGTAAATTCACCAAACTGCAAGCAAGCAAGTTATTAAAAATGTTCTGTCTCCACTCAGTGACAGAGTATAACAGCATTTCTATTATAACTTAACAGAATAGAGGTAAAGTGGCAGGTATATTAAATGATCTCAACTGATTTTCAGAAGATGCTTGCTGAACATCTTCCTTTCCTGCCAAACTGTACACATTTAAATGTTTGGAAGCAGAATTTGTTAATCAGGATCCTATAAAATATAACAAGATGAACTGTCAATCAAAAAGTTCATTAATGGCGCTGTGGGTTAAACCACAGAGCCTAGGGCTTGCCGATCAGAAGGTCACGGTTCAAATCCCTGAGACAGGGTGAACTCCCATTGCTCCTGCCAACCTAGCAGTTCGAAAGCACGTCAAAGTGCAAGTAGATAAATAGGTACCGCTCCGGCGGGAAGGTAAACGGCGTTTCCGTGCGCTGCTCTGGTTCACCAGAAGCGGCTTAGTCATGCTGGCCACATGACCCGGAAGCTGTACACCGGCTCTCTCAGCCAGTAAAGCGAGATGAGCGCCGCAAGCCCAGAGTCGGCCATGACTGGACCTAATGGTCAGGGGTCCCTTTACCTTTTATACATTATATTTAGCCATCTCAGATTTAAGTTCTTTTGCTTATAGTAACACTAATGTTCAATCACTGGCTTTAAATTAAATACACTATCAAAATTATGTATTCAAAAGAACACATAAAAGAAATGGGTTACGAACATACTAATCAAAGACAAAAGATAGAAAAAAATCATGATCTGCTAAATGAAAGAACAATTAACAGCTAACATATTGTTGCTGGGCTTTTTTATATACAACAATCAATAGGCTTGCTTAATTTTTAATACTTGGTTATTTGGTAGTTCAAATGCATTTTTAGATAAGCCGATGTTTAAAACCACAAATAGGTGTTCTGTTCTCTAATTTGCCAGCATTCTGTTTTGCTTAATTAGCTTCCATTTTAATATACAAGGCAGTAAATTTCATCATATTAAATGATATTAAATAATATGAGTGCTCCTTCCTGCAGTAGATAAGGAATAAAAAATAAGCTTGAAACTTTATGGCTTCTGGGAAGTGATCTGCTCTTTCAGAAACAATAAAAAACATATATACTTAAGGTGTTATCTTTCCTATCCCCCATGGCTTAGAAAATACATCTGCTGAAGGAAAGAGCGTGTCATATGATTAGCATTTATAAATATACCTTGCCTCATACCAACCAACTGGCATCACTTCTCCTCCAAAAGGAACACAAGAGGATACATGTAATTCAGTCACAGTATTTCATTAACTTAATGATGTGGCAGCCTGTTCTCTGTATTCTCTCAAGGTTAATTCACATGCATTCCAAATTATTAATGGTTTCAATCTATTGTATATATACTTTCACACCTCACACTAAGCATACTACATCTGTATCCTGTAATGTGAAAGGTGCATTCTTTGCATTCTTTCATGCTGGGGAAAACAGAAAACGGTGAGTGTGAACACACAGTAGAATAAATGCAGGTATCAAATTCACAGATATATCAGGATTGCACCATGGGCATTTACGTGGTATAGATGGATATCTGCTATATCTGTGAAGGTGAAGCCTTGGTAATAAAAAGAGGAGGCTTGCTTGGAGAAGAGCTTACTTTTAAGTTTCAATGCTGGGGGACATGTAATAGAGGATGTTGCCTTCATACTATACAGTGGTGCCCCGCAAGACGAATGCCTCGCAAGACGAGAAACTCGCTAGACGAAAGGGTTTTGTGGTTTTTGAGCTGCTTTGCAAGACGAATTTCCCTATGGGCTTGCTTCGCAAGATGAAAACGTCTTGCAAGTTTGTTTCCTTTTTCTTAACACCGTTAATACAGTTGCGACTTGACTTCGAGGAGCAACTCATAGAACGCGGTGTGGTAGCCTTTTTTGAGGTTTTTGGTGATTTTTGAAGCTTTCCCAACGGTTGGTCTTTAAGGTGCTACTGGAAGAAACAAAACCAAGAAAGCAACCAAGAGACTTGAGCAAAAGAGTTTGCTTTTTCTCATTGAGTATAACTTTAAGTTTTTCTAACCGTCAGAAGTACAAATGGACCTGAGTAACCAACATACAAGTCCACAAACATATTCCTCTGAAGTACTTTTTCATACAATTAAAAAAAAACCTTGGTACAAAAATAGATCAGTGATTGTTGGGGAAGACTCTCCACAGGAAGGATGCACACTCCTGGGGGTAGGGGGAAATGTTCAAGAACATTGCAGATCTAATTAATAGGAGATACCACATTGATTTTTTCGAATGGATTCATAACTTTGTCGGAAATTGGGTGTTTGGCGGGGTAATGGAGCAGGCAAAACTGTGATTACAGTAGCTTTTCCTCATTTTTATAACCTACCGTGTGGCTTAGATAATAAATTACATGTTTTAGCTTCATATGTTTAAAATGGGCTGTTCTACAGTCTTACCGAAGATCTATTATGCCAGCTATTTTACAAGTTAAAACAGCAATAAAATCTATTGATGATAAATAAAAGCTTTTGTAGGCATGGAGTATGCATAAGCCGGAAGAGCTGGAAAAAGAAAACAAGGAAAACTCCCCCAGATCATTTCAGTATATATTTTTAATGACATGAAGAAAGGCCATGCAGGGGAGGGAAATGAAATCCAGAGCTGCCATTCTCCTTTCAGAACTGCTTCGGATGTGGCAGAGACACACACAAGAGAAGAGATGTTGTTGTTTCCAGTTGCTCCCGCAGCCCCCACCCCACTTGTGCCATCCCCACACTGTTCTGGAGGGTCCACCAACTCTCTGAAACTGATTTTTTGAGGCACAGGGGGCTGCAGCAGGAGAGACTCACTGCTAAATCCAAAACACCAAAAATGTAGGGAAAAAACAAGGAATACTCTGAAGCTGACATGCAAGCCTAAGCATTCTTACTCAGAAGTAAGTGTCACTGAGTTCAATGGGATTTATTCCCAAATAAGTATGTTTAGGATTGCAGCTTTAAAAGTAAGAAGTGGGTCTAGGGAATCTCTAGCATTGTCTGGAGTTAATAACTAAAACAGTGCGAGATGGAGCATCCTTGAAAAGATGTTCATGCAACAGCCATGACTGGCTGAACACTGTTGTCCTAGGCAGAAAGAATTTGCCTATGGAAGGTATAAAGGCAACAGGAACTGTTAGGAAGATAAAGCCTGCTCTAATCTAGATATAGATGGAGATTAGCATCCTTGACGCCAAACTTCTAAAAGGAGAGGCATGGAACAGGAAAGTTAATTTTACCATAGTTAAAGCTTCAGCTGTTCTTGAAAGCTTTGATGATCTTTGAGACTGAAATAGCTCATGAGCCAAAACTAAACTAATAGGTTCCAGTGGAATTTAAACCCCCCCCCTTTTTTTTGTTTTCACTGGCCGAATTTATGTTCCAGTGAATGATTGCTTTGAGTCTCACTCATTAGTTATAGTTACTGAAATCAGATGGCCCCATCTCCCTTTCTCCTTCCAGTTTTGATAGCTTTCATTTCAGCCATATTCCTGATGATTTAAGGGGCACACAAGAAATAATAGTATAATAAAGATGTCAGAAAACTGATAATCATTACAAGCTCAGAGTTATTTGGGAGAATGAGGCATATGCAAATCGGAATATTTAGAAAGACAGGAAAATAGCCTTAAACAACAATACTAAGCAGGTGAAGTGAACAGGTCCATAATAATGTTTGGTGCAAGGCAATTTAAAATGTTGCACAGGCACACCACAAGCAACAAAATCTGTAATCAAACCCAATACTCAGCTTAAAGACTCCCACATTAACCATAATGACAAGCATTTGCAGAAAGAGGGGGGGGGGAGAGGAACTGCATTTCAAGCAGAGTAGCTTATCCTATGTCTAAAATAAACAACCTAGCATTTTTAGGCAATGTCAAATGTTGACATTTTAGATACTGATACTTTGCATTTTGAAAATGACAAATGTTTTCTTAGCAGAGAGAGATAATGTTTTTCTCAGCTCAATGGCCATAAACGCAAGTTTAGATGTAGTGTTTTTATTGTTTATCTCCAAGAAAACAGTTTTAAAGCATGCACCTGTCAGTTATAACCTTGTTTCCTCTAACTTGGTGTTCCCTTCCATCGCCACCTTTTTATTCTGATAAAAAGCTCATCAATGGAAAGCCAGTGTGGGCTGCCAATTATGCTCACAACATTTCCTATTCCAAACTCTGCTGTGTACAGTGAGATTGGATACTTTAATTGCAGCAAGCTTTGGTCTTATCAAATACTGTCTACAGGCACACTGGAGCCTCCATATTTGCAGGTGAACTCTGAATCACAGCTAACACTTCTATTTGGGCAATGCACTCTTTAAAATGCTGAAACCACATTTCTGAGCCACTCAGAACACTGGATATTGAAGGGAGGAAAATTAGTTGTTGCTGGGTTTATCCATCTATGCAATCTTGGCTTCACTTTGGCGTATATGTGTGATTCTTAGCAGCAAAGATAGAGGGAAGATTGAATTGCACATTGTTGCCACAAACCCATAAGCCTGTAGAAAACCTTATGCATTGTAATGATTCTATGTAGCAGTAATAGTTTTATTGTGAATGAGTAGTAAAACCACTTAGAGGGGTTTTCTTTAACAAACATGCAGTATATAAATTTTGTTAAATAAATAATAATATTCCTTTTTAAGTGCAGGCTTAGACTCTAACAGTCTCATTGGGTGGTCATTTTTTCCTCCTTAAACCAGTTAGAATTGGATAGGGTGTGTTAGTCCGTAAAGTTCAAGCTGCTAGTTTTCTCTCTGTTTTGTTCCTGAATAAGGAAGTTTCCTGTTCCTGCTTTTTGACTGTAGGGCAGGTAAGGTGGATGGTTGGTTCACACAGTGAGCATTCTCCTCCATATGCATGTAAACAAAGGGAACTACCATAATGCCTCAGAGAAACTTACCACATGATGTGTGACTCTGCTGGAGCATAAATGCTGCACAGAATGTCCACTGCATAGTAGAATTTCCAGAGACTGGCACATGGTGATAATATGGGAGTGTAGATTGGGCTGGAATGTCTCCAATTTCATAAAGGCTCTCTAAACATAAATCTGTAAACTACAGATATATTCTCTCCTTGGAGACAGAACCGAGAGTAAGGTATATATGTCTCTCCTGCACCATTCAAATCTCAGGAAAACCCCCAGAAGACAAAAAAAGTATCTGTAAAAGTAGTTATTAATTCTGAAGTAGGTACAGAGTTTACATACCAGCAAATTATTCTCTACTTTTATTAATAGAAGTAGTCACGCTCCATTAGAACAAACTTCTGCACAGAAGGCTTCAATTACACACGCATCCAAGCCTATAGTCTTGAAGTGCTATGCCTACCTGGAGCAGTTTTTCAGCAAGAGGAGGAGTTAGAGCTCAGTGGACGAGCAGGTGCATTGTGTGAAAGGGTTCCAGGTTCAGACTCTGTGCATCTCCAGCTAAAAGGATCGGGAAACAGATGGCTGATCCCTAGACTAGACAGCCAGTCAGAGCAAATAATGCTGGCCTACCTAGACCAATGGAACGCAGGTGGAGCTGTGGTCTAAACCACAGGGCCTAGAGCTTGTCAATCAGAAGGTCGGCAGTTCGAATCCCCACAATGGGGTGAGCTCCTGTTGCTCTGTCCCAGCTCCTGCCCACCTGCAGTTCAAAAGCACATCAAGTGCAAGTAGATAAATAAGTACTGCTCCAGCGGGAAGGTAAACGGTATTTCCGTGCGCTGCTCTGGTTCCCCGGAAGCGGCTTAGTCATGCTGGCCACATGACCCAGAAGCTGTCTGCGGACAAACGCCGGCTCCCTCGGCCTATAGAGGGAGATGAGCACACAAACCCAGAGTCGTCAGCGACTGGACCTAAAGGTCAGGGGTACCTTTACCTTTACCTAGACCAATGGCCTGATTCAGAATAAGCTATGGTCAGCCTCAGAATTACAAAATGCTAAGAAGCAGTTTAAACAGCAAATGGTTTGTGGCACTTTAGGTTAAAGCTGTGAGTCTATGTTTATTTTCCTGAGAGTAAACCCTGCTTGACTATTGCAGGATTTACTTTTGAGTAAACATGCATAGGATTTGAAGTTTCTCAAACATATCATGGCATAAGATTTCAAACCCTGTTTGTCAGGTGTGTGAAGTGGTTGCCCAAATGTATACATCCTGAGGAAAGAGAAGTAGAAAACAAATGTTTCTTCTCATTGTCACTTTGTGAATTATCTCCCTTTTCTACTCTCTCAGTACTCTGAATATATATTTATATATACACCTTTCCATTATGTGACCACTTCATGCATCTGAGCAACTGCAGCCCAAGGCTTTTTGCTGCAACAAACACACACAACAATAAAAAGCAATTATAACCTTCATGCTTTGATACCAAAGGAAACGTGGAAATGGAAAAAGGCATGTGGGGTTTCATTTCCAAAGGTCTTAACATTCCAGAAGCACAGCTTGTGTTCTAACACCCCAACACCAAACACTTTCAGAAGCCCAATTGATTCCAGCATGATTTATTTTGAAAAAAAGTGGACTTAGTTATTCTGCCTATCTGCCCAAGCCTAAATATTTTTTTTACTTGGAAATAAGTCACATAAAGTTTAGTGGGAGCTACTTCCTTATCACCATGTGTATCTGGATAAAAGCCTAATCATTAAATCCCCAGTATATGGGATCCAATCCAGACTATGGAGGATAGGTTCTCATATCACATTCAGTAACAAGTCACAATTTGTAAAATGTAACATGAGCACTGAACTGAGACATACACCCACACCTTAAAATATACATTACATGCAAATATGCACATTGGTAGCTAACAACCTGTTTAGATGAGAAACCCTTTCCCTACCTATAATTTCTATGTCCCCAAAGTTGCTTTCCCCATGGAGTTCCCCCTGCATTTTCCAATCTAAACAGGCTTTTTATCATTTGTAATGTGAGTCTAAGAGAAGATCCAAAATAAGGAGCAGTTTCACAGTTCATACACAACCATTATTACATAAAAGCAGCATGTGTGCTCAGCTATAAGTATAACTTTTGAGAGTGCAGCTATGTCTTTAAAAGCAGCTATCAGTGTGCTATCAGTGTGGAAATTCAAGAATGAGGGAGGTGTTAAAACTCATTCTAGACAGTTGCTTAAAAAGTCCTCTAAAATAGACAATATTCATCTCATCCAAATCTGGTTTGTAAAAGGAGGCATTCCTAACAAAGTGAAGCATTTTGCTTTCATTTGCCTGATATCCATGAATAGTTCTGTGCAGATACAGGCACTGTTTATGGTGAGGACTGAGTGCAACCACACTGGCAATGATAAAGAGATACATTTAAACACTAAACAGTAAAGCTTTCAATAAAAGAGGCCTTTGTAAATTATGTATATTTTAACTCACATAATAAATCCCATTCTGTTTAGCTAGTCTGGGGTGTCAAATGTGACATTTGTTTGATAAAATGTGGATACTTCTCAAACACAGCAACTTCAAATTAAAATTAAAGCAAGTATTGTGATGCTTAAACCCCAGCTTGCTTCAGGTATCTAATGGGCTCCTTTCCCAATTCTCCAGTGGTGTTCATTGTGGCACTGATACTATAAACAACTGTTTGGATCTAGATGAAAGTTAATTGATTTTTCTGGGCACTGCCACCTGGCAGAGTCATCTCGTTTCCTGATTTAAGGCAAAATATTATGCACACCTCAGATAATGTGAATGTGTTCATCTAATAAAAGGAACAAAGAAGAAGGCAGGGCGAGGGGAAACCCTCATAAGGGATCATTTCCAATATTTTACTTTGATGGTACCAAATGTTAAAGACTGTTCAAAACCCAAAGGAGATGCTCATGCAATTAATTCATTTATCCAAACAAGTGTTTCCTTGTTAGGACAAAAAAGGCATTTAGTCAACTATTCATACCACTGATGTGAATGGGACAATTGGATTTTCAATAAACCATTAACAAAAACAATACTCATTTCAGCTGCAGCTTGCAATTCATGACTGAGTTGCATTTAAATGTTAGTGCAGGTCTGAATTCATGGGAACACAAAGAAAAACAATTCCCTGTAATATATTAAACTAAAAAAAAGAAAAGAAACAATAAAAAAATAATTTTCTCTCTTGTAGCCTGAAAACACTTAGCATTAAATGATACAACTCAGTAATCTGTTAAGGATTCTAAAGATGGAATGCCTTAATACATATTCAAATTTTCTGGTTACTTTATTAAATGAGTCTGTTGAGATAACATTCCATTGGCAATACTAATTTTCTGTATTTGTAAATGTTTTATGTTTAAACCATGGGGGAATTTGACACTGCCGTATCTGTTTGAGCATGATAGCAAAACTGTATCCTTCACTTCTTTTCCCTTCCTTGGACAGGCAAGACATTTCACAGCAAGGTAAAGGTAATTAGAATTTATAGGTCATGAAAATAAATGTCACAGAGATTGTATTCACAGCATTTTCCTGGATATGTCTCAAACTGCAATCCTATACACATGGATTATGTCCCACTGAATTCAATGGAACTTACTTCTGAGCAGATTCAGTATTCTGCCGTCAGATACTTTTCCTCAGCTGCACCAATACACATGCAAGCAATGTTCAAATATATAAACATTCCACGTGTAGTGATTTGCATTAGTTCCACATAATCTGTAGCAGCATTAATTAATAGAGTGCATAGTGCTTCTACATCTGTTAGCCATTAGTCTTTACTCTAATTTATTAAATCCTTATAATTTACTTCAACCAGTCACAAGGACAGGCAATGAATGAGTGATTGGATCAGGATGTCAAAATAGTAGGTGGCAAGGAATTTTTAATTTTTTAAAAAAGAGAATTGTTGACAAAATAACTTTTGACAAATTAACTTTTACTGTGTTTTGCTGGCTGAGATAATGTGGGCCACCACTATTAACCCAGGTCTTAATATGTCACACTTGTCATTACGCCTTTGGTATGCCACAAATGCTCAGTGACATGGCTTTCGAGTAACACAGCAATTAGAATATTATGATCTAATTCCACCTGAGTAAATTTAAACAATAGTAAAACATTTTGATTGTTTTTAATGTAGTAACTTTAGCTAAATACTGTATGTAGGAATGAAATAATTTCCAACTTTATTTACCGTATTTTTTTGTGGAAAACATGCCCCCGTGTATAACACGGCCCCTATTTGGGGGGACTCAAATTTAAGAAAATGGGGGGAGATGGCCCAGAGTTGCTGAGCTTTTTTCAGGGGGGGGGATGCTGAAAATCACTAACCCGACTGACATGCACTGACAATCACTCCCGTTGCCTAAGCCAACAGCAGCAGGCAATCACACGCCCAATTGCCGCAGCGGCAGCCAATCCAAAGAAGCCCTTGCAGCAACCACAAATCACCAACCAAATGGCTGCTGACAACTTCCTGCTCGCAGCTGCAACCAATCACACACACCCCATGTACTATTTGTGTATAGAATGCCCCCTGTTTTTTAACATTAGTTTAGAGTACAAAAAAACCCTAGTCTTATACACAGAAAAGTACGGTATATTTCTCTCATTGACAGTGGTACCTCGAGACGCGAACGGGATCCATTCTGGAGCCCTGTTTGCATCCCGAACGGAACGCAAGACACAACAACGTGTTTGCGCGTGCGTGGGTCACGTTTTGCCGCTTCCGCGCATGCACATGATGTCATTTTTTACTGTCTGCGTAGCGCGCTCCGTTACTTCCAGGTCACTGCGGAGTGCAACCGGAAAGCGCTCAACCTGAAGCATATTTATCCCAATGTATGACTGTATATGCAATATAAAAATCCAAATCTCTCCCCACCAACCACTGACAGGGCTTTACAGGGTGGCAAGGCCGCCACCACATCTGTAGCCTCCCTGTTCATGATGGCTAGAGTAGAAAGTGGGAAGACAGTAATATTGCCATGCCAGCCTGGAGCTGGCACTGCGATAAGGCACGATGCAATCACATCAAAGCAGTGAGACTTGCTTGAGATGCAACACATCTGAATCCACTGCAGCCCCACCTCATCCCTGGGAGGCCGTGTTGCACAGCTTCCTTCTGGCTACCAACAGCAAGGCATCTTGTCTCAGTGCTTCTGCCTACACGTTGGGTGAAAGGGGGAGGCCAGCCACCAGCTTAGGCACCTCCATTCATTTCAACATTTTAAACAGAAACATTCTCAAGATATTAAAATCCCCAAACTATACTTGCAATATAAACTATATAGTGTTCAATTATATTCTAGTATTTGGGGGGGAAAGAAGTGACTGCTACCAGCTTACAATGATAGTTTACACCCCACAACTAGTAGGAGCATTTCATCTGGAACTACAGAAAATAAATGTTAGCTTCCACAGCTGTTTATGAAAGTATCTGTGGCATGTACCCTCTTCCTGAACACTTGGAAGATGTTTGGAATTTTAATCAGACATACAATGCATTTGTCTTCAAACTAAAAGTGGAAGTAATCATTCCTTCTACGAGTTAACTTGGGTTAGTCAAGGGAATGTCAGTCTGGATGTGAAATGGGACAACTCAAAAGGAAGGCAGTGGGGTCTTGAGGTATGCAGGAGTATATAAGTTTATGAAATCAAAAGTTTGTAAGTTTGTAAATCACAAGAAAACAACATTTTATCTTTTTTTAGCCTCATCTCCCAACAAGTAAATTGTTAACAATCTCACCTGACTGTATTCCTGTTAAGCAAAAATGTTTAAAAGCACTTTGCACAGTAATAGTGCAAGGGAGAAGACTGTTGTTCTTGATAATCATAAAAACAGCAGCAGCAACCAACTGAAAATGTATTAGATTGTAACCACAAACATAAAACAAGTAGATAGTGAGCTTGTTTACTCCCAAGTAAGCATGCTTAGGATAAGATTACATGTCTGGGCAGCAATTCTCACCTCTCACTCTAGCAACCTCATCCTGAATAATGGTGGGGCCAGCACTGTTGCAGCTTAACAATGACATTGGTTAATAACATCTGAACAAATACTTTGATATACAAATAGTTTGAATATCTAGGGCTACCCACTTATCTGGGCATATATCCCAAGGAACATAGTGGGATTTCTGTCGAAGCTAAATTTCAGAGTACAAAGTATTGAACAAGTTCCCTTTGTTGCTTGAAGTTACTTTACCAGAAAACCACATACAATTAGAAAAGAAACCCTCTAGCTTCCCTTCCCCCTCCTAAACAATAATAAGAGCATTCCAGGAATACTCCAGATAATTTTCTGTCTAAATGAGGATTACCGCACTCTTGGGATTTTTATTTCTCTTAATTCCACTGAGTGCTCCATGGCTATTTCAGTATTAAGGAGTCATAGTTCTACCAACCCAGTTCCCCCACAGTCACAGTCAACAGTTCTAGTTACAGGTAGGTAGCCGTGTTGGTTTGCCGTAGTCAAAAAAAAATCAAAAAAATCCTTCTAGTAGCACTTTAGAGACCAACTAAGTTTGTTATTGGCATGAGCTTTCATGTACATACACACTTTCAGCAAAAGGAACCTGAAGTCTGAGGAGCGCAGCGGGAACTTGCGCTGCGCTCAGAAGGCTTCAGGGATATGGCTTCTTTAGCCCCGCGCAGCCTCTCCCTGCCGGAGAGGTTGCATGTGGCTATGGCACAAGTCAAGACAGCGAGTGGGATGGATCCCGCTCGCTGTCTTGGCTTGTGCCATAGCCGCACGCAACCCCTCTGGCAGGGAGAGGTTGTGCGGGGCTAAAGAGGAAGCCAAAACAGCGAGGGGGGTCCATCCTGCTCGCTGTCTTGGCTTGTGCCATAGACACGCGCAACCCCTCCGGCAGGGAGAGGTTGCGTGCAGCCTGTACGCTGCTCTTTGGGGCTGGGGGGGAAATAAGATTTTTTTTCTTGATTTCCCCCTCTAAAAACTAGGTGCGCCCTATGGTCCGGTGCGCCTTATGGAGCGAAAAATACGGTATATGAATGCAGGCCTCATGTCAAAATTTCTCTACATGCTGAAATCTTCCATGGCAGGAAGATGTCCATCTAAATGCAATGTGGAGTGCTACTAGCCTAGGCAACAGTGGCACAAAGCTTTCGAAATGTTTGAATGGGCTCCAACAGGTAATTCATTCTGTAATTGAAAAAAGAAAGACTATACCAAGTATAATTTCTGTCTTTCACTGAAATAAAGCATGTGAAGCTTCTGTAGCCAGGAGTGCCTATGCCCAGCAATGCCTGGTTCATCAGAAACAGCTATTTCTCAGTCCATACACAGTTCAAGCTACAGTAGTGCGTGACATAGTAACCTCTTGCATGTGATATGAGGCTGTCCTTGAATCAGGTTGAATGCTGTAAACTAATGCAGAATGTAGCAGCCAGGTTGTTAGCTGGTGCCACAAATAGGATTGCGAATCACCAATCCTCAAAGCTCTACACTAGTTGGCTGTTTGCTATCAGGTCCAATCTAAGGTGTTGGATTTATAAAGTTCTGTGGAGCTTAGGGCCTGAGTGTTAGAAAGAGTGTCTCTCCAATTAACTGCCAGCCCAGATGGCAAGATCTGCTGAAGAGGTTTTGCTTGTAGCTCCAACAACAACTGAAGTCCTCTGTGTGACAGCACAAAGCAGAACCTTCCCTGTTTCGGCACTCCAGGTGTGGAATACCTTCCCATTGAAATGGCTTTCCTTCATGTTAACTTTTATTCAGATGTTCAGTTTAAGATAAGATATCTGTTTTATGTACAGAGATAACTGAATTTAAAACTGTCTTTCTATTATGTTTACAATTTTTATTGTTTTTATGACAGTGTGTGATATTGTCGTGTGTATTTAGGTGAGTTGTTTGGGAACCTTTGGGCTGATACATGGGTTGCAGTGGCCACATTTAATGGAAACAAGTTCCACTGATAACCAGTTTGGGATATTATCAAAGTTTGGGATATTATCAAAGCAGTTTGCTATGTAACACATGTGTATCTGTGATGCACATAATAACCAGCAAACCTGCATTGGGTCCATGCATGCCCTAATATGCACAAGATGATGCATATTGACAGGTCAAAGAGGCTTAGATGAGTAGCATGACACAGCAGGGCAAAAGGTGCAGAAGGCTCTTTTTGCATGCAGATCTCCCTTACTGTAGCTTTTGGCAGAATGGCCAATATGCACAGGTCTGGTGTGTTACTATGATTATTATAGAAAGAACCACAAAGAAAAAGAAGAAATGGAATAAAAGCATGATGCAGACCCTGACTTACATGAAAAGAATACCAAAATACTTCTGGTCAGGTCTGGGAGAAAAATAATATATATTAATCCAGCACAATTCAATACATTTGAACTTCTTGTGAGAACTGATGTTCCTTTTGTTTGAAAAGCAAAGACAGCCATGAATAATGCCTAAGAGAAAAATTGGACCAGAAATAAATGGCTTTTTAACATGTGACCTTTGATCTCAATTCCAGTTCCCCAGAGGCCATCTCCGCATTCTTCTCAAGTATTGTTCTTGCAGATGACTAATGTGGATAAAAAGACTGAAGGAGGAACCTCTGCTTCAGCATGGGACCTTACAAGGATTCTTGATGCTGGAGAAGTCAAAGGTGGCATCTGTCTGGATATCTATTTTAAATTAATACAATGGAGGTCACTAATAGCGAGTCTTGGAACCAGTGAGTGAGTTACACAACTGAACACCTAATTTAATCAAGGCAATTGTTAGAGTAAGTACTTGATCTTCACCAATCCATTAATTTTATTTCAGTGAACAGCACAATGTATTTCAGTTCAAAACACTGAATAGTAAGTTGTTTGTTTGGTTTTCCCTGGTGAACTTATGGTATTGGTCAAAATGTGAAATATGTTGGAATCTTAGTATGTAACAGATATTTGATTCCTGACGGAGCTGTTTTTAATAAAGCAAATACATGTAGATAATACATATTACAGGGAAGCTTGTTTCTGTGAATTAAACATAATATTTCTTACATCACATTATTCCTTGAAAAGCTTAGATGCTAATAATTGTTTATTGATCCTAAAGCACTGTCAGGGAACTGCCATCGGAGGAACAGCTGGTGGAGGGGCTCAGGGAGGAAGGAAGAGACTCAACAGCCGAAGCAGGGACCAGCAGGGGGAGGAGTGGATCTCTGAGGGAATGCGAGCAGGAGGGAGGGCTCAGAGACGCTTCCAGCGAGAACAGTGGGGAGGTATCTGAAGCTCCCATAGGGAGAACCACGCCTCGCCGGAAACTGTCACGCCGTGAGTCCAGAAGGCGGGTTTCCGTTAAGGAGCTCTTATGCTGGAAACGATTCCGAAAACAACCACTGTCGGAATCTGCAAGCGATTAGAGCAGACATGTTTGAGGAGCTCTGTCACACACAGAGGTTTGTGGAGTTGCACGAACTCTGAGGGATTACGATTTTATGCACAAGCAGCTCATCATCCCATCACAGCATTCCGACAGTCTTTGTACGCTGCCTGTGCAGGAGAAGGCATCATGAGCGACCCAGCCGGAACCGAAGGAGCAGGGGTTGGAGCTGGTCCAAGCTTGGAAGAAAGGTACCGAGCGTTGGAAATCCAACTGGCGCTGCAGACGGCGAGGCTTGAGGAGAGAAGGGCTCAGGATGCAGACAAGAAGGGGAGAGCCACCCAGTTCACCAGAAAGGTACCAGGATTGGTGCAGAAGTTTGGGGGGGACCCCAAGGACTACCATGCCTTTAGGACAGAGATGCAATATGCCCTCAATGTGCAGTTTGATGAATTCCCTGATGAGGAATCGCGAGTGGCTTTCATGATTGGGCATCTTGAGAGGGGGGCGAGGGACTGGGTTAGACCCCTGATGGCAACGCATAATGACGTCCTAAAGGACACCAGGAAGTTCTTTCGTGCAATGGATATCATGTTTTCCAGCGATATTGAGGAGGGAGTGGTGCGCAGACAGCTAATGGCTTGCAAGCAGG
Source organism: Podarcis vaucheri (assembly GCF_965113315.1). Taxonomy (NCBI): domain Eukaryota; kingdom Metazoa; phylum Chordata; class Lepidosauria; order Squamata; family Lacertidae; genus Podarcis; species Podarcis vaucheri. The sequence goes on from NC_138761.1 coordinate 54,119,513, forward strand.
GAAGCCGATCTGTCCGTGAGTACTGGACTGAGTTTACCATGCTGGTTCACAGATTGGGGTGGGACTTATCGGCGGCACCCATTCAGATGCTATTTGAAGAAGGTCTTTCTTCGGCTGTGAAAGACGAATTGTCCCGGAGCCCCAGGGCGGTTTCTATGGATCAGCTGACCAAATCTGCGCTGACCATAGGAGCGCGCCAGGAGGCGAGAGCCTTGGAGAGGCGGGAAGGTAAGGGGAGTTACGCATTCCAGACATTCCTGAGCCAGCTTTCCCGCCGGCAGAGCCGATGGAAATCGGAACAGCGCGCGCGTGCGCAGTTTCAAAGCCCAGCGAAGGGGGTAGGAAGGAGGGAAAAGGCGCCCGGAAATGCTATCTCTGCCAACAGCCAGGTCACTTTGCCAGAGTCTGCCCCCAGAGGAAGGAATGGCAAGGAATGGTGGGAGCTGTTGAGGGAGGAGTGGAAGAGATATCGGAGCAAGTAAAAGCCAACGCCTGGCTGCCACCGTCGGGGCACAGCAGCCAGGCCAAAGAGCAGTGAAAGTGCCCGCGCCAGAATCTCCCAAACCTGCCCTAGTGATAGAGGTGTCACTAGAGTTGCAAAACGGATACCCTCTGAAGATTAAGGCGCTGTTGGACTCAGGCAGCTCCTGCAATTTCATGAGCAAGGAGTTTGCAGCTGAACACCAGATACAGACGATCCCTTTAAGCAACCCCCTACAGGTGACCATGATCAATGGCAGGGAGCTGTTGGGAGGGGAAGTCAGCTTGCAGACCGTCCCAATGACAATGAAGGTGGCAAGGCACACAGAACTGATAGCGTTTAATGTGGCCACCTTGGGAGGGGCTCCCATTATTTTGGGGATGAGCTGGCTGGCGTTACATGATCCACTGGTGGGCTGGCATCAGAGAGTGGTTTCCTTCGGTTCCGCACATTGCTTAGAACACTGCAGGGAGGGAAAGGGTTCAGCAGGAGCCCAAGCTACCCTAGCAGGAACGGAAGTAACGGAGAAGGTGAAGGTACCACGACAATACGCAGATCTCAGCGACGTGTTCAGCGAAAGGGAAGCTGACCAACTACCCCCGCATAGACCCTTTGATTGTCAAATCAATTTACTGCCTGGGGCGCAGCTCCCCGCAGGCAAGTTGTATGCCATGTCAGACAGAGAAATGCAGGAGTTACGAGAATTCATTGACAAGAACCTGAAGAGGGGTTTCATCAGAGAGTCAAGGGCAGTGGGAGGTAGTCCAGTGTTTTTTGTGGATAAAAAAAACACAGACAAGCCGAGACTTGTGTGTGACTTTTGGGCCTTAAACGCAGTGTCAGAACCATTGGCCTTTCCCATGCCTAGAATAGATGACATTTTGAACAGGGTGCGGAAGGGAAAGATTTTTACCAAGCTGGATCTAAGGGGGGCGTACAATCTGATACGTATAAGGAAAGGGGACGAATGGAAAACGACCATGTTCACCCCTTTGGGGGCCTTTGAATATCTCGTTATGCCATTTGGATTACAAGCAGGCTCAGCGTGCTTTCAATCGCTGATGAACCACGTACTAGGGCCTTTGCTTTACAAGAATTGTGTGGCCTTCCTGGATGACGTGTTGGTGTATTCTGAGAATGGGGAGCAGCATGTGAGAGACGTCAGAGAAGTGTTGCGCAGGCTGCTAGACAACCGGCTGTGGGTGAAACTGGAGAAGTGTCAGTTTCATACCAAGGAGGTAGAGTTCCTGGGGTACCGCCTGTCAGACAAGGGATTGGCTATGGATCCCGGCAAGGTCCAGGCAGTGCTGGAATGGAAAATGCCCAAAACAAAGAAGGATGTGCAGAGGTTCCTAGGGTTTGGGAACTTTTACCGTAAGTTCATCCGAAACTTTGCCCACCTGACGGCGCCCATAACGGACTGTCTCAGCAGTAAGAAGAAATTTGTTTGGACTGAGGAGGCGGAGCGAGCTTTTGAGGAGCTAAAAAGGGCCTTCGCCTCTGAAGAACAACTTCTGCATGTGGATTTACAAAAAAAGATGAGAGTCGAAACAGACGCATCAGACAGAGCCATTGGGGCGGTGCTTCTCCTGCAGCCAGGGGGGGAGGAGTCAGAGTGGAGACCGTGTGCCTTTTTTTCGCGAAAACTGAACAAATCCGAGAGGAACTACACGGTGTACGATCGAGAACTTCTCGCTATTCATGAGGCTTTTCGGAGATGGAGGCACCTGCTAATTGGTGCACAACATAAGGTGCAAGTGTGCACTGACCACAAGAACCTAGAGTATTGGAGAACGGCACGAGTGCTCAACCAACGGCAGTTGAGATGGGCCCAGGAGTTCTCCAGATTTAACTTTGAGATTTGTTATGTGCCAGGCCCAGAGAACGTTAGGGCGGACGCTCTCTCACGTAAACCTGAATATTTGGAGGGGGAGGGAGCACCCGAAGAGAGACATGTCATTCCAGAGGACCGCTGGGTGTGTGGGGCGGCATTGGTGGGGCAAAGAGAACTGGTAGAGGGAACGGAGAACGATGAATACGCACAGGACAAACTCAGGGGACTCAGGAGGGAGGGAGATAAACCCGGAGGTTTTGAGGAGAGAAACGGGGCGTTGTACTACAAGGGAGCGTTATATATACCTGAAGGAGAGTTGAGGGGGAAGGTACTCAAGCAGCTGCACGATAGCCCCACAGCGGGGCATTTTGGGCAACACAGAACCATGTGGCTGGTGACCAGGGAATTTTGGTGGCCTAAGGTCAGGGAAGACGTGCGGGAGTATGTGAGGAGTTGTGACCAATGCTAGCGAGCCAAAGGGGAAAGGCGGGCGCCGGCAGGGTTATTAGAACCGCTACCCACACCAGAAAGACCATGGGAAGCAGTGGCCATAGATTTCATGACTGATCTGCCAAGGTCCAGAGGGAAAACAGCCATCATGGTTGTGGTAGACCTGTTAACCAAAATGGCACACTTTATAGCCTGCTCACATGCGGTCACGGCAGAAGAAACCGCTAAATTGTTTGTAGGAAATGTGTTTAGGTTGCATGGTGCCCCCTTGAGGGTGGTTTCAGACCAGGGGAAACAATTTACTTCCAGGTTCTGGAGGAAGCTCATGAGCTTACTGCATGTGGAGGTAAATTTCTCGACTGCCTGGCATCCTGAAACCAATGGGCAGGCGGAAAGAGCCAATGGCATCCTCCAACAATATTTGAGGTGTTACGTCAATGACAGAGAGAATGATTGGGTGGAGAAGTTGGCATTGGCGGAATTTGCCTACAACAATGCGGAGAATGTGTCCACGGGGATGAGCCCCTTTTTGGCAAATTACGGGTGCCATCCCAGGGCTTTCCCAGGGGGGGAAGGGGAGAGATGGAGCGTTCCAGCTGCCGAACAGTTCGTAGAAGAAATGGAAGCTATCCATCGCCAGCTCCAACTTAACTTAGACAGGGCCAAGGAGGAATATAAGAGGCAAGCAGACAAACACAGGAGAGAAGGTGAAACCATTAGGGTGGGGGACCAAGTGTGGCTGTCTACCCAAGGGTTACCCTTCAAAGGGGGTTGTAAGAAGTTAAGACCCAAAAGACTGGGCCCATTTGAAATCACACAACAGGTCAATCCAGTGGCTTTCAGACTCCGGTTACCGAACCACATGAAGCTGCACCCAGTTTTCCACAGGTCGTTGCTGTCACTGTATAAAGGGGACAGAGAAGGGAGGGTCACTCGGGGACCAGCAATGGAGGAAAGGGAACAAAGCTACAATGTGGCGGAGATCCTCGATTCCAGGTGGAAGGGAGATCAAGTAGAGTATTTGGTAATGTGGGAAGGGGAACCGGAGTCGGAAAACACCTGGGTCAGGGCAGAGGATGTCAATGACGAGGTTTTAATAGAAGCTTTTCATCAGAGGTTCCCACGTAAACCTCAGCCTGTAGCGAGGTTCCGGAGGGAATACTTTGCCACCACCGACGAAGAAGAGGGGTTGGAGGGGTTCACAGATTCCGAGGAGGAGGAGGATTCAGCGAGCCAGGACGGCGATCGATGGAGGGAATTGTTCGAGACGTCTGAAGATGAAGAAGATTCTTTTCGGGGTTTTACCTCCTCACCTCCCAGAGGAGAGGAAATGGGAGGGGGTGAGGGGGGCCCTGGAGGGGAGGTGGATGTCAGGGAACTGCCATCGGAGGAACAGGTGGTGGAGGGGCTCAGGGAGGAAGGAAGAGACTCAACAGCCGAAGCAGGGACCAGCAGGGGGAGGAGTGGATCTCTGAGGGAATGCGAGCAGGAGGGAGGGCTCAGAGACGCTTCCAGCGAGAACAGTGGGGAGGTATCTGAAGCTCCCATAGGGAGACCCACGCCTCGCCGGAAACTGTCACGCCGTGAGTCCAGAAGGCGGGTTTCCGTTAAGGAGCTCTTATGCTGGAAACGATTCCGAAAACAACCACTGTCGGAATCTGCAAGCGATTAGAGCAGACATGTTTGAGGAGCTCTGTCACACACAGAGGTTTGTGGAGTTGCACAAACTCTGAGGGATTACGATTTTACGCACAAGCAGCTCATCATCCCATCACAAGCACTGATCAAGTTCAGACCCGAAATGGGCCTCAGTAATGTAATATAATAATCAATAAAAATTAATACCTTATAAATGTAACAGTTCACTGCTAATTCTCCCAAGCACTCAGTTCCACAGTCTTGCTATGGTAGAAGAACCCAAGGAATCTCTTGTACAGAAAGGACAGAGCAAAACAATGAAACTCTTTAGTACCAGACTCTGCAGTGCCTTCTATTTACATTTAAGGCAAGCAATATAAATTTGGTTAGTGATGGCATGTCGTAGGAGCAGGACACCTAGAAACTATAAAACTCTACTCTGCCACTTCAGTGGCATTACAGACAAAGATGCTTACATAACTGTTTAGGAACAGGGGCGAAGTTGGAAAAGAAGAATGACTCAAATGTTTATTGCCACATAGATTGATACTGAAAGGTATGAAAAAACTTCAAAAGATTTCTGGTTATTAAAAATAGCTACTCAGGGGAAGGGATCCCTAAATAACAACAAATTTATACAGGTATGTATAATAAATATATTTGACCATAAGCTGAAAACAATAAAATCCAGTGTGAACAGCACTTGTATAGAAATGTCATATATAGATTTGTCTGGACCCTAGGTCATGCCCAAAGCTATGTCTTAGATCAAATGGTACCATATTTGAGTGGAAAGGCCTTTCTGCTTTCATAAGGGGAATTAATTTCCCCAAACACCCATAGTTGCAGCCCCTCATGCAGCATCAAATGCATTCCAGACTTACAATTCCCTGGAGAGGGGGCTGTGTCCAGAGCAAAGAAAGATATATTCTATGAGGTTAATTTATGGTTTGCAGGATCTAACACCATAGTGTGACAAACAGGAAGCAGAAGAAAAGAAATTAAACAATACTGAACTGACGAAAGAATGACATGGAAATATATTTCAACAAAAATCACAGTGACTGACAAGCCTAATTTATGTAATTTGAAACTGATATGAAATGTAATATTCATTTAGAATATGCATAATGTTTAGTATATCTTAAGCCATGAAATAAAACACTTCTTAAAACATAACTGGTTGATATTAATTCGCTTTTGTACTTGCACACATTCTCTAGTACATACCAATTTATCAATTTACTCAGAAATCACAAATGAATGAAATATTGACAGTGAAGATCTGCCTATTTTATTGTACTGATAAAAATTCACAATGATTATTAGTGTTAAACACAATCAGGTATTACAAGTTGCTAAATGGCTACCGAAGTATCCTATGAATGAAAGCTAAACAGAGCACTGCAATCATTTAAAAACCTTGTGAACTTGTTTTCTCAAACCTGCCATTAGCTGCAACTAATGGCTGATTCCTTCCAACCCAGCATTGCTTTTTAAGTCTCACATGGTAACAATGGCTCATTACACGCCTCCATCAGCAAACTCACCAGTGTCCTTGAGAACAATGAAGGTTATCAGAGGAATATGCACAAATCCTAGTCACACACCCTTATTTAGTAAATGAATGCAAGACGTGTTTGTGTATGGATTATGTTCAACTGGCACTTCTATTTGTAGCCACACAAAGAGGCAGCTTGCATTTCCAGCCATTATATTTTTTTCTAAACAGAGCCAAAGATCAGGGAAATAAATTAGCCTGTCTTACTAATGAGGGTATGGATTGCTGACAGGTTAAGGCAACCACTTCTAAGAGAAAATAGATAATCTTAAAACAGCAAGTGCAAACTCTCAGCCTATTTTTGGTCGCTTTATCATAGCACTGTAATGTTAACTTTTAAAAGAGGTTGATACAATGCAATATGATGTATTTCAAAGAATAGTTTGTTGCAACAAAGTTTTCCTCAGTTTTACTGAAATACTTCTGGCACAATTATAAATGCACCTACAAATATTCTCAGATTCAAAGAAGATGCTTACTGTATAGAAAATTGAAAATAAATGGAAAAAACTTAGGCTTTGTGCATTGATCTCTTCCACTAACCATTTCATGGAGTATAATGATGACCCTCTGGGTGAATTTTCCTTGAAAAATATTTTCCATTCCCAACATATTACAAGGATAGAAAGAAGGAAGTCGGCTTCCTCCTAATCTAGCCAACACACAAAAACAAAGAAACTCTGAAGTGAGTGTGAAAAAGATTAAATCACAGAACTGAACATTATTCTCACAACTAGCATCTGAATTGCCATGATCTCTGAGAAATACATTGCCATTATTGAGCATGTAGGTCCATGTTATTTTTAGTAATTTAGAGAGGCAAGTTAGGCTGCTAATGTAATTCTAGATAGCACAACTGAATTCCACACTGTCCTCATGCTTCAAATCACACTAAGATTACCATTGCGGGAGACTGCAAAGGTCTGAAGGGTGCTGAAAAAGATACAGAGTGGTATGGAAGAATCTCACTGACGTTATGCTCAGGGCTGTACAGACAGAGCATTCCATTCTTGTTCTATTGTTACCCCTGAATGTTCTACATATGGCAGGAAACCAAGGCTGGCTGAGAGCATGTGATCATCTAAAAACGCTTCAAACAGACATGCCCTTGGGGCTAAGAAGATGACTGAATGCTGGCCACTTACTTTGCTGGACTCTAGAGACTATCCAGATGACAGTTTCATTGTGCTGATACTAACTTGGCAGACCTCAAGGTCCCCCAGACAGTAATGCAGTCCAGATATCTGCAGGAGGTAGGTGCAGGGGACATGCCAACTTAACCACTCAGGCACCTTGGCTGGAGGAAAAAATGGGCACCTGTATCCTCCAAAGGTCATGACCTATAGTTGTGCATCATGCATCATCAGTACATCCTACACATAACTTTGCATGCTTCTTAACACTATTAGTATTTCATAAAATTGATACACCACTTCATTGTAAAAAAAAACATATTATATGAATTATATGAAAAGGGATAGACCTGTTCCATTCCAGTTCAAGCTATAATGTTTATTTGATATTGTCAGGAAATGGAGCAGGGAAGTAATTACACTTTAATTATGAATAAACAAGCAGTGACAAGGCTTTGCTTGTATTCCTCACATCAAAACTGAGCCTATGTAGCTTCCCTCTTAATTGCTCACTCCAGAAGTTGTAACTATGGTGCACTAATGAATTTATTAGCATTTCCATGGTATGAAACATAACAATATATTTAATTGGAGTAGCCTGCCAGTTGCAGCAAATAATGCTTAGGATAAAGCACAACATTTTTAAATGCTGTGCTAACACCCAAAACACAGTAAATAATACCCAGCATTTATATATGGTGTGTGTTTTTAGTGTTCAAAGTGCTTCACATACATTATCTCAGTAATCCTCACAACAGTCAGTATTATTAGTTTTGACATATCTCAATTTTGGGCTGAGCTTTTATGGTTTTTGTGTAGTCCAGCAAGGCAAAAATTGTCAACTTTTTGAAATTTCAAACCCTCTAACTCACAAATGGGATGAAATAAAAATAAATTTTTTTATTTAATTAAAATTGAAATTTTAGATTTAAACAGTTTTGATCATTCCACAAGTGTACAACATATTTAAAAAATTGGATGACATGAGGTAAAAAGGTTGGCTCACTTGATATGAAATGACCCTAATATTGAATGAAGTTCAAATCCCAGCTCAACTGTAAAGCTCTGTGAATGACCTCCAGCCAGACACAGGTAATGATAAATTTCCTGCAGAAGGTGCATATAAATAAAAGTCAAAGGAGCCTAGTCCTCATGGTGGAGGCTACCCAGTGCTGAATAGAGAGCACGAATAGTTCAATTTACCAAGTGGTTTTTCTTCAAATTTATTGACAACAGCCACTAATGGCATAAAAAACAATCTCTAGGGATCACTGACGGCAATCCATAATGCACTCTAAAAGCTACCCATGTGCTGCCTTAGAGTGCTGGATTTCTGCAAAAGATTTCCATGTAGCTATAAAATATTAAAATAAGATACCTGTTGACTGTGCATCTAAATGGTTTTACATGGATGAATTATTTCAGCTAATGTCAGCAGTAATTTACTTCAATGGTTTGATTCAATATTCTGCTTTTTTCCGCCTTGCAGTTGTAAAGCACCACAAATGTCAAAACCAGAGAAGAGAGTTCTACTTACTGGGATTAGCCTAAGAGCTTGAGGCACCATTATATGATTTAAGTGACATGTGGAATTCTAATATTGAAATTATTCTGCAGAGGGATCTTTAAATATTGCTTGAAAAGTATCATTTTTTTTGTTTTCCTTGATTACATGCAAATGCTTGCGGAGCTCCAAGAGGGTGTTGTGAGGGGCACAGAGAAAATGTCACAAATCTTCAAGTCACAGACAGCCTTTGTGTGTGGTTTAATCAGAAATGACATATTGGGAAATTACATAAAACATAACTTGAACAAATAGCACACACAGCCTCATTCAGCCGTAACCTATAATAAACCTTCAACTTGGGGGCGGGGGAATCAAGCCCAGGCTTTGAACAAGAAGATGCCACCCCTGTTAAGTTTAAATTGGGCTTTGATTCAGAAGTAACCCAAATCAGAGATCAGAAACACACTTTGGGATGCCAGATCATAGCAGCAATATTGCATAGACAAACTCTGTGTATCACACAGAGCTGGTTCACACTGGCTTCAGCAGCACAGGCCCCTGCAGTCTTTCCTTGGGGCTTCCATTTAGCTTTTCAGATGGAACAGACCTAGCATGAACTAGCCCTCTGTGTGAACTCTGCATTCCTAAGTGCAGCCTTTCAACAGGACTATGAATCCTGTGCGATAGATAGTATTTTACAGCACCGTGCTTTTTAAATGATTGCGAGCGACTCTGAGTAGATCATAGGCACAAGAAAGGCAGGATAGAAATCTCTCTAACTAAATAAAAAAAAATGGGGCAACAGGTTCTATATGCACATACAACAATTCTGCAGAGGGTCGTCGGTTCCCATCAAATATCAAACCAATCACTGCACTCCGTAGGCAAGGGCCTCTTGCAATTATAATCTCATTAGGAGGCCCATTCCATATGATGTAGGAATCAGGCCTTTAGCATGATGGTAAAGACTTTGGAACTTGCTCCTGTTATGTATCAGACTACTGCTGTCTGTCTCTATTATCATTTCATTGCCTATTGAAGACTTTCCTTTTCAATCAGTTCTTTTAAATGGAGATTTTCATTTCAGCCTGTACCTGTATTGGACTTGATATTGTTCTTCATATCTATATTTGTTGTCGATATCTTTATTCTTTAATTGCTTTGCCATGTTTTATAGGAAGCAATTTGTAAATGAAATGAATGAAACACCAGACGGCATATCAGGAGACTAATGAGGATGGGGCTTGCACAATAATCTGAAGCGCATGTATTGGCATGGACAACATAAAGCGTGTTCTCCATAACCAGAGAGCACGGGTTGCGGTTGGGGAAACATGCCACCTTGCCATGACTAGGCAGATTTGAGAAAATCCAAGCCTGTTAAAGGGTTAATATTGGGTTGCTGGGGAGTTCTGTATGTTGCTAAATTCAGAGGAGGGGTAGAGTCTATAAATATAGGGAGCCAGGGGTTGGACTTCCTCTTGGCCGTTTTGCTTTCGGATCACATGGAGCACTTGGACAATCTTCTCATTGTCTGGTTACATTTCTTTATTTCCCCTTTCCTTTAATCCTCTCTAGTCCCTTAAATAATTTAATTCCCCCCTTTTCCTGTTCGATTTCCCACCCCACCCCTTACCCTGCCCTGTGGGAAGATTCTCCCTGTATCTGTGGCTTGCCTTTCCCAATAGGGAGAGAGCCCCCGTTAGGGGCTTTCTTTCGCAAAAAGGTTTCCCCCATTTCTCTTGTTGAAATTGTGGGGCTAGTCAGGGCTGTTCCCAGCTTAGCTGGTATCACTTTCGTTTATAGTATCTCCAAAGGTTGGCTTTATGGCTCCCTGTGCCTCCAAGGACTATGAGCACTCTGTATATGCTCTTGAACTATGCTGTTTCTGAACAAGTTTATTTTCTTTAAGTTTGTTTTGCCCTGATAGTGGCGACTGCCATTTTAGAGATGAGCCATTGTGGCTTAGTGGCTAAAGTGCAGGACTAGGACCTGGGAGACAGGGTTCATATACCCCTCTTAGCCATTGTTATAACAAAACAAAACAAACTGCTCCTTTTGAGCTATTCTGTTGCTGGGTAGTTCGGCCCATTTGTGATAAAAGAACTTTGGGATTCTTGAAGGGGTGCTTCCCTCTAAAAGGGCAAGCAGGGGTACCTGGACAAGCTGTGAGCTACCTCAACTCTGCTATTTCACTGGAAACATTTATGCCTGGCCTAGCAGGTGATCCTAGGGCCTTGCCCTAGAATTGGATGGCCTGGAAGCGTTTCCGGCCTCAATAGTGTCCCCATGTGGTCCATGAAGCATTGGTTTCACTGGGTCAGCGGATAGTGCCGGTAATGCCTAGGTTGCAGGATTGGTCCCTGTATGGGACAGCTGCATGCTCCCCCATTGCTCTACCTGGACACTTAAGTCCTTTTGGTGGTTACCTCACTGCGAGGGATGTAACGGGCGCCATGTTTGCAATATACAACTGGGAGAAAGCACCCTTGCGTGCCCGCATTGCAGATTGCTCTGTGCGTTGCAGAGCACGGCGCTGCACGGGCTGCAATTGCATTGCATTGCTAGGAGATTTGCAGTTGCATTGCACGGAGGGTGTGTGCATTGCATGGAGGGTGTGTGTGCATTGCACGGAGGGTGTAGTTGCATTGCACGGAGTTTGTTGTTGCATTGAACAGAGGGTGTGCAGTGCACAGAGTGTGTAGTTGCATTGCATGGAGTGTAGTTGCATTGCATGAAGGGTGTGTGCATTGCAGGGAGTGTGTAGCTGCATTGCATGGAGTGCGTGTGCATTGCATGGAGGGTGTAGTTGTATTGCACAGCGTGTGTTGTTGGGTTTTTTTTGCATTGCACGGAGTGTGTGTGCATTGCACAGAGTATGTAGTTGCATTGAACAGAGGGTGTGCAGTGCACGGAGTGTGTAGTTGCATTGCATGGAGTGTAGTTGCATTGCATGAAGGGTGTGTGCATTGCAGGGAGTGTGTTTTGCATTGCACGGGGTGTGTAGTTGCATTGCACGGAGGGTTTGTGTGTGCGTTGCACGGAGTGTGTAGTTGCATTGCACAGAGCGTGCTTTTGCATTGCACGGAGTGTGTAGTTGCATTGCATGGAGAGTGTGTGCACTGCACGGAGTGTGTTTTTTGCATTGCACAGAGTGTGTGTCTGAAAAGGAAGCTGGCTTGGCGGCAGCTTGGTTGGGACTTCTTTAGGGGTTCTGGCCAGCGTCGGCCCTGTAAATTTACATATCATGATGGCAGCACAAGATGCCCCCTGCCTAAGCGGGGCCTGGAAGCTGGCAAGCAATAGCTCAATACCTTTTGCCCTTATTCCCATTTTATTTAGGGATCCAGTTGGATATCGTTGCTAAAACATACCACTTGGCTATGGAGAAGCTGTCTGCCTTGAAGGAAGTTAATTTGTAATACTTCCTCTGTAGCAAGTGATGCTTCACCAGATCCGATCTTGCTGGGTCACTTAACTAATCTTCCCACTAGGCCAGGCTGCCCAGATTTCACCCCTCCCATATCCAAGAATCTCCTGAGGAGTATGCTGATTCTCCAGAGAGGAGGAGGCGTGTTCTGGTCTCTACTTTTTCTGCTCCAGCACCAAGTCAGTCAGTCAGTCAGTGTCGGAGAGGGAGAGAGACTGAGTGTTAGAGATCATGTTTAGAGATAAGGTTGCTGCTAAGGGCAGCTGCAGACACTCAGTGCAGTGCAGCATTTATTTATACTTAGTCCTATTAAGCTCTGTATATAGTTTGTATAGTTGCAGATAGAATGAAGAAGATATTCTACAGAGCTGCACTCCGAGTTGTTTATATACTCTGCTGTACTCTGCTGTGCGACGACTGTCTTTTTGTTGGAGTGAATCCGGTGCTCACAACTCTAAGCTGTGAGTCCACAGCACTTTGACCTGTTCCTGTGCAGAAGGTGAAGTGGATGAGTCCAGTTGGTGGCACTGGCTCAAGGGCGATGCTGACAGAGGTCCCCTTACCTTTGTGTATGCCTACCAAGTGTGGTGAGGGCAGATATCAGGCGATGGTGGCAATTCCTGAATGTATGCAATAGTAGTTCGCCATGGCAGGATACCTTGAACCCGCTCAGGGATTTTCAGGTTCATGGTGGTGCTGCTGGATCTTTGCCCTTTGGTTTTTATTTCAAGGGCTGCTGGTGTGCAAAGCTATGGTCTCAAGCCTGGTGTGGTGAGGCAATCATGTGACATAACTTTTCTTGAGTTTTCCCCATTGTAGTAGCAGTTCACGTGGCCCGAGGAGTTCAGTGACCATCGGATCTGCTTTTGGTCTGATAACCAGGTAGTGGTGAGCGTCTTGGCAAAACAGTCCTCACGCTCTAGCACAGTCTCTGCCCCTCCGCTCATGCTTTCGAGCTGCGCCACTTAAGGTTTAATATTGTGCTTTCTACTCTCCAAATTACGCTGACACTATCCGATTTTCAGATGAAGCGCTTCAGATCTTGGGCTCCAGACTCAGCTATTGCCACTTTTCCAAACCTGTGGCATTTTGACAACAATTAGTAATTTCAGAGAGCGGCAGCTTCCATTTCCCCTTCTGCTTTTACCTCTTATGGGAAGGCCTGGATGGATTTCTTAGCCTTAAGCTGGCAGTTCTCGACCATTCAGGAAAATTGGCCCCCATCCTCTGAGCAGATCCTGCAGTATTTGGTCCACCTGCTGCAGATTGGGCATGCGGTTATAACTATCCGAATTCAGTCCGCTGCAATGTCTGTTACATTGAAGCTTTATTTTTCAGAGACCCTTGTATAAAGTTTGCAGTGCGCAAGGCCTTGGAAGGTTGGAATAGGCTCCAACCTCATAGGACAGTGGGCAGGAAGTCGGTCAATTTTTACCTATGCAGTATCTGCAACAAGTTAAAACTTGTCTGCGGGTTAAAGATCAAGGTGAGACTCCTTTCAGTAGTCCACTGCATTTTCGCACTGAGGGTTGGGAAAATGGTTGTTGGAGCCAGCACGGGGCTGAGAGTCTGGAGGCTTATTGCTTCAGGACTTTTCCTTATCCTTTGGAGCTTGTCATTAGAGTTGGTAACTCTAAAACAGACTTAGTGGGCAGGAGTGCCATAATCAGGCTTCCCGCCACAGGTGAGGAGGGCCCTTGCCCCGTTATGGATAACAGAATATTTGGCTTTTTATTCCCTGGGGGCTGGCCCACTCCTAGTGCATGAAAATGGGTTCCCGTTAGCCCGGCATCAATGTGCTTACGTCGTGCACCAGTTATTACAGCCTGCGGCTTGCTTACCGCTGAACACTCCTCATTCCTTACGATTGGGTGCTGCTGCAAAGGCTGCACACTGGGTGCCTGTCAGTAGACAGGATTGTGAATACGGGTCATTGGAAGTCTGACGCTGACAAGGGTTATATCAGGAAGTGTCACAATGATGTCTGTGCTGATGCTTGTCTGTTATTTCCTTTTTTCATAGGAGCAGCTGTGCACATTTGAGCCACAGCATTGTACGTTTTATTCCTGGGGTGTCTAACGAAATTGCTGATGCTCTGTCCCGTTTTCAGATGGAGCGGTTCAGACTTCTGGTTCCAGAGGCACGGATACGTCCGGAATATTTCCCGGATCATCTCTGGAACCTTGGCAGCAATTAGTTTTGCAGGGAGTAGCGGCTTCGGTTTCCCCTTCTACCCTTAGATCTTACAAAAAGGCTTGGACCGATTTTTTGACATTTTCGCGCCAGACAACCTCTAATTTAGAAGGTGTTCCCCCCACCTCCTCGCAGGTGTTGAGTTATTTAGCACATTTATTTCAATTGGGGTGGGCAGCAAGAACTATTAAGATACAGGCGGCTGCCATTGCCTTTTTCTGTAAGACATTTTATGATAAGGACCCATGTGCGAGGTTTATTGTGCGCAGGGCCCTCGAAGGCTGGGGCAGACTTCGTCCATCCCAGCCAGCCTCTCGGTGCCCCATTTCCTTTGATTTGTTGAGCAGGATGCGCAAGAGGCTGAGGGTGGTGTGCTGGTCGGGGTACGAGGCTCGCCTTTTCTCGGCTGCCTTTTCTATTGCCTTTTTTGGAGCTATGAGAGTGGGTGAACTGGTATTTGAAGACAACAGAGATGGTCGTTCCAGGGGCCTTTTGCTCAGGGATGTGCAGCTAACCCCCGCAGAATTGAGAGTCACAGTCAGAAATTCTAAGACTGATCAGAAGGGTAGGGGTGCCGTCATTCGTCTCCCTGCCACGGGAGAGGCAGGCCCTTGCCCTGTGAAGGATGTCAGTAAGTACTTAGCAGTACGCGTCACGGGTGATGGGCCTCTGCTTAGACATGAAAATGGGTCGCCCCTAACGAGACGCCAGTTTGCACAGGTGATGCGTAAAGCGATTCTCGCTTGTGACGGCACATCGGATGGTTTCGCCCCTCACTCCTTTAGGATTGGGGCTGCAACAACGGCTGCTCATTGGGGTTTGTCGGCCGCCAGGATAAAGGATTTGGGGCGCTGGAAGTCGAATGCCTTTCGGGGCTATGTTCGTTAGTACTCTCGGACTCTTATACTGTTTGTTTTTGTTTATCGCAGGTCTGGCGGCTGTTCGCATCTGGTTGGTAGGGCACAGCATCATCCATTGGGCTGGTGTCGCAGCACGGCAGTCCAGGCTGGGTCCAGGTCTCGGCTTCCCTCCACATGTGCAGCTGTCGTGGCTGTCCAGGCGGGGAATGCGCTGGTCTGAGTTCCTGCCAAGGATTCGGAGGCAGTTGCTCTTGGAAGGGCCGCCCACGGCTATCGTGGTGCAGCTGGGTGAGAACGACCTGGTATCCGTGGACTGTCTTTCACTTCGTGCTGCAATTTTGAGTGACTTGGAGATGCTGCGAACATTGGTGCCGTCAGCTAAGATATTTTGGTCTAAGCTATTGCAACGCCGCATTTGGTTGGGCAGTCGTTGCCCGGCAGCCACAGAAAGGGCCAGGAAACGCATCAATTCTGCAGTGGCTAAGAAGATTTTTGAGTTGGATGGTGATGTGATTTCCCATCCGGCGATACTGTTTCAAGCTACGCCCCTTTTTAGGGCTGATGGGGTGCATCTTTCTGCCTCTGGGAACGAGGCTTGGCTAGGTGCAGTGGTGGCTAAGCTAAGGGCTTGGCTGGGGCTGTGAGTGGTTTGGCGGTGAGCTTGAGGCTCCATGGCGGTTAGGCATTGGTTAAGGTGGTTCTTGGAGGGGTAAGTGCCTACCCCTCCAAATGATGCGAAGGGAATTCTGTTAAAGGAATCCAGGGGCTTGCCATTCTTTTCGTCCTTGTCCCTGGCATCGGACTTGGGCCGTGCAAGCCCCAAAGGAACATGAGGGTGAGTAGTGAGGGACTGATGCCCAGCTTCATTTGCTCACCCAATACTTGTTTCCCACTAAGGCTTCCGCTGGTGTCCGGAATGCCTCTGGCTTCCGCTGGTGTCCGGAATGCCAGCTCTGTCCCTGAGGGCATGGACAGATAGTCATAACCAGTGCCTAAGCAACCACTCACATATTTTGTATTTAAATAAAGTTGTGGCCAAAATTATGCCAAAAACCCAAACAAAATTTGATGTGTGAAGTGTGAATTATTGGGGGGTGGCAACTGTGGGACTCAACACGCAAACTAGCCCCAACAATGTCACTCAGCAATTCTACCATCAAGCTCAACAACACATTAATGAATTAGAAATAATCTGCTAGGCATGGTTGCCATAATGCTTTTAGAACAAGCCTACACAACTTGTAACCCACCAAACTGAGCATAGCTTATCAATATATAGCAATTTGACCCCCTACACTACACAGACATTCCTAAATAATAAGTCCCTAATACACTGGAAAAGAAAATGCTTGACTTCACTTCTTAAGTCTACTTAGGAAGGAAGGCACTAGTATACTTCTAGTTATGGAAAGTATTTTTATTTGCTCTTCTCATTTGATTAGCATATGAAGGTACAGTGACTGTGTGAGTGCTTCAGAGTGCCTTCTTACTAAGGCAATTGCATTAGATCACATCAATCTTCATCATTCCGACATAATAGATCTTAGCATCTCCTGACATATTCAACATGCTCATGATTAAAGTGGCTTTGAAAGAGGCAGAAGACGGGCACCTTTTTGAAGATTTTATTGTTTACTGACAGTAGAACCTTCTGACAATCCCTGATTTGTTTCATAATTAGAAAGCAAATCAAGGACTCAAGTGAGGAAGTGATATCTCTTGCTTTTGTACCTTCTGTTCTTTGATTGCCACAGTACACTGCTGGTGGGCTTCATGCAGCTTAGTGGTTCACAAGTAGTGCAGGCTTGTGGTAGAAGATGAATGACCTTTCAACTTGCTGTCAAAGGTTAAGCCATAACTATATATGCCATCTTCTGAAAACAGGGTTGTTTTTCCTGTGTTACATTTGCATCTGCAGGTAAACATCTGTTATTGATTTAAAAGACTTCCACTGATGCAAAAGCATAATAGGTACCTTCTCCCTAAAAAGTCTGCAACTTGCATACTCCAGGACAATGTGATTATCATGTCATCTGGAAGCCACAGCTTTAAAGACAAGTGCAGAAAGTAAACAGGACCCATTCAGGGTTCTAGATTCCTACAAAAGAGAAATCCAGAGATGGGAAACACAGTTGAAGCTTCAGTGGCAATGTGCTAAGAGGTGAGCTCGTCTATATTCTGTGATTATTTTCCTGGACCATGCTATCAAAACACAGGAACATATGGGGAAATATGTTACACAGCTGTTGTCTCCCAAGAAACATTTATGTCAAATTTAAAGTAAGCATAGGCGGTAAAGAGTGGAAGGCTTTGCCAATAACAAACACTAAGAGATCAGTGGTTTTATCAAGCATCCAAGGCAACGATCATGTACAGAGCTAGATGGAAACAAAGACATTAATATATGATAACCAGCCAGAGCAAATGGCACAACACTTGAAAATTACATTGCAATCATGCAACAAAGCAACATGACACGCAGCACATGAAGCTGACATCTGAAAGTGAATCATAAACAGTCAAGAGATATGTACTCTAGTGCATCATTAAAATATCCAGTAGGGGAAATGGATTGCATTTCTGATTGATGCAACTATTTGATGCAATTTGTCAGCAAATCTTGAATGTCTGTTTCCTAGGTTTCTTACATATAAGTATTGTTTTATTATTTTTGTTCTATGGGGCTATCTGTTTAGCCCATTTTAGTGTTGGATAAGTTCTAAAATCTTCCTGGAGTTTTTAACTGTGTATTGACAAATGTATTTTTTACTGACTGACGGTCGAATAAAATGATTGATTGATTGATTGATATTATTTTTGTTCAATCACATAGTGTAGTTACATTTGGGCAACACAAGGCACATACTCTGTCACAAAGTGAGCCAGTAGAAAATGACACTATTCAAAGTCAGAGTTAACTCTTCATTAGCAAAAACATTATCTTCACATACTTCATGAACAGAGCAGTTCATTCCTGGTGGTCTTCCTCCATGGAAATAAGTTGCTTATATTTTTATAAGCAACATTCCAAAGAGGTTGTCACTATGCTGATAAAGCTTTCAATGAGATTTCTAGGTCCAATGCAAAATTTATTCTTTTTTCAAAATATATTTTATTAGTTTTAAAACAAATTAAAACAAACAGTAGTAGACAAAATAGTATGTGCAATTTTTATTCTTATGTGAACTAATGATCTCAACAAAAAGTCTCATCAAAACCCTGTGGGTTTTTCCCCCTTGCATGGTCAAACTATCCCTTAACTACCCAAAGTGTAATTACATAATAATGAATGCTAAAGCCTTTTTGCTTATATCAAATGTCTGATTTGCCTGAATATACACATATAAATTCTACCCAGGGCCCAGCACCAGTAATTTCTAGTCCCGTGTGCTTTTGGAAACAATTCAGTTGAAATCCTCGGGATTACTCATTTGCTAAGGATGATCAAGATTTTGATTCTGGGTAAAGATCTAGGCCAAATGGGCTAGACCCTAAAAAATAAAAGATTCTAGCTCTATTTATAATCATCATATGCTGACATCTCTTGCTAGGAATTATTTCATGACTTAATCTACAAAACTTTTAAAAATGGATTAATGCCTATGGGGAAAATATTGATATGGTTTTCATGAAGTTTCAGAGGAAAAATGCATTGCTTTTAAAATGCAGCATAGTGATAACCAACATCTATGCGATGAGATGCGATAAATAAGGATTAAAATGTTACTTTCCAATGTGGTCATTAGGAGTTTTAGAGCAAGGTATCATTGGTACGCTGGTGATACCCGGGTCCTTCTCTCTGTACCATCTTAACTGAAGAAGCCAGAGACCATCTTGGCTGTGAGTCCTGCAATACCTGCTCCCTGTCTTGCAGGCCTTTTCCCACTTGGCCTGGGAAGGTGGGGTCCTAACTGACTCCAGCTACAAAAGCAGAAACTGCAGAAGAAGCCAGAGACCATCTTGGCTGTCTCTTAGTACAGGTAATTGAGGCTGAGCTGCCACAGCCACCAGCCACCATGAACCAGCATTGGCAGGATTGGCAGCAGCAGCAGCAGATACATTCTATGCTTATGATAATTTCATTCATCTGTTAATTATGCTGCCGTAAATATGTCATTATGCTGTTGTAAATTTTATATTTGACTTCCTTTGTGTTTCTAACTTCTTCTTTTTGCTGTTTTTATTGTACATTGTCTTGGCCAACATTGCTAGTAGCCCGCAATATGGCTAGTAGCTGATAGCCCCCTCTTCCATGATTTTGTCTAATCCTCTTTTAAAGCCATCTTTGTAGGTGACATCACTGCTTCCTGTGGGAGTGAGTTCCATAGTTTAATTATGGGCTGCATGATGAAGTACTTTATTTGTCCTGAATCTTCCAACATTCAGCTTCGTTCAATGTCTACAGGTTCTAGGGAGGGCACTTTTCTCTATCCAATGTCTCCATGCCATGCATACTTCTAGGAACTGTTATCATGTAAACAATGCAAATAGAGTTTTTAAAAGCAAAATGAATATCTCTGGGACATTTGCTGCTAAATCTGATTGTCTGCCAAAGTAGCACATATATGTTTAGGTTGGGAAGTGCCAGCACAGCCTCACAAAATATGGCATTATAGCAGTGCTGCAGGCAGAAGCGCCAGTGCAAATGTTTATATTTGAGGCCCTGATAAGCCAAGAGAGAGAGAGCCAAATGGCTATTCATTCAGTGTGTCTTTTCCCAGAACAATAGTAAATAAATCTGGGCTGTGTAGCAGGAACTGCAGCAGAATGAGGGAATAGAAAGAAAGAATGCTTCACTTACATTATTTTATTTTGTGAGTTATACAGATGTTTACTTGAGATTTATAAAAGTAATAGAGAGAAGACCTCTATGAAAGTCATCTATGCATATTTCCAGAAACTGGTGAACATGAAGTTAAAAGAGAGCTGAAGACACTGGCAGCTGAAGACTGAGCCCTTAAGCTAAAGTAGATGTTACAATTCCATGTTACTTTGCATCTGGTTTTTTAAAAAAGCCAAACCAAGCCAAACCATCTTCATAGACTATAAGGCTGAGCAAGAGGAATAATGGGGCAGGCATGGGGAGGAGGAGACTACTTAACCTCTTTCCCTCCACAGAAATGAATGGCAGCTATTTATTTCTGTGAGATGGTATAAAAGGAAAATTATATACTTAGGGACACCATTTGGGCAAGGGCTAAGCCTGCCGCCTGCCCCTGCCCCTGGTGACCCCAACCATCGAGAGCAAAACCTACTCCTGTCTTGCTAGCTCATTCTGGGTTCAGTTTCTTGGTCATGCTACAGTGCGATGAAATGTTAGGGAACTGACTAGATAGAGGGCAAACATCACAGCCATCTGGACCAATAACAGTTACCAGAGCCAAATAGCATAATGTCACCTTTTAGACAGGATAACGGACATGTTATTTCTGGTCAGGGCTTTTGTTTACGACTTCAGATAAAAAAGGCAAATGATACAATGAAGGTTGCTGTTGCCCCTTTGGAATACAAAAGAAGAAATCAAACAAAGAGGACTATATAATCTGGAGAGAAAACAAGAAGTATAGAAGGTTGTGAATATTTTGAACATTGTGTTTAAGGAAGGAAGACAGGATGTTCCATTTAATGACTATTTACTAATTTACTGTTTTACCACTGGTCCAATACATATGAAAACTATTACATACTTGTACTCTGAAATGGAAATATCCACACGTTACTTCACAATTTGATGTGAGAAAGCTACATAGTTTATGGCAACTTTGTTGGCAAGAATAATATTGTTGTTAAATTCGCACAATGTGATCTCTGTCTACAATACATGCTGTTCTCAGGTTTGCTCAAAACTGAAACTCATGGACACTGTGCACTTTTTGAAAGTGACAGCCCTTTTGTTTTGAAACTCAATATAGTATGTCTTTTTTACTTAATGTTAGGGGGGAAATGCAAAACATCCATTGTTATTATTTCTTAGATTCCTCACCCACCTTTCACCATGAAGTTTCTGAGTGAGTTATAATTTAAAAATACAATATTAAAATCAGTTTTTAAAAAATTCCATCAAAAGAATAGGATGGATCCTAAAATGTATGGTACAATCACTGAGTGCTAACCTTACTGAGGCTCAGTTTATCTTTAATATCCATGTGTCTGTTCTCTTCTTTGTTCCCATCTTTTATTCCCATGCTGGATTTTAACCCCCCCCCCATCCATATCTCCTCATCTTGTTTTTGTTTAACCTCCTCTTCCCCACCCAAATCCCCACCCACAGCATCCTGCAAACATGCTGAAGGAAATAATGATTGGGAAAGGTCAAATTTTCATCCCTGTGAGCTATAAATAGTTTCTACAAACTTGGTGAAATACAAGACCATTGTGATAATGCTAATAAAGGAAAGTGACAGATCCAATGGGTAAATACAATAAATCTTGGGCAAGATGCCATCCTTACCAAACAGCGTCCTATAATAATAAAACACTGTCAAAGCGGTCACCAACTTCAGTTGTCTACAAGAAAAAATAAAACACCTTTCATGCATTTTGTAGTTTGTCCATGTACTCAGGGGTGTAGCAGGGGGGCAGAGGGCTCTGGCACAGGTTTATGAGGGGGCAAATGTGGGAGCAAGCAGACGCCCCCACAGCAGGCTCCCTCACTGATGCCAGAGCTGCAGAGAGGCAGTCCAAGATGCAGCGAGGCCAGGCCTTTGCAGCTGGTCTGGCAGGCTCTGTTCACCCTCTGTGCCCCGCCCTTGGCATGTGCCCCCAGTGCATGTTTGCCCACCCATATAGAGCACTGGCTAAGACCAGGTTGGCGTAGTGAGTCTTTGGCCCAAGTACCTCCAACTTGATAAAGACTTCTTTTGACCATCATTCCTACTGCAGTGTGTATGGAATAAGGTGTTACTAATGAGATGTTACAACAAACGAACAAAAAACAAACCCCTTACCTCCTTCTCCTCTCCTCTGTAGCTTCCAGGTATATTGACTGTATAATCCGATGTACTAACAATGTGAGGTTCTTCCACTGATCTCATGCTTTACTGAAAAGAGTTATTTTGGGAGGGTGGGATGCATGGTGTCATGTCATGTGTTGAGCATCCCAGTATATTATGGGGAGATATGGAGAAAGATGTGGGGCTTCATTTTTTGGAAACAACTCCATGTTGTTCAGTAACAAGTTCTGACCACAATGCTGTATGCTTGAGAGTGGAATCTTGTTATGAAGTGTAGTATCACAACAATAAATCTTTTAGTGCCACAAATCTTTGTTATTTTATATAGTAGTTTAACTTGGCTTTACTCCAGAAGTTGAAATAGGACTGTTTTTCAGCAAGTGCCTCAGAGAGATTTGAAGATCCAGTTACAGGGAAGGCTTCCTATTAGATGCTATTTTATCAGCAAACAACTGATATACAAATCAAGAGAACTGTCTTGTGAAAGAGATTAACATTATTTCTGCTATTTTATTTAAAAAAGGAAGTTTGTGACTGAGGCTGCAATCCTAAACTCACAATGAGCACATGTAACACATGTTTGAGTACAGATACAGCAATTCACATGATCGTTTTTTCAAATTGCTATCATCCAGGGAATGTGACTGTATATCTAAGAACGGCTATTTAAAGAAACTCAACAAGGTCAAATCATTTGTAGCAGGAAAATCTAGATCAGCTGACAATCTTAAATAAGGAGGACCTACATGCTGCACGTAACAATTTGCCAAATGTCTGTCTTTCCCTGGGGGAAAAGCAGCTTTGGAGGGGGGAAATTCAGAGCATGCGGGGGGAGTCCCCTCTTCACACATCCATGAGTGTTTTACTTCAACATTTTTTAAGCCATTCGATTCCTCTTGTTGTTTGGATATTTAGTCCTTTGCTAGTTTGCCACTCCTCTGTTTCAGATCTGCCCCACTCGCTGGGTTCCAAATTAACCCTCACAGTTGACCAGTTTTGAACCCTTCAAAGGTACAGACGTAGCTTGGAAAGCTACTTGGAATGTAGAAACTGCAGGTGCAGAAAAAGTGAAGAACATCACTTCTCTGCTCCAAACTGTCCCCTTGTTGAGCTTATGTTACACGCACTTGTCTATTCCTTGTAGTTCCGTCTTTACCAAAGGCTGTTAGCCTCTAAGAGGTCCCATGCTAGAATATTTTGTTTTAGATGGATGCTGTTTTCAGGGATGTCAGCAGAGGAAGGAAGGGTAGTGGGGTAAAAAAGCTGTAATGTGTACTGTTTGTATCTAAAGTGTAGTCAAGTCTTAAATTTAAAAGTTTTATATACACAGTACCCCGATCTCCAGCAAAATTGCCATCAATCAGCCATTTTAAAGATGACAGAAATGTTTTACAAAGTCTAAAAGCGTAGTTTTGACTAAAACAAGCCAGTACTTTCTTCACAAAAGGGCTATGTTATACAAAAAGGTACATTGTGTTTAGTGTTTCACCAGAGGAAGATACACAGCTAGTCCCACATTCTCAGCTATGTGTTGCTGTGATTATAGTTCTGAAACAATAGATACTGTGTCAGTGGAAAGCAAAACAAACAATAGGCCTATTAAACAAAATATCAGTAGGAAGAACACACAAATTAGTCAACAAGGGAGTTGGATTAATTCTTTGGATTCTTCCAGTGATAATATTCCAGGGCTCAAAAGAAAGGATGTTTTGTTTATCCCTGCTCCCCCCATCCCACAGAGTATGTGCTTCTGCCTCTCCCTTTTCATCATTGAGGAATTTCTGTCTGCCTGCACCTGGCCTGACCAGCAGTCAGCTGGGTTCTGAAGATCACTGCGTACTATTTTACTCTCACTTACCATTCAGTCTCTTTCCCAACAGCTGCAGGAGCTATACTGTCCCTTTGATCTGGAAGGCAAGCCTGTAATCTCTATTGCCAGCATCAAATAATATCAGCCTGCCTTAGCAACTTAAAATTGTCAGTTGTTCCACCAGCCAAGAAAGTGGAGAACTCAAGATAGCGCTCAGGCAAATGAACCCCAAATTGGAGCTTTGCTCCCAATCCTCAGGATTAATAAATTTAGCAATTTGTGCAATCAACTGCATTGCCCTCTAGCTGTTTAAATTAAAAGACAGCAAGAAACAAGATGTAAATAGTTGTTACAGGGCTAATACCAAGCTCTAAATAATAGTAAGTGGATACCGTTCTGTATCCACTTACATAGGAGTAAGCTTCATTGAACGCAGTGGGACTTGATCTGAATAGTCATGTGCAGGATTACACAATAGGGTATTATTTATTGACAGTAAAATACAATACTATAAATGGCTCTACAAATACTATGAGCCCTCAACAACCTATAAAACAAACCCACGGAAAATTACATTCTCTGTTCTCGATAAATCAGTTCATTCTCCAAAATATCTCACAGAATATAATTTCAAATAATAAGCTAAAAACACAGGTAAAAGATGGAGATGGAAAAACTGATATGACAAAGAAGAATTAAGAGAACTCTGCACTCAAACTTTGAAAGATTGGAAGGGCTTAACACACACACACACACCCCGCTGCATTCTCAATATGCCTCATCAGTTAAGTTTTGTACATTACAACCAAATAGAGATTTTTAATATAGAAAATGAGTAATTTTAAAAGAATAGAGTACATGCAATCTGCAAAAGGGTTGCAACTCTGAATACATGTTAAAAGATCATTTAAAAACTTGTTACTATAGGGGTTGCCACATAAATCTACACAAACAGCAAATTCACAACATGTAGTTCAAGTACACCTAAAAATTACATTCACAAATGGCTAAAAATCAATGTGTCACTAAAATGTTTAGAAATGTCCAAAAGCATACCATATACTTTTCAATTTCTACTCTTTTTCAGTGACTTAATTGCTGAGATATCAAAAGGATATTTAAATTAGCAGGGCATAAGCACATAACCATAGCCAAACTATGGTTTGGCTTGTGCTTGTGACTAGTTGAATGCTTCACAGAGTGTAAGCCGTTTAAAAATAGATTAATCAATGCACAATCCTATAGTGTTCAGTAAGTCTTTGCCTATTAAGACCATTGCTGCCCATCAAGGCATAACCTAGTGCTAGATACTGTTGCAGTCCAAGAATTTATTGCACAATTCTATCCTTGTAAAATTTCTCCCGTGGGCATTCATTGCTTCTTTTACAATGTAAAAACACTCCCCAGAGTGTTGATTGCTCCCACAATGTAACCAAATTGCTCTTCATCTTGTCAGAACTTAATTGGTTTTCAATAGCTTAAATCCACAGAACTGTGAGTGGTGTTTTGGGGGTTGTTTGCTTTTTGCAGGATGGGAGTTCACTACACTCCTCCTCCTTGCCTTGGTCCCCAATGCCCCTTGAACAGCCAATTCCGAGACTCAGGGGATCCTCGGGAATGGTGTGGGATATGTCATGGGTGGCTGCAGATGGAGGAGACATAAGGAATCATGGATTCCTGCCTTTCACTTGTGCTAGATGCTTTTGAATGTCTGCCGTGATGAGGCTGGAGGTAACTCAGTTCTGTATTTGAAGCTGCCTCTTAAGACTCATAGTTGGCATTAAAAAGAATTAAAAAGAAAAAGAGATGTGGGTGGGAAAATGGTTAACAGAAACAAAAACAAAAAAAACCTGATTACTGACCTTACCTTTAAGAATGAATAGCTAGATTCTGAAAAATGTCCCCCACTGTTTTAATATTATTCCATATCCAATAAGATTTTCTGGTTCCTAAAGACATTTTAGAACTAATTCCTGGCATAAATGGGTGGTTGGATGAGCAGGAACAAAAGTTGACCTTGACTATAAAGGTGTTCTGTGATAAAAACAGATTGAAATACTATTTTCAAAATATTAAGGACTAAGAACCCTAATGTATTGAAAGATATCTGTTCTGTGCATGTTTTGAAATGTGGACAAAATGCAGGAGAATGCAGAAAAATATGCATTTTATGAATAGTAGGTTCCACTAATCTTAGAAAATTACGACAAAATCAGCATGGTGCAGAGATGTACGACGCTCCTTCTTGTACCAAGAGTAATATTAAATACAATAAATAGGAATGCAATGTGAGAGATATACTGTATTAGTATAACAGATAGTCTGAAGGCTGTCGACAACCACCACTGCCCCAAAAAGGATCCACAGCGCTAAAAGGTTTGGGCCTTGCTTATAATTTATTTTATGCTGTGCCCCATCCTGTTATCAGTACTGCTGAAGTCCAGGCTATAAATTACTTTAAGTAAATAATAACTAATTCACAAAATAACAAATGAGCAGCGTATAAAATATTGGGGGGGGGCTTCATTAATGAACACATTCTCAAATGATGCATGCTTCACAGATTTCAGTTTCTGCACAAAACCAACTTTTAAAATACAAATCAAAAATATCTGTTTATGAATCTATATCTTACAGAAGGGAGTAATTACCTACTAAATTGTATCTCCCATCAACATTAATTTCTTTTCAGTTCAACTTACTGCCTTTGCTTACACAAAATTAAACAAGAAGAGGAACTCAGTTTGATAGCTAAAATTTGTTTTGATTACAAAGAGGTAGCAGAATTATAATTCATCAACCTAACATACCTCTGCATAAATCTTTACTGCCATAGTTAGGAATCTGTTTCAAACATAAGTTTGAAAGTGACTTCAACCAAAGAAATGAAACAGGTGTGGGGGTAGGCATAATAATGTTATTAAGAATTTTAAAATATATAGTGGTGCCTCGGGTTAAGAACTTAATTCATTCTGGAGGTCTGTTCTTAACCTGAAACTGTTCTTAACCTGAAGCACCACTTTAGCAAATGGGGCCTCCCACTGCTGCCACGCCGCCGGAGCACAATTTCTGTTCTCATCCTGAAGCAAAGTTCTTAACCCGAGGTACTATTTCTGGGTTTGCCGAGTCTGTAACCAGAAGCGTCTGTAACCCGAAGTATCACTGTATATAAGAATGTTATTCATTCTACTATCCTCATCTTGTTAATCTAGCTTTGTCCAGACAAAACCAGTGCAATTAAGTGGCAGGAGTACTGGGCTGGCTCTTGATGCTCTGGCTCCCAGTCTCAGACAAAAGACTCAGACTCTTGGCTTGGGAAATCATAAAATCAGTATACAGATCTCAACATCAGCTCCAAGTACAGGATACAAGGTTCAATTATTCATAAGCAGGGTTCTAGGACACATGTCTTGGCGTAAGCAAACACACTGTGCCAAAACTTGACATGAACCTTCTAATCTGCTTAAAGAGTATGGTGGGACCAGTCAGTCATGTGGTTCTTGTCCCAAGCAAGGAAGCTGTGCTTGGAAGCAAGCACTCCTACAGGGGATCACGCTGGTGCAGACAGCAGAGCACCTTTTATGACAGGAGCTGAGTCTCTCCCTGCACCTCCACCACAGCAGGTTTCACCAGGTGGCCAATTGCCTCTTTGGCTACCCTGAGAACTTTCATATATACACATACACATCATTCTATTTGTACGCCACTTTTCCATAGTTCAAACCATGCTCAAGGAGGTTTAAAACATGAAGAAGAAAAAATACATTATTACAACATAATTAGTCATAAACCTTAATTGAAACATCAAAAAACACACAACCAAACTGAACAATTTCCACAGAAAGCATAATAAGATCCCATTTCTTGGTATCTGCATCAATGTGCACTTATTCCAGACACTAACCCATGAACAAATGAGATGTCTGTGCTACATACCAACATTCTTCTCCATATTATTTTTTCAGCTTGTTAATCCAAGTTGGCTTTGAACCCTGCAGGCATGTCTGTTAATACTTGATTTCTACAAATGAAATCTAGCACGTTCAACAGGTTTATCAGGGTTCAAGCTGTAGTCAAATCTGTGTAGTACTGTGGCATTTTAAAAATGCATTTAAAAAAAACACAGTACCACTATATATTTCAACTGACTTAAATCCATAGTTGGCTAACTGCAAAGTTATGAACATTTAAAAAACTTAATTATAGCTGTTGCAACAATATTCAACAGAGACAGTCATTAAATAAGAATCCAAGAGTTCTTGTAGTTCCAAGTTACTTTTTCATATAATCACAGAATTGTAGAATCGGAAGGTACCCCAAAGGTCATCTAGCCAAACCCCCTGCAATTCAGGAATCTCAGCTAAATTATCCATGACAGATGGCCATCCAGCCTCTGCTTAAAAATCTCAAAGGAAGGAAAGTCCACAACCTCCCCAGGAAAAACCATTCCACTGTCAAACAGCTCTTAATTTCAGAAAGTTCTTCTGAAATTAGAACTTCCTTGGAGCTTCCTTGGTTGAACAGACCTCTGTCGCTCCTTGAATGGAGGTACACATCATCTTCAGTCGAGCTGAAGGCATAGGAGAGCAACATGGAGAAGAATATGCCAAAGGGAGTACAGGTGAAAATATACCACTCTTTATAGGGAAGGTGTCCAAGAATGACCCATCATACTGGACAGTGCCCATGCATGTTCTCATGGAAGGACACAATCATCTTATGAAGCTTAGGTGGGCATCCTATCTTGTTGAGCAGTGATGAGGTTGAAGACCTTCATTAGGTTTCTGAAGGCGGTGTACAAGTGCCATCTCTCTGCCCTTAACATTTATTTCAGCTTTGGAATAAAAATGGCTATAATCCATTGGGAAGTTCTCCTGCAGAAGCACAACTGAAGTGAATGAGAAGTATGCAAAAGTACCCAAATGCTTCTATTCTAAATGCATCGGCTTTAGATCCATTTCAGTCCGGTTTCCGTCCTGGTTTTGGGACCGAGACGGCTCTGGTTGCCCTAACAGACGATCTCCGTAGACAGCTGGATCGAGGCGGGTCAGGACTAGTGATCCTTCTAGATTTGTCAGCAGCCTTTGACATGGCTGATCATGATCTTCTGGACCATCGCCTTGCAGATGTGGGGATACAGGGCATAGCCCGTAACTGGCTGTGCTCTTTTATCTCTGGTCGGGGACAGAGGGTGGCACTAGGGAGGGAAATGTCATCGCGCTGCTCCTTGGTGTGTGGAGTGCCGCAGGGCGCAATCCTCTCCCCAATGCTTTTTAACATCTTTATGCGCCCCCTTTCCCAGATTATCCGGAGCTTTGGGCTGGGCTGTCACCAATATGCTGATGACACTCAGCTCTATCTGCTGATGGATGGCCACACCGACTCGGCCCCGAACACACTGACCAGATGCTTGGAAGCTGTGGCTGGATGGTTTCGTGGGAGCCGATTGAAACTAAATCCTTCAAAGACAGAGATCCTATGGCTGGGTAGGGATGGCATGGGGATGAGGGACCTTCTCTTGTGGGGGCCCAATTAGTGCCATTGCCTTCCATTAAGAGTTTGGGTGTAATCCTTGACGCCTCCCTTTCCATGGAGGCGCAAGTTACAGCAACAGCCAAGGCGACATTTTTCCACCTTCGCCGCATCAAGCAGTTGGTCCCTTACTTTTCCCGCCCCGACCTGGCCACAGTGATCCATGCGACGGTCATCTCCAGGCTTGACTACTGTAATTCGCTCTACGCGGGGCTGCCCTTGAAGCTGTCCCAGAAACTCCAGCGGGTACAGAATGCTGCAGCGAGGCTCCTCACGGGGTCTCTGCCATGGGAACATATTCACCCAGTGCTTTTCAAGCTGCACTGGCTCCCGGTGGAGTACAGGATCAGATTTAAGGTGCTGCTTTTGACCTTTAAAGCCCTTCACGGCATAGGACCCTCGTACCTACAGGACCGCCTCTCCCGGTATGCCCCACGGAGAGCCTCAAGGTCCATAAATAGCAACACCCTTGTGGTCCCGGGCCCTAAGGAAGTTAGATTGGCTTCAACCAGAACCAGGGCCTTTTCAACTCTGGCTCCGGTCTGGTGGAACGCTCTGCCTCACGAGACCAGGGCCCTGCAGGATCTGATTTCTTTCTGCAGGGCCTGTAAGACAGAGTTGTTCCGCCTGGCCTTTGGCTTGGAACCAATTTGATTCCCTCCCTCTCTTTCTTTTTTCTTTTCCTTCTCCTTCTGCGATGAGGCTATATTTTAATATTTTAATGTTTCAATATTTTAATGTTGTATTTTTTAATTTTGTTTTTAAGTTGTAATCACTTAACTTGTTTTTATTATTGCTTGTAAGCCGCTCTGAGCTTACAGAGGCTGGGGAGGGTGGGGTATAATTATTATTATTATTATTATTATTATGTTGTTGTTGTTGTTTGGTTCCCATTCATTTTAACGGGGCTTGCACAGGAAGCCTTCCAAGTTGTTTCAGTCCAGTCTCTACGTTTCAGTCTATCAGAAACAGGGTGGATTTGATTTAAATCAAATCGATTTAAATCACGATTTAAATCACTAGTCAGTAAGACTTGATTTAAATCATTTTTTTTACAGAAAGACTCATTCTTGATGGTATAATCTTAATATTTACAACCAGAGGAAGGTTTCATTTTTGGAATAATAAATTTTCAGAGTAGTTTTTACAGTTATATAAAAAATTACTGATTTGGTTATATTATTAGAAATACATAGACAGATAATTATGAAATTATTGTGAGGTTTAATAAGTTAACTGTTTATATTTGGACAACTTTTTTGCTGTACTTTATTGGAAGGAGAAAAATAATCATTTCCTTAATAATGATTTAAACAATTTATTTAACTAAAGCAATAAAATAGCATATGTATCCATGTTTGTTAACTGGCGTGGTGTTGTTGTTGTTTAAAAAAACAAACTTAGACTGAGTTTTAGCACACATGAAAAGCTTAAATCCTGAATGTAACACAAACAGAAAACTATCTTTAGAAAGATTTTTCCTCCAAAAGCATTTTACAGTATTTTAAAAATCTGATTTAAATTTAAAAAATCTGATTTAAATTTTAAAAAAACAGGGTTTTTGTTTTTATTTTTAAAAAATCATTAATTTTTATCTACTCTGATCAGAAATGAATGGTGTTATTTACCCATGACCTGGGTGAATGTACGTCTAAGTAAACATGAATAGACTCATGCTGCATGTAACTCTGTGACCATTTTCTAGTAAAAAATTAACTTCCTTATCAAACAGTAATAATCAATGTTTGATAAAATTAAACACTGCATTCCATTCCATTCCATGTCATGACAGCAAGTTAGAAAAAGTTAAAGAGAATACTTCATTTTGAAAATGGTGTATTTTTTCTTACGATATATGTGAATGGAATGTCTAAACCAGAATGATATATCAGCTTACTTTATAAGTTCTCCACCTGCAGTATCATCTGGCTTTGATTGTTATGAACGTTAGATTGTATTCATATCATTTTAGGTGCACATTTTCCTTTTCAACACATTGCTTGATACACAGTTTGTGACTCTCAAACTGAGCCTGATTAGAATGATCTCTAATTTGGCATCACATATTATTTTGGGTTGGACCTGGAACAGCTCAGTCAGTAAAGCATAAGATTCTTAATCTCAGGGTTGTGGGTTCAAGCCCCACATTGGGCAAAATGTTCCTGCATTACAGGGGGTTGGGCTAGATAATACTTGTGGTCCCTTCCAACAATTCTATGTTTCTATGATTTTATTCTTTTATCTATGGCAATTTTTCTATCCTATGTTTTATAGGTGGCCCTTTTCTGCAAACTGGTTCCTTAGGATGAATCATTTTCAGAAAAGGGAGACAAACGGTGGCACAAAACTACTATTGCTAAGAAACTTCTATCCGATATCTTTCTTGCAGACATAGTAAGATTCCAGAAAAATACACTGTATGCTTTCCAGATCAAATTGAATATGGATTTCAGAAATTCCAGCAGTAAATAACAGGGGCCAAATTGCCTAAACAAAAGCAGTGTTAACTGATACAGAATAGATATAGAAGTGTTATCCAAAGATAGAATAGTTAACAGTTACTCTGACATCACATTTCCAAGCGAAACACTTCAAATGTGTAATCTCAAGGACTTGGGATTCAAACCAATGTGTCACTATAAAATCATGTGGAATTCTCATGACACAATGTATTTAAGCAATGACAGATAATTTCATCTATTTCTACAACCCTCTTTAGCAATGGGTTCAGTCAGCCAAAGAAGATTGTTCTAAATACTTAAGCTATCTACTGATTAAAGAATTTTATGTTTTTTAATCATCTGGCTGGTTAATTAATCATATTTAAAAACATTTGCAAATAATTAAAACCTCAATATGTGTTATTTTTTAAGATACTGAAAGAAGAACAAGATAATGTTTAATGAACAAAACCTACCTACCTTAAAACTATTTTTAAAGCCCTTTTTGATTCCTTGTTATACTAAACTATACCACATATACAACTAGGCCTTAAAAAATAATGTGTGCCCTTGACTCCCAAGACCAGCAATGAAAATTTGTTCTTACTTATTAATCAAGTGATTGATTGATTGATTGATTTATTGAATTGAACTTGCAGACCTATGAAATCAGTCAAGTTCAACATAGCATACACATCTACACACACACAGAGAGAGAGAGAGAGAGAGAGAGAGAGAGAACATTTGTGTTTTCAGATTTCCTGCTTGACTGTGGCATAATGGGGATATTTAAATAATGGGTCAGAACTACAAACCACTGAAAGTCATGTACCTGCATTTCTGTGTATCTATCACTAATTTAAATGGGGTTTATACAGGACAACTTGCTGATGGATTGTTCCCTGGACCTAAGACTTTACTACTACTACTAATGATAATAATAATAATAATTTTTTATTTGTATCCCTCACCAGCCAAAGCCAGGCTCAGAGAGCCTAACAACAGGTAAAAATAGCACAGTGTACATAAAATCGCACTATCAATTAATTAAAAGGCATTCTAGAATCAATTCAGAATCAAATTAATGGCAACCATTGGGTTAGAGTTCTATGAAGATTACAGAAGGAGAGAGGGGGTCAGACTGTGCCTTGGCCAAAGGCCTGGCGGAACAGCTCCATCTTGCAGGCCTTGAGAAAAGATGTCAAGTCCCGCAGGGCCCTAGTCTCTTGCGACAGAGCATTCCACCAGATCAGGGCCATGGCCAAAAAAACCCTGGCTCTGGTCGAGGCTAGCCCAACCACCCTGTGGCCCAGGATCTCCAAGATGTTTTTATTTGAAGACTGTAAGGTTGTCCATGGGACATACCAGTTCCATAGGTATGAGGGTCCTAGGCGGTATAGTGCTTTAAAGGTTAAAACCAGCACCTTAAACCTGATCCTGTACTCCACCGGGAGCCAGTGCACTCAAGATTTTACTGATGTGCCAGTTTGCCTTAGCAAATGGGAAATTTGTTTCCTTCTTAGCTTATCTTTTCCAACATATTTTCATTTGTTAAGGTCCGATCATCAGCCTCCCAACTATTAAAGATTTTCTTATTGGGAGATGTCATAAACGAGACCTTGAATCTGGTCATGCAGAAGATTATTAAATAACACTATCAGAAGAAGAGGTGGGATATTTAAACTAATTGAACTAATCTGCTTTCTCTGCTACAAAGTTATTATGGGCTAGTTCCAAGGTTAAAATACTATCAGGGTAGTAATATGTAACATGTGCAGAGTTTGAAATGATCACATCTCAGGGGAGCTTAGCTCACGTGGCTGCCAATACAGTCCCACCCTTGAACCAGCAGACAATACTCCTATCTAATACCCTCCATGAATAAGTTTCTCTATGGCCTCTTCACACATTAGGTTTTTTATATTTACACATACCATTTTTAACACGTAACCAAAAATGTAAAAGTGTGAATGTGATAAATCTGTATATCACAGAGGTATATGTCAGAGTAGAGGATCACTGTTTACTTTCACAGAATGTGTGCGACAGCCCTAAGTTGGTCTGATGGAGGTTACTGGTGGCTTGAATCAGTTCTTCCACATCTATAAAGCCATCATACTGCAACCAATGCAAGTTAACACCCCCTGCTTACAGTGGAGCTCCAAGGCAAATATTAATGTAACCTTTTTCAATATACAGTGCATGCACTTCCCCAAAGTCTCCTTGTGATTCATTCACCATGGTAGAAGCACTGGGCTGAATGAGCAGAAGACCTCACACATAATTGGATTTTCCTGCCTCCTTCTTCCCACTGTCCAAAACATTTCCTCGTAGTTGGGGAAAGGCCTGAGATACATGCAGTGGGAGAGGGAATCTAGAAACTTGCATAAGTAGTAGTAGTATAAGGCTGATGTGGAGAGGAGGGGCAATAAAATCCTGTTGCACAAGCAGCGTAAGGTCAGTACAGTGGTACCTCTGGATGCGAATGCAACCTGCATCTGCGCGTCACGATTCGCTGCTTCTGCGCATGACATCATTTTACACATGCACGAGCAGCGAAACCCAGACATAACGTGTTCCGTTACATCTGGGTTGCCACAGACCGTAACCTGAAAAGGATCAACCTGAAGCGACTTCAACCCAAGGTATGACTGTACAACTGTTGGATATATCCCACTGCAATGGACAATGTCTCCATGGAACAACCTGAAATACCCCCCATGGAACTGGAGAAACATGGATGCACTTTCCTACTTGGCAAATATTCCCGAGGAAAAAGCAAAGAAAATGATGAATTTGCAGATAACATTCAGAGTGTGATTTTCACTTCCATTCTGCTGCTTTTGCTAAAACTTTCAAATCACACTATATTCATCCTTAAGTTTGTCATTGCCATGAAATAAATAACAGGGCCTGCCCTTACAATGTTTTGGTAATGATGGAGCAAAATGGAAGAATACAAACCTACAGATAAAGACACAAACTTCAAAAGAGAACTTGAAAGGAGCAATAATCAGTATCTACTCAGTAAGCAATCAAATACTGGAAGTAATAATTCAGTGAAGATACTGGGATGCTTCCAGTGGTGTCACTTAGCCGATGGCAAGGCTTCCATTAGCAAAACAGGGAGGGAAGGTTTTCACCCCACCCTTGTCTCCCTGAAGCCCCAGCCAGCTGAATTTGAGTTGGAGAAAGAATTGCCATCCGCTGAGCAACATCATTGGATACAAACTATTAAATCCCTTTTTGAGTCTGGCTGCTTTGTATCCATTTTGTTTGCACTGCCAGAGGAATAAGCAATATTGGTGGAAGAAGGGGGAGGTTTCAGTCACATACACTAATAGGAAATTAATTTACAGGACTCATAAATCAGGAAGTCAAGAGTTGCATATGAATTAAACATTGACTAATGGCATTACTATGTTTTCCTTTCAAAGAAGGTTCCTGATAAAACTTCTCCTATATAAACTCTGGTAAATTCAATCCAAGAAGACTACAGCTGCTTGCATTTATGATTACAATAGTTTTGGATTTTCTGTTTTGTTTTAAGGACCTCTGATCCTTATCCAGTCCACTGGTTGTGCAAAGCAATTAGGTGAGTTTTTCATGTGTAGAATGTTTTAAAAGCGTCTTCATCTTTTACCAATTTAAGCCTTTTAAAATTCCTTAAATTCTCCAGGGCAAAAGGTCATTTCCCCAGCTCCTTCTTTGGAGGCTGAATGGCATGCTTCAAAGGCAATTTTATCACAAAATGGCAGGTGCTTAAGCTGAAATACTTTCATTCAGGTAAGAGAAAACAACTTTAGAGACTTATCTGAACTACAGCCTTGTACCAACTGTGTAAGCACAACAGAATGGGAATGGGGGAATGTCTGAAAGATAGGGATCATCACAGAAAAACACCACTTCATGTACTTTCCCCATGGACATGGATATTTTAAGGTATTTCAGAAGGGTTCCTGATCAGGTAAACTGATATCTACTGTCTTCACCAAAATGTCAACTTATGTGTAGATTAAATTAAAATTCCCAAATGATACTTCAGGACAGAGACACTTCATAGGATATGCAGAATTTTGCCAGCTCCAGTTAAACCTCTTTTGCTACTTATGTAACTAGTGTTCAAATTATGGGGTGAAAGGTATGGAGGCTTCTAATTAAATCCACAGCTCCCAGCCCCTGACTCCCCCAATTTTAGACAAACCATGGTCCCCAGAGCCTTCTACAAACAGTAGCTAAGTGATCCATCACATCATTTGGGACTAAAATGATGTGAGGCTGGGTGTGTAGGGATGGCTTTATGTAAAGACATATGTACTGTCTTCTTTATTTCCTGATAAATTTCATTTATTATTGAGCTCCCCTCTCCCCATTAAGAAGAAAATCTGCAGCTTATTATCTGTAAAACAGTTTCTAGCAATATTCTGTCAATTTGTGTTGAACAGTAAATGACACAAGGATGTTCAAGTTCTTTCTGAAAAAGCAAAGGTAGTTGAGAAATTGATTAAATGGTGCTAAGTACTAATGGCTGTCTGTCTTTTGTGGGTTTTTCTGTTTAGACAGTTAAATGAATAAGCAGTCTATGTGTAATTCATAAAGGAATATTTCACAATGACATGGCTTATAAATGTATATCCTACATGCACAGATGGCATAAAGTACTTAGTGATGTTTCTAAGTCTACATGTCATGCTGCGGGAGGATATGGCTCAAATAAATACACTTCATTTTGCCTTGTGACACTTTTCCATATGATCTAATTATGCTAAGGAGTCTAGAAGAGAGAGCTTTACTATTATAAGTGGGATCTATGACTTGCTCACAAGCAAATTCAAATCTTTTGTCAATTGCTTTTCCCCTTTTTTTAGAAGATAAATTGTATGTGCTATATAAATATGACATTTGGTGGCTGTCATTTTGGTTTATGTAATTTGCCCAAAGGAACAGGTGATTCCAAGTTAATTTGCCTCTCATCTACTTATACTTAATAACTTGGCACAGTAAGCAATTCTTTGGATATCAACATGCCAATTAACAAAATGATTCTACCACTGTGCAGACAAAAGGTTGATTCTAATCTGCAAAAACAAAACACTGATGGAGAAAAAGGAGAGAGGAAAGATTCCATGTCAGCTCTGTGCAGATGCAGAGGGATCAAATACAATAACCTTTTACATGCAGTGCAAAAGAAATGGCAGTGCACAGATTTCCTCCCTCCTCCATGCAGAGCAAAGAGTCTCAATTCATACATCACTGAATGCAAGGCATCAGCTTCCCATCAGAGATTGGCTCTTAGGGGGCCCACAGGCAAAACAACACACACTTTAATCAGAATATTTCCTCCCCCCATTCTGGGACTGAACAGTCTTTTTGTTCATGTTTACATGAATACCAGAATGTTCAGTCCCACTGTAGATATTGTAGAAACTTGAGAGCAATGTTGTTGTAAATAATATATATGCCAAGGTAATTTCATTTCGTTTTTATAAATGTGGAAATTGTTTGAACATCAGAAACCTTCTAAATTACACAAGCGTGCCTCCCCATGCAGCCTGTGAATCATATTCCACAACACCTCCTCGTGTTAAGCGTTTTCAGTGTGAAGATGTTAAGTAAAAATAATAATAAATCCTGCAGCTCAGCTGTGCAAGTCTTTGAACTTTAAATTAGCTAACGTGCTATGATGGTACAATATATTGGTAAGGAAAAGCCTTACTGATTGTGTGTGTGTGTGTGTGTGTGTATACACACACACACAAAAACAACAACACGTTAATATATAATACTTTCATATATAATAGAATCAGATATATACCATGTGATGAACGTTATTTGGAAAGCAAAGAAACTAGTTTTTAATAATAATAATAATAATAATAATAATAATAATAATAATAATAATAATAATAATTTATACCCCGCCCATCTGGCTGGGTTTCCCCAGCCACTCTGGGCGGCTTCCAAAAGAATATTAAAATACTATGATACATCAAACAGTAAAAGCTTCCCTAAGTTTTTTTTCTCTCTTGCCTAGAAACTTATCAACCTGAAATGATTATAAGATAGAAATCACAAAATAATTACTGTGGTAGGTGGCTGCTATGGCAATTTACAAATAGCTAAAATTTTTATTGTTTAAAAAACCCAACATTTTGAGTATTTTTCATGGCTCCAACATACATATAGGGACGCGGGTGGTGCTGTGGGTTAAACCACAGAGCCTAGGACTTGCCAATCAGAAGGTCGGTGGTTCAAATCCCCGCAACGGGGTGAGCTCCCGTTGCTCGGTCCCTGCTTCTGCCCACCTAGCAGTTCAAAAGCACGTCAAAGTGTAAGTAGATAAATAGGTACCGCTCCAGCGGGAAGGTAAACAGCGTTTCCATGTGCTGCTCTGGTTCGCCAGAAGCGGCTTAGTCATGCTGGCCACATGACCCGGAAGCTATACGCCGGCTCCCTCGGCCAATAAAGTGAAATGAGCGCCGCAACCCCAGAGTCAGTCACTGGACCTAATGGTCAGGGGTCCCTTTACCTTTAATATACATATAACACAGTAGAAGGGGGAATCTTTCTTATTTGTCCCTCACTCAGGCTTTCTAACACTTCTCTGCCAATATTCATCTTGCTGAAAATCACAAGGAAAACAAAACATCTCTATGGTTAGTGATGTGGCAGGGCTGGTCCAAGATGTTTTGCCACTTGAGGCAAAACAGAAAATGTCCCTCCCCCACTGCTGTCTCCTCCTCCAGGATGAGGGATTGTAGGAACCTAGGTTGGGAAGTATGGGATCTTCTTCCAAACTGGCTTCAGTTGCTATGGAAGGAATGTTGGCTCTCCTCTCCTAACTTTCTGTGGACTGGAGGGCCTCAGTAGAAACTGGGAATGGTTTGGATCAGCTGAGGGAGGAAGCTGAACAGGAGATAGCTGCAAATGAATAGGAGACTGAACAGCAGGCTGGAGCCTTGTTACGTAGAACAAGGCACCATCTTAACAGATGGGCGCAGAGCCATCCATTCTGAAAGAATGCACACTTGCTGCCTCACTAGTCCTGCAAGGCAAGAGAGGCTCACAAGTAAACACAGCGCGCTCCACCTCGACTTTAAAAGCTAGTGGGAGGGGCAGGGGAACTTGTAGGGACAGCTTTATTACTTCTGTCCAGTTCTAAACTTTTTACCCTGATGCAAAATTCCTGTTTCATGACTCCTCTGCTGCCCATCATATACAATCACTTGCCTGAATAAAGAGCTCTACCTTACTTACAAATAAGAATCCATGACACCTATTTTTATTACAACATCCATAGTTTTTTTAGGAGGAGTATTGAGAAAGAGAGTGCAAAAACTTTGCAGTGAAGCCCATGGTTATTAGCCAGTGCCCCAGTGTCCTTGTACTTGTAATCAAAATTACCTCAGCCATTTCCCTATCCATCTATTGCAGTGAGGAGGGACAAAGATTGATGACGAAAGATGTATGTAGTTGCTCACAAGAAAAATGTAGATTCCCTACTTCTCTTTTGCTGTTGCGCCAAACAAATTCACAGCCTTGTACTGCTGCTTTTCATAGTAAA
This sequence comes from Podarcis vaucheri, assembly GCF_965113315.1. NCBI lineage: Eukaryota > Metazoa > Chordata > Lepidosauria > Squamata > Lacertidae > Podarcis > Podarcis vaucheri. Next base: position 54,158,900 of record NC_138761.1, read on the forward strand.
ATAAAACATTAGGAGACTGTTACACCATTCTGCTGTGTGGGCCATTGAATTTGATCATCAGGAAAACATAAAAACAAAAAAAAGTGTTGGAATAAAATCCGTCAATTTCTGCTTCCCTCAATTTCTCATTTTTCAGTCTTAAGTTCAGTTCTCCACGTTATGGTAATTTTAAATAAAAGTTCTCATGGAATTTCATAAGCATTCCAGTGCAATTTTGTCCTAATATATGGGTTGGTATGCACTTTTGCCTAATATACACCATTTGCAAAGCAATTTTCTCTAATATTATGCATTTTTGTATGTTATATGCAGTAATATATGCATTTTCAAATTACTTGGCTGTAGGACTGCATTGCCAAATTTGGAGAAGAGTGATTTTGAAAGGATTGCTGTGCTTCAGTTCTTGTATTTCAAAAAGTGTGAACCAAATCACATTTCTTCTCCATCCTAGCTGACTAGCCAAGACCTCTAAAGTTCTGCTTTCTCTTCCTGCTCCAATGTTCTGTTTTCCTAAGTGAAGTTGCCACTTGCATATTCCTCAAGTGAGCATGCCCATCATCACTGGTAAATTAATTATCCAGACTTTCATATGCACTTGAAAACTGATCCCAAGGCAAATATAGGCCACAGGATTAGAAGCACTGTTAGAATGTAATGAGTCAGCTTTGAGGTAGATGGATTTTCAATATTTATTGATACAGTACAGCCTCACCTCAGGTTCTCAGTAATGAAGTTGGTACTGTCTCTGACACAGCTTCATGAGTAATTTAACTTTGATAGAGTTAAGAGAACTTTTAAATGCATTGATTCCACTATATTTTTTTAAATGGTAAGTAAATCTATCATAAGACTGCTTCAGCTAAACTATCTCTTGGTGTTTTTCTATATGCTTCGTTGAAAAAATAATATTACAACTTCATTCTTTCACTAGTCACACTGTCACTTTAGTAGAAGAAAAAACTATCTCTGTTCCTCACTGCTTTGTTTCCACGATAAGAAGAAAAGTGAGTGGCACTTTCGTGTTCCTGTATAGACAATATACTCTATTTGAAAAAGGCACTCATCCAACATTTTCTGTGAAGGTGGTCATAAAGTGAGTGGAATACACTCTACTCTAAAACTGTTCATACTGTGGGTACACAATTTGCACCCACCCTTTCAAACAAGACCTGCTGATTTCCACACTGCCGTCACAGGAGCCTGTCGGTCAGTAACCACACAGTTCAAAGATGGAGTCAACTCTTTATTAGAGTTCTGGGTTCTGGGAGACAAGGTGAGGGGGAGTAGCTTGGCACAGGTGGAGGGGGAGAAACCCATGCCTCTTCACCAGCCTGGCAACTAATCTGTGCCTCTTGGCTTCTTCCTTCATCCTACTTGCCTGCTTCAGCTTCTGATTTTTGACTGCTGTCTGCCACACACTCGCCCAACTCACTAAACCCTGTTACATCTTCAGCTTCTGACACTTCCTCTTCCCAGTCTTCTCTCTCTTTTTCCTCTGACCGCTTATCATTGTCCCTCCACCATTTCCTGGGCTCTGAGCCTTCTTCCATTGGTGCTTTCCCAGCTGGTTCCTCCTACCATTCCTCTTCATCCAAACATTCCATGACAACTGCTGAGTATTATTTTTCCACACTCAACTAGAAACAGAATTGTAATAGACCTATATTATCCAGTAATGTCCCTCCAGTGGTCAAGATTCTCTAATATTGTCTATTCACAAGTTAAGTTTCATTCAGTGAAGGCCCTTTTAAACATCAACTGAAAGCTTCCTCTTTGCCTGTTAATCCCATTTTATTGCTTTCTGATGAGCATAGCTGGGGTTTTAGTGATTAACTGCACCTATTATTATTTTTGTGACTGATTTACTTGTTGATAACCATGGAAGGGGAATATATTAAATTACTGTAGCCAAATTCACCATTTGCTTTTCAGATGAGGATGTAAAGGATATTTACTACATTAATAAGAGTAAGATTTTTTTCTATTAGAGCAAATTTGGTCAGCTGTGCAAAGGGCTATTTACTTTTCTTGTTGCAAAGAATAATCAGCTACTTGGCCACACATTCTCTCTACAAATCCCAATGAGATGTTAAAGAAAAGCTGCACTGCTGTAAGAATGCTATATGTTAAGAACAAGAAAGTTTGCTCCTGTGTAACTGAACAGTTACAAGGCAAGTTTCAAAGAATTGGTTTTGAGCACTAAGGCATAACAGTGCATAGCTTTTTGAACTTTCATCTTGGAAGCTGACCGAACACAGAGACGAATAACAGCTGGATAGCTCAGCATGAGACACTTAATCTCAGGGTTGTTGGTTCAAGACCCATGTTGGGCAAAAAGATTCCTGCATTGTAGGGCGTTGGACTAGATGACCCTCATGGCCCCTTCAACTCTACAGTTCTATGATTCTATATACCCTGCTTTACAGAGGGCAGTCCTCTATGATTCTAAGTTTTATTGCAAAGCATTGAATCTCCAGAGTTCTTGACTTTTTGTTAGGCTTGACCTTTGGTATGCCAATACAAACATACATAATCAAAACAAAACAAAAACAAATGAAATAATGGAATTAAAACTGTATCACATCATCTCGTTGACTGATATGAAGCAAATTTATTTATCCACAACTTGTCAGCTAATGTAATTTTAAACTCTAAAATGATCTTACTCTCTTTAGAGAGTAATGTGTATTTCCACTCAAGGCAAGAAGCCAGTCTGCTGTGTTTGGGGGTCATCCTGGTTGTTTTGCTGGGTGGGGTCCTTGATGCCTTTCCCCAACACCCTGAACTTAACAGCAAAGCAAAAGCATCATGATCCCATTAACTGTTATGAATGCAAGTCCTGAAGAATATTTGTTGGGTTTCCTGTAAATTTACGCCATCCCTTTATTTGATATTAGTAAAAAAAACCCAATTTAAGGCATTTTGAAGACTATGGATTTAAGTCAGATTAAGCATATACAGAAGATCCAGAACTGTTTCCTAAAAAATGTTTCATTATAACCTAGTTGTGATCTGTGAGCTGGGGTGCTGCCTTCCCAGCTGCTGTGGCTCTGCCACTTCAGAGGGCCAGGATGTGGTGCATAAGGTCAGTGACTGGTGGGGGGAGCACTAGGTTGTTGTTGGTGCTTTGGTTTTTGTGTGCATACTTGTGAAGATCACCATCACCAAAGTGAGGTCCAGCTCTAAGGGCCCTCACTGCGAGACGTGAGGTTACAGGGAACCAGGCAGAGGGCCTTCTCGGTAGTGGCACCCACCCCGTGGAACACCCTCCCATCAGATGTCAAGGAAGTAAACAAATATCTGACTTTTAGAAGACATCTGAAGGCATCCCTGTTTAGGGAAGTCTTTAAAGTTTGATGTTTTATTCTGTTTTTAATCTGTGGGGAGCTGCCCAGAGTGGCTGGGGAAACCCAGCCAGTTGGGCGGGGTATGTATGTATGTATGCATAAATAAATAAATTTCCCCACCCTTGTCCTGCCCCATCTTGGTCCTAGCAAGCACAGCACTGCTATAGCCACGAAGGCAGTGCAATGGCCTGCCTCATGCACCACAGCTAATCACTAGATGAATGAAGAGAGGAAGGTGTTACCTTCTGATGCTGCTTAAGCGATCTTCTAGCCAGCCTCCATGATGTATGGATCCATTTACATAATCCACTTACATGATTATATCAGTCTTTAAAAATTGTATTAAAATATCTTATATAAATGCAGTTTTTGAACTTTTCTAGACTTTTACTTTCCTATTCAACTCTCGGTTCTTCTTTTCCCCTTCAGTCTAAGGGAGAAAACCATATTCCAATTGGAGCTAATGGCAAAAATTGAAATTTATGGTTCTGGGTCAAAATTGCATTTCAATACTCTTCAACCCTGTTCTCTTCTCTACAAAGAATTGTCACCCATCCATTTTTGTGCATATATTTCAGACAGGTAGTATATTTCTAAATTTACTAACAAATGGTACTGAAGTGTGATCATGTTGTAGCCCAAAGGGGTTGGCCAGCTGTTGTTGCTGCTGGTACCTGAGCTGTAACTAAGGGGCAAGCCACATATGCTGTAATTGTGCACAAATTGTACTACTGCAGAAAGAATTTGAGATTGATTGTTTGAACGTGCCTCAATATAAAATTCTCCTTCCTTGAACAAAGCTAGTAGATGAGGGGAACATATATGCTAGAACCAGGACTTTTTTTCAGCTGGAACTCACCAGAACTCAGTTCTGGCACCTCTCATGTGGGCAACACTGCCATTATAAGAAAACAAGAGAGGCATTCATGGTGAGTTTCAGCACCTTTTTCTAGAAAAATAGCACTGGCTAAAATCTTTCTCCCTTGTGTCCTACCTCTGCAAAGGCACTTTCACATGACTTTGTCAAGCCAGCTCTGAAATGGCTCAACTGAATTATACTTGAGCAGGAGTAATAACTTATTGCAAGGGTTCCAAAAGCCATGACCGTAAAGTCTGAACCAAAAGTCTGAACCAAAAGAATCTTTGCATATTTGTAATTTGGTATAATTTTGTGGGAATTTTTTTGGGAGTCTCTTCCCCCTACCCCACCGCCCTCAGGCAATCTAATATATGGGGAGAAAATTTGGGTATTTGGAGATACGAAGTGATTTATTGTAATTTATGAATTAATTTTCAATACGTTTTGTTTTCAGAATAAAGTAACAATATAAACAAAGAACAGGAGCCCAGTCATACATGGTAGCCTCTTTAGCATTACACCACAGTATTCCTCCAAAAAGTGTCTTAATAATAGCTAAACATACATTACAGTTCAATACATCCTCTCCATGGACATTCCTGATTGGTGGGGAGAGGAAGGGTTTTTTTGTATATGAAATGATCTGAAATGATATGAAGTGTTCTGTGTGAACAAAGAAAAGTTTGACTAAATATAATATGAAGGGGGTGGGTAAAACTTTTTAAATTCAGGTTTGTCCTTGAATGTGTGCAAAGTAACAAGGAGCAACTTAGATTCCAAACCACAAAATATAAAAATTATAAACATGGCAGTCAGGGACTGGGAGATAACCCATGCAAAACTTCACAAAAGGTTCTCCCTTTTACCAAATTCCATTTACTCCTAGAAGAGTGTCAATAGTGTTTAACAAGGAGTGATATGTTCTTCACTCATCTAGGTTTGTGACAGTGCAGGAATCTGCCATCTAGAGAAGACCCCAAATTCGTCCACATCAGATTAACCAAAATCCTTTTTAAAGGGCTCTCGCTCTAATGTGGTTTGCATCACTCTGTACCTTGATTACTCTGATGTAGTAGAGCAGATAATAGGGGAAGGGAGAACCAAATAAGATGAAACAGGAATAAGATGAAATACAGAAGTTTCAGAAAAACTCATATAACTGTAGCTCAAGGCTGCTTGACGCTCTTCATGAACTTCTCAAGCACAGACATGCAATTTAGTTGAACCTTTTTTATATAGTTTGGGGGGAAACTGCAATAAAGATGTGGTTTTTTGAAAAGTTTCTTCAATTTGCCAGCAAGAAGAATACCAGAATTCAGTGTTTTGTGGTGGTAGCTCACTATGTGACCTCCAGTAACCCAGTTAGTTTACTTTCCCTGGTTCAGTCTTTCCATCAGCAGGGAAAAGTAAGCTTCAGCTTCAGCCTGTGAAGAACTTCTGCACAGAGGCGCAAAAAGATTCTAATCAGAATTACACTTTCAATTTATACATTGGTTGTCACATAGTATTCATGAAATGTAGATCCTTCCAGTAGCACCTTAGAGACCAACTAAGTTAGTTATTGGTATGAGCTTTCGTGTGCATGCACACTTCTTCAGATACACTGAAACAGACCCTTATATACAGTGAGAGGGTGGGGAGGAGTATTACTCAGAAGAGTAGTGGGAATGGGTGACTGGCTAATAGGTGTGGTAAACCTGTTGACGACTGTTAACGACTACATGTTATTTGGCTATCTTTAAAAACCTTGTCCTCCACATGAGTGAGAAGAAAATAAAAGAATGTGGGGTGCAGTGTCCACTATGTCTACATAAATGTGCCATGGTGCCAGCTTTGTAAGTGAAATTAAGGTGTCATGCCAATAGCATCAATCTATAGATAGGAATGTTTATTACCAGAGGGACCATGATCCATGTTAATGCATCACATATAAGTGGACAAAGTCAGGTTGTTATGAAGTACATCTAGCTACAAATCCTCCGTAGGCCATCCCAAATAGTTTTTAAGCCACTATGGAGTCAGTTGTAACATGGTGAACAGCCAGAAAGGGATTAGTGAGAAAGACTTCTCCCAATTTGCGGCATACTCAATCTCTCTATGCTAATATCACTTTATAGCATCATAGCGAGACTATCTTTAGGAGGGGGAGATTTATATTTGAGAGAAAATAGATTTTAATGTAATATTTCATATGCTACTTGTTTTAGACCATGGAAGCTGTATAATTTATTTAATTAATTTGTATCCTACTTTTCCTCCCTGAAGAGTAAACAACTTAAAATTCAACAAAACCAAATGAAGACTAAAGCTAACAAAAAGTATTATTTTTAAAAATGAAAGTATAAATTATTTCATTTTTTCAATCACAAGGAATCAGTTCATATATTATCTTAACATTATGTGAAGGTTTTGGAGGGAGGGAATTGGAATTTTTGCACCCCACATTTAAGAATAAATCTTAAATTGAAGTATTAATTAATTAAGTATAAAGCATAGTTAATTTGTCCACACATACTGCAAACTGCTCTCATTTTCCTTTATTGTCCTCTAACGATCTCATCAAGACTCTATAATTAGTGCAGTAGACTGCACAACACTGGCTTTGCCCCATGCACAGTTCTTGACTAGTTCACTCTCCCATTGGAATGTAGTACTGATAATGGGCTAGCAATGAGGACACCAAGGGATGTGCTCAATTTTAAAAAAAGCTTTTGATCGCCAGCTTGCAGTGACTGTTTTGGGGCTATCAACATCTGGCCTGAAAATCAAATGACTTTTGTTGTTGTTTAGGTTAATGCTGCAAGGTCAGTTAGTAATTACTTTGGATGTATAAAGGGGGAAAACATTTGAAGATGATATTTTTAGACCATTCATTGTTTACCATATGGATTTCTAAATGTTATTACATGACTCTCCATAATGGGACAATCCACCTATAATTAAACCTTACCCTGATTTTAGCACAGGAACTAATATTTCCCACTGAAGTAAGTGGAACCTAAACATGTTTGTCTTTGGCCATACTGGCCAAATGTAAAAATGTAAAATGTAATGTAAAATATGCTCATTTATATTGCATATGGTCTGTGTATTAGAACGAAAATGAATATTTACAAATTTTTGAAAATTGCTGGATTTTCTAACTTTAGTACATAAATCTTCAAGAGATTTCAAAGTACATTTTGAATTTGCATTTAAATAATTTGAATACTTGATACTTGATGCATTGCTTGATTGTTTTGGTTTTTGCGTCTTTCAGATATGAAATTTCTGAAGCTGTCAACTGGCAAATATTGCTTTCCTTAGCACAGCATTTAATTAAATACCATACTGTCAGATACTAAATATTATCATATGCCAACTATCATCTACTAACTTATATTAAATACTATTGCATGCCGCACATTGACCACTGTCAAATATGATATATCTGTGGTTTTTGTATTACATTTGTGAGTACCTTAGGTTCTTTGCAGGCTTATAAGGAGTTGCTCAATGAGAATAGCTGAAAGACAGCTTGCTCACTACTACTGGTCTTCCTTTAAAATGTACAGTCATAGCAAAATATTGCATGCATTCTAATATTCACACTCAGTTCATATTAAGTGGTGCTGAGGCCCAAAAGGTGAGCTCTGATAGGGTTGCCAAATGTCCTCTTTTTCCAGGACACGTCCTCTTTTTCATGGGTAGAGCAATTAAAAGTAGAAGTCGGCAAATGTGTTTACCTCTAGTAGGTGCCAACTCTTAGCGGCCCAGTCCTTTTGGGCCAGCCCAATAATTTTTGCTGGTCTCCCCAATGTTCAGAACAATCAAGGAGTGGAGCAGGCAGAGTGCAGAGCCAAGCACAGCATGGCGCAGCTTCAGCTGCTGGCAGTTTTTCTTCTTGTTCCTCCTCCTGCTGCTTTATAAGGGAAAGACAGGAGAAGCAGTCCCCAGCCAGTGATGGTGGGGGAACCGGAGGTCGAGGGAGGATGAGCCGCCGGCCAATGAAGCTGCACTGCTGCTGTGTTTGGCTCCTCCCCCTAGCTCCTGTCTCCATGTTATGCATGTGTCTTCATCCCCCTCCCCAATCTTCTGTGCACGCTGGTGCCTATGCTGGTGGGCGCAAGTGTGTGAGGTCCATGTCAATTACAAGGAGGGGCAACCTTTTGCCCCATCAGCCACAAGCAGTGGAGGGTTGGTGGGTGTGGTTGCATGGCTGGTGCTGCCAGTGGATGAGGCCATTAAAACACAAATATTCAACCCACCTGCCCTCACACACTCTCTCACCACCCACAGTTTAGGCTGCAGTGAGATTGTAGGGAAGGAGGTTTAAACCTCAGCTTCCCAGTGCTCTTGATGTTCTAAAGCCACACACACACATCTGGAAGCAGCCTAAGTTGCTGCTTAGCACTGCAGAAACAGCAGTCGTTCTCCCCACTGGGCTGCTGCTGGAAACCAGGGCAATGAAGTGGGTCAGAATAGAGGGCTGCTGTCACTGGCTGTATGCTAGGTTTTGAAGGGAGGGAACAGAGCAATCTACAGAGTTGAAATCGGAGGCGGATTTAGGGGAGTCCGCACTGGGCACCAAGCCAATAGGACGCCACAGGGGGCACTGCAACAATGACAAACAACTGAAGGTGAGAAGCGGGGGTGCTGAATTCTGGCGTCACACAGAACGCCGATGAAATTTTAAAGCCCAAATGGAATTCATGACCTGCATAAAGCTACTACAATTCAGAACTTCATAAAGGTCTTGATAGCCCACCTGTTTTCACTGGTTTATTTATGAAGGATGCTCTATGCTACTGTTAAGCTCCTTTGGGTAGATGGACTTTCAACTGGCTATGTATTTATTATTGATGGTTTTCCTAATGTTGCAACCTTTTTATGGGAGGTATTGTATAGTATTGTATTCTTGTTGAAAAGTGTGTTATTGTGTATTGTATTGTGTGTTATCTGTTATTGTGTAAGCCACCTTAAGTGAGCTACTCATAGAGGCAGGTTATACATCTTATCAGTAAATAAAACTGTACATGTAAGAAAATGGTGTGCCTCATCTCTGTACTGCCCCCTTGAAAAATACATTAAATATCTTTGAAAGGGGGTGCATTTCACAGGCAGAGAAAATGTTAAAAAAATGCAGCCCCTCTTCAACTCAGCCCTAGTGAACTGCTTAATTTCAAGCATAACCTCTATAATTTTTAATTCTCTTTTCATCCAGGGGAGCACAAAAATAGTTTTGCATTTGAAAATGAGGCATCAAAGTGACCCTTTGAGTGCTTTTGCACTTTACGTATGGATGCATGTATTGGTCACAAGGACAAGATAATGATATGGAAATGATGCCTAAAACTGGCATTTCTAAACCAGAAAAAGTGGTGATCATTCAATTGCTCAATATCTTATATTGCATACTAACTATAGGTATCCTTTCTAGAATGTCCATTTACCAGAAAGAGATCCTGAATAACAAAGCACTACACAACAGGAATACTTGTTCAACCTTTGCTGCCTCATATCACTCCAACACTGCAGTACTGAAGGGGGCAAAACAGTACTGAAGGGGGCACTTGAACCAACAATTATTAGCACCATTATTCCACAATACTCCACTACAGTGGTACTTCGGGTTAAGTACTTAATTCGTTCCGGAGGTCCGTTCTTAACCTGAAACTGTACTTAACCTGAAGCACCACTTTAGGTAATGGGGCCTCCTGCTGCTGCCACGCCACCGGAGCACAATTTCTGTTCTCATCCTGAAGCAAAGTTCTTAACCTGAAGCACTATTTCTTGGTTAGCGGAGTCTGTAACCTGAAGCGTATGTAACCTGAAGCGTATGTAACCCGAGGTACCACTGTATTTTAGAAAGCCCAAAGTATGTATTGTTATATTTTATTTTACTTATTTTACCACCCTTTCTCCAAAGAGCACAGGGCAGCTCACAACATAAAAATACAAAATGAGAACACAAAATACATACTAAAAGAAAAACACATTTAAAAGGCCAAATAAACGGCCTCAGTCCTGTATACCTGAAGGAGCGTCTCTACCCCCATCGTTCAGCCCGGACACTGAGATCCAGCGCCGAGAGTCTTCTGGCAGTTCCCTCATTGCGAGAAGTAAGGTTACAGGAAATCAGGCAGAGGGCCTTCTCGGTAGTGGCGCCTGCCCTGTGGAACGCCCTCCCACCAGATGTCAAAGCAATAAACAACTACTTTACTTTTAAAAGACAACTGAAGGCAGCCCTCTTTAGAGAAGTTTTTAATGTCTGATGCTGTACTGTTTTTAATATTCAGTTGGAAGCCGCCCAGAGTAGCTGGGGAAACCCAGCCAGATGGGCGGGGTATAAATAATATATTATTATTATTATTATTATTATTATTATTATTATTATTATTATTATTTATTATTATTATTATTATTAATTACCATCTCCTATAATATAAATAATTGAGTGATATAAGCAATATAGACCACTAAGGCATGAACAAATACACAAAGCTATTATTTCTTAGGTATTAATAATATTTGCATTGAAATGTATCTTGGGGCGTAATATGTAGCAGCACATTATTAACTTGTGCTACTGCAGGTAAAGAGCAAATCAATGTCGTTTCAACATAGTTCTTGATTATTAGATATAATACAACTTATATTTTTCCTATGCATATCACAAAATGTAATGTTGGAGGTGTTTAGGATTAGCTTCATTACAATGATCAGGTAGCATGTCGGACATGACTAAACAATTAAACAACAACAATAAAAAATACAAGTGAATATAATGAGATACTAACCATCTGAATGCGGTTTGCCTGTATTTTTTTATTTTAAAGTCTTAATATATAGTATGGCCACCCCAGCCTAATAGCATGGCATGTGACAGAACAAATATAAAGGTGGAAGGAATTTTAGAAGGCAAACAATTCAAATAGCAGAAAAGGAGAAGGAAAAATGTTTGATACTCATTCTGTTCAGAACTGGGACAAACAAATCAACAAATTGTGTTGATTATTGAGTTGATATTCAATTATTTTAACTAGTTGTTCTTTGTATATATTTCCAGGACAAAATTATAGAATGCAATTACAAAAGCCTGCTTGTTCAAGTAAGCACCATATAAATGTGTGTGCAGTCTTATGTTTTCCAGTGGGATGTTTCAACAAAATGCATTTTTCAAGAAATCAGATTTACTAGCTGAACTTCTACAGCATCTATAAAGAGGGCTTTACCACAACTTAAGATCAGACAATTTTCAGGCTTTGTTGCTGTTTTTTTTCATTGGTGCTGTTGAGAATTTCTCATAACCTATTTATTGTTCCCAGATTCCTGGTACTTATCAAAAGAGTGCAGATAGGAGAATTCTTGAGGTAAATATGTACATGAATATCAAAGACAAATCTCTGTTCATACTTCTTAATATAACAGTAGGCACGATCTTATATATTCTTTAAAACAAAACTGAGTGGAGACTGAATGTACATATGCATGCACATACAAAGAGGGAATAAGAGGCTAAGAAAGTATGAAATGCACTGTAAGGTACTATGGAAACTCGCATCACATTTTCCCCTCTTGTGAGCCATCACAGAATATCAAATAGGCCTAAACAATAGTCCTAAGAGCAATGAACAGAAAAGAATGCCAAAACTCAGTACCCAGTTTCAATTCATGAACAATCCTGGCTTGTTATCCTGAGTGATGACTTCCCCCCACTCCAGCTTTAATGAAGCCTTACAAAACTAAATATTCTATTTATTTAATCCTTTCAAAGTACAGAATTTAAAATTAACAATTTCCCCCATAGTATTATGGAGAGTAGAATCCATTATACTACAAGCAACTCAGTACACATTATCATAAGGGTCTGCGGGTCATGTTTTTGCTGTCAGTAGGTCCTGAAACAGGGAATTCTGTGGATAGGGTAAAGGTAGGATAGAGATGGCCTTGAATCCAAAGCCCCTTCATTACTCTGAGAGGCCCCAGGATCAGATGTACCAACTACATCAGTTTGGAGCTGGCATAGTTAATTTCCTTCCTCTTGGTTTCAACTGGAGGGTTTTAAAAAACGAGGACATGCACAGACCTCTCGCTCTGGCTGCTGCAAACTCACAGTGGTTTGGAAATGGCAGCTGGCACCACTTAAGACTGCTCTGCCATCTTTAGAAATGGCAACCTGACATGCCTATAGTCAGGCTTAAATGTTATGTGTTCACAGTGGCAGCAACCCATAGGGATCTAGATATTTAGAACCACGGAGTAGGAAGGACATGAAAATCAGATTATCAGATGTGTTGATAATCTGTATGTGCATGGGGTATTAGGGAAGGGGTAGTGCCTGTGGTGGGGGGCATATTGTGCTCCTTCTGGTCCACACCCTCCACTCAGCTCTCACCCGTGGCTCCTAGAAGCTACCAGCATGCCACAGCAACCACACCCTGGAAAGAAGAACCCAGAGTAGAGTAGAGAGGTTGAATGGTGCCTTGTACGCCTCCTTCCAGCAACTCCTGCAGCAAAGATGGTGTCAAATGGATTGCTCTGCTTTCCTGTGGGCCACATCAGCATGGCTGAGAGGGGGGTCTTGTACTCTGGGCAGCCCACAACCTCTGTACACAACTAGTGCCCCTGGGAGGTCACTTTGGTGCAGCTAACACAGTGGTTTGACTTCACCCCTGGAGGCACATTCCATTGTCCCTCGAGACAGATGAATACCAACAATGACAGCAAGGCTTGACACCTTTTTTTAACCAGCCCACAGAAACTTGATCTGCACAGATTAGAACATAATATTGCTTATCTCCATACTCTGAAAACCTTCACCTTATGATTTCAGCAATTGAGTTGCAGTTAAAGGCAATCTCATTAATAATCCAAAGAAAAAGAAAACCCAGCATTTACATGTGGCAGTGTCAGAGTTTTTTTCTGAATAAAAATAAGATATATTTCACCAATACTATCTAATAATATTAGAAACTCTTAAAATGGTTTAAGGAATAGAAGGAGGAGGGAGGTACCATTCTATTAGGTATAGAAAAGCTTATGCAATTATTCCCTGTATTACATGCAAACCAAAGGTAAAATATGAGCATTCATTTTAGTGCTTTTAATCTCTCTTCCCTTCTCAGATACACTGTAATAGATCATGTGCTGTAATGGATCATATACAATGATCTATTACAATTGAAGTTTTAAAAAATCTGAAGAGAATGAAAGGGCTAGAAATGCAGTTACTAGTTTTTGAAAAAGACCGTATCTTTGAAGATAGCATTTCATTTCCTGTACTGTATCTTGAATGCCACAATATATTTATTACAGCAGTCCTTTTAAAAGATGTCTCTTCTTACACAGTATCTGCATTTGTGTGATTCTCTAGTTTTCTAAACTAAAATGATTTTTTCAGCAAATAAGATCAAAGGTTGAAATTACTAACCCAGTAGCTGTGTGTATATATCACTCTATCACAAAAAACTATGGATGTTATATTCAACTGAGTCATAGTAAATCCACTGAAATCAATGAACAAGTTTGTCATGATTAACTTGGTCCACTGTTTTAATGGATCTACTCTGAGTATGACTTAAGTCAGATACCACCCTGAATTAGGAGTTAATCCTACCAAACATATAGCAGTTAATTCTGCCATTATGGCACCTCTAAAAAGTGGTAGTAGTTGCAATTACATTCACACACGACACACGATTCCCACATAAAATTAGCATTAGGTCAATCATTTTAGAGAAAATATTTCAAGTTACAACAAACATTAAATTTGTTTTTCTCACCTCAGAAAAGTACAACATGGCCATCATCTAAGAAAATATAAGTGGAGGAAGGCCATAACTGTGGGATGAAATTGCTTATTTTTACTGTGATTGACATGGAATTAGAAAAACACACCTCTATGGCTTGATTCACTTAAAAACCATGTCATAATAATGCTAAATACCCATTGATGATCCAGTAGCAAGCAGGGCAGGTACAGCAATGCTCTTCTGGTTTCCCAACATGACATGTTGCTCCCACTTACCGAGAGGAGAAGCGGCAAAGCAGTGGGGAGCTTGTTTTCTAGAGGTGGAAAGAGATAGTGGATGGTCCTCTGTAAAGGACACATGAAAAGTCTATGTGGTAAATGGCTAATTTTAAATGTCTCATTCTTACAGTGGTTTCACCATGGAACACACCACTGACCATGTGAATTCTGACGGGCTAAGGCCTCAGCACTTAAGATATTATTTATCTGGATATACATACCACTTCAAGTCAAAGTATTGAAGCAGTTCCCATAAAATAATAAACATACAAAATACAATAATAATATACAGGGTGAATCTTTTAAAAGAGGCCCCATGGAACATGTGTACTCTGTATCCATGGGGCCTCTTTTAAAAGACTCACCCTGCAATTACTGATACAAAGTGTATAACTATGTAAATGTTGTGTGGCAATAAATTACAATTGAGTCAAATCTTGTGAGAAATAACTAAGCGGCACAAAGGATTGCAGTATCCTAGTAAAGAACAGCTTATACAGCATTTACTAACAAAGCATTAAATTGAAGGCCAGCATTATGGTGATGTAGGCTACCTTGGGAGGTAATAATCAAAGGCCATAAGCATGTAAAAGTTTTAATAGATATTGAATAGCCATTTTATGATCAGTTTAATTTCAGAGTAGAGGATAACAGCAGATGGGAATAAAGAGATGTATTAGATCCTTAACAAAACTAGACATGACCTGCTGTGTGGGCAAAGACTGTTCTATATTAACCTTTCCGAAAATCAAGACAGCCAGGTGCACTTTTATGTTTACCATCATTTAATTTAACTAGACAATGTAGAGGAAATATTCCAATGCTGGTAAATATAGGTATGACATTGGTTCATAGAGTTAACATTTTGCGCCTGAGAGGGGAAGGAATTCCAGAGTGGAGAATGTCCCCTCACATGTCACCATACCCTGTATCTCAAGAAGATTGTGACACCATGAGAAGTGATGATGATGTCCCCTGATGATCATAAAGTCTGGGGAGGTGTATAAGGGAGCTAGAGACTTTACAGGCATCTGGGTCTCCAGCCATCTAGAGTGACAAACTGAGGCAAACAGTGGTGACAAGTGATGAAGTTCTTGCCCTTATTAACAAGTTAAAAATGACAAATCACTCAGTCCTTATGTCAACCATTCAAGAGTTTTTAAAGAATTCAGATGAGAAAATGCTGATCATATAACAAAATAAGTAACTTGTCCCCAAGTTACTCTAAGGACTAAAAGTGACCAATGAAACACCAAACAACACCAAAAGAAGAGATCCAAAGGGGAGTCAGGAAATTACAGACTGGTTAGCTTAATGTCTGTGAGAAAAGCATTGTTAAAGATAGAATTACCAAGCAGAACAAGTCTTGCTGAAGAAGTCATGCCCTCAAAGCAGGAACTGAGCGCATGTTCCCATCAGAGGATATAGATATTGAATAGCACTGGGGACAAGGGACTGATGAATCATCACCAAACACTATTCTCTGAAATGGCTTTGGGAACAGGAGCCAAACCACTGTAAAACAGTATCCTCAACTCAGATTCCCTGAAGGTGATATAGAATGATAACATGGTCAATGGTACAAAACACCAATGAGAGATGAAGGAGAACCAACAGAGTTATACGTCTCCTGTCTCTCTCCTGATAAAGGTTATCCATCAGTGACCAGACTGATTCAGTGCCATGATCACAGAATCATAGAGTTGGAAGGGACCCTAAGGGTCATTGGTCCAGCGTCCTGCAATGCAGGAATCTCAACTAAAGCACCCATGGCAGATGGCCATCCAACCTCTGCTTAAAAACCTCCAAGGAAGGAGAGTCCACAACCTCCCAAGGGAGACTGTTCCATTGGTGAACAGCTCTTATTGTCATAAGGTTTTTCCGTATGTTTAGTCAGAATTTAAATCCAGAAAGTTCACATCTGCCAAGAATACTTGGAGTTGAGAGGTCAACCCCCCCACCTTGATCACCTTCCTGAAGTATATATACTGCAACAGTAATATTTCTGCCCACCCCCACCCTTTCTCTATCATAGAAACATGTCTAAGCCATTGCTCCAGGCTCGGGTAGCCAGTGTATTGTTTTACTCTAATGGAAACTTCTCTTTAATGCTATCTTGGTGCTGTATATAAATGAACAGAGCTCTTCTGAACTCAAATTGGGACTCAGTGGTTCTTGCTAATTTTCTTTTCCCAAGAAATGGGGGGAATTTCCACAATGATTGATCTAAAATGTTGATTTATAAATAACTATCATTATATTCCATCAGCCCATCAACTATGCAACGCTTGTACACATATCACTTGTAAAGCACACTTACTTGTAATGTAACTGTTTAGCAAAATGATGTTTTATCAAAGCAAAATGTAACAAGAAAAAATAATTATGGTCCTTAAGTGCCGATAATGGGGGGGGGGGAAGAATTGCCTGATAGCAGCCGTTTCTTCAGTCTAATAGAGCTGGAACAACAAAATTCAGTATTGGAAAATAAAAGAAAGGCAACATGACTGGAAATTACAGAATGTTGTATTTTTCTTCCAGCAGTGAAGGCAATTGACCATGGGACAAGATTAGCAAGGGATATAGTAATTTCTCCATCACTTGTGTCTGCAAACCAGAAATATGCTTTATTTCACCCATAAACTGTTGACCTGGATACATGGATCACCAGGTGAGGTTTCAGTCATAAAGAGTTTATGCAGTGCACTTGCTGATTTAGTGGTATGGTTCGACGATACATCAGAATTTTCACACATAGGTCAACAAGGGGCTGCGTGTGTCATGTGGTTAACTCCAGCAGTATATCAGCCAGTGAAAATTGCAGTAAGCACAAATGTACTATGTGTATGTGGGTGTGTGGGTGTAAAACAAAGACAAAGGATAGAAAGCACATGAGGTAAAAAAGGAGCATAATATGCTTTAAAAGGCATCTGGATAAATTATGTTTCATACATGTGTTGGAATACCAATCAGAAACAAAGCAATAAACAAATTGTTATGTCAGGTTAAAACAATGTAACAATGTAAAGGTAAAGGTAAAGGACCCCTGGACGGTTAGGTCCAGGCAAAGGCAACTATGAGGTGCGGTGCTCATCTCGCTTTTTAGGCTGAGGGAGAAGGGGTCATGTGGGTCATGTTCCGGGTAATGTTGCCAGCATGACTAACTGTTTCTGGCGCAACAAAACACCATGATGGAAGCCAGAGCACATGGAAACACCATTTACCTTCCCGCCGCAGTGGGACCTACTGTATTTATCTACTTGCACTGGTGTGCTTTTGAACTGCTAGGTTGGCAGAAGCTGGGACAGAGCAATAGGAGCTCACCCAGTCACATGAATTCAAACCACTGACCTTCTGCTGATCAGCAAGCCCAAGAGCCTCAGTGATTTAGACCACAGCACTAGCAGTTCCCTTTCATGAGTGAAGTACAGTAACAAGGGTATGGAACCATTTAGGTTCTCTAAAGTCTTTGGTCGCTTATTACACTGAGAGTACAGATGATGCACTACTCAGTAGACACAGTCCTGGGGCCACCTTGGATACGTGATGAAAACAAGGACAGGAGTGTCTCCCTGTGCAGAAAGTGAATGATTCTCTCCCTTCACACACAACCTGGAAGCAAGAGAGAGAAAGCACCCTTTGTTCCCAGTTCTGTTAAATGTTCAAAGCATTTTTATTCATGTCCCCATTGGCAGCCATGACTTCACTGGAGAAAGTGATGTCAGCATGAAATATCTAGCAGCATCTGGAGTTATATAAGGGATATACTACTTATATGTACTGTCAATGTGACCAGCTATGACAAAATTTAAAGACTGTCTGTAACATGGAACTGGAAATGAGGAGAGGTGGGGCATGTTCGTCCCTTGATGTTCCTCAGCTTTTAGAATCTGTTCTCATTTTTGTTCTGTAAAATCTGAAAGCCAGGTGCAGATACAGCAAAACCAATTTTTCAGAGCATAGCAATTTTGCACTGTCTTTCACAGAAATATTCTCCCTAGAATAGAATTTTAATTGAGTACATTAATTCAAAATATGTGTGACAAATAAATACAACCCATTTGAATCATTAGACAACTTTTTGCTGCACATTTAGCATAGAAATATGTCACTTTAAGTAGTGAAACAAATTTTAAACCATATGTCCCCTTGAGATGTAACATATTTGTTTACAAACATGCAACAGAAGTGAAGAACCATTCTGAAAATAAACATAACTTCCTGTAAATCACTTAACCTGCTTTCCAAAAGGAGTCCTAAGAAAAATGTGCCAGCCTATTCCAAGTATAGAACATTCTTAAAATCATCATTGGCAAATCTTCTCCTAAGAAACACAGCGATGAACAATACTAAAACATAGAATCATCTCTTACTTGCCCCACACCTGTACATAAAAGCAAGTGTACGGCTGGTAGGGATGGCTTGTGTGAAACAGACTTGTGGGCTGAGTTAACTGGGCCCATGAACTAGATATCTACACCCCTGTTCTATGCTGATGCTCCACAATCTAGATGAAATTACGCTGTTTTTAATTTAGCAATTTTGCTTTGCTGAGCCAGCTCTACTGAACAGCCAGCAGTCTGGTCCCCAGCATTAATAAAGTCAGAACCTGAAGTTGGAAGAGGTTATTTCAGCACCAGACTACTAATTTCCTCAGTCAATTGTTATTTCTGAGGGACTCCTTCAACTCAGAGGTAGGTTCTGATGCATGTCCTCAAGCAAGCATGGTAAGAGGCCAACAACATATCTAACAAGTTCAGGGAGCACCAGTGACTCTTTTGATCCCTATTAGAAAATCAATCAACAGCACAAGTACACTTTTCAGACCCAGTGCTGACCAAAAAAAGTTATGGAAAGGAGGGCAGAGCTACATTCTATTAAAAATGGCACTGCCACCCAAAACAGTAAAACCTCGTTGAGTTTCCTCCTCCGTTATGTGTCCTTACATCATTGTGCTGAGTAGTTCTTTACCTCTGAGAGCAGCAGCCAATGAAAAGGAGTAAGAAAAAAATATGTAGTGTAATGATATCTAGACATTTAAGTTTTACCACTTGAGGAGTGTTCAACATGGAGCTGTTTGTTTTGACTACAGTACCATGTTTCATGTACTACATAGCATTGCATTCACTTTTCTGGACTTCTGGGTAGTCGCAGAATACTTAGGGATTATGTAATTACATTTTATCTGATGTATACTTTATTTGGACAGTTTTTAAAACATGACTTGTTTTTAAAGGAAGCAGAATTCAGGATTCATGTCTGGCCATATAGTGTTTTATATCCACTAGCCAATAATCATTATATTGGGTGGATATTAAATGCCTTGATGTTGTTACATTTGTCAAAATGGAGCACTTGGTGAATCTTCTATTTTCTTTTTTCAGTCATTTAAGATGCTGAACTAATTAGGCTATTAACACATCAGAAGGAACTGCTAAGTATTAATAACTTTTAATTAATCACTGCTGAGTCAGTTCTATTTCACACAGGCTAATACTGCATTTCCATCTAAGAAATTATGTCAGTAATTACAAATTATACAGCAATAACAAATAGGAAGTGTTATAGTTTTTCAAATGTGTTAGATGGTATGTTATAAAAACCCGAATACAGATGGTTAGGAAAGCTGATGAAGGCTGCAATCCTATTCGTGCTTATCTAGGAGTAAGCCTCATTGAAATCAATAGGACTTTCTTCTGACTAGACATGCATAGGATTTGAATGTAAATAAAGCTGTCACTGAATCAGCCATAGAAAATGCTTGTAACAGCTACAGTGGAACAAAGGGTAGAGAACCTCTGGCCTGCAGACCAATCTTGGCATGCAAGCAAGTCCAATTTGGCCCACCAGGTCATTTCCCCAAACCACACCCATCTACCTATCAGCTGATGGCATGTATCCAAAATTCTTTAAAACACAGAAAACCAAGGGCCAAAAGTGCAGGTAAAAAGGAAATGTGTTTTTTAAAAACAAATGGTCAGCAATCTAAGCATATACATTATTATATATCATTTCAGATCTGTTTACACACACACACACACATATACACACAAAACTTTGTTAATATATTTAGAAAGGTTTATCTGAGCGTCTCCACCCCATTGTTCTGCCTGGACGCTGAGGTCCAGCGCCGAGGGCCTTCTGGCGGTTCCCTCATTGCGAGAAGCAAAGCTATAGGGAACCAGGCAGAGGGCCTTCTCGGTAGTGGCGCCTGCCCTGTGGAACGCCCTCCCATCAGATGTCAAAGCAATAAACAACTACCTGACATTCAGAAGACATCTTAAGGCAGCCCTGTTCAGGGAAGTTTTTAATGTGTGATATTTTAGTGTATTTTTGGTTTCTATGGAAGCTGCCCAGAGTGGCTGGGGAAACCCAGCCAGATGGGCGGGGTACAAATAATAAATTATTATTATTATTATTATTATTATTATTATTATTATTATCATCATCATTATTCTGTTGTTTTATTTTAATTCTCATTTTATGTAGCTGTTGCAGGTCTTATATCTAAAGGAAATAAATAATATTTAAGAATAAATAAAAAGGCACCCAAAACTTGACAAGGATGGCACTAGGCAAGCCCCCTAGAGGAAAACCTTTTTACAAGTGGTGACCCACCACTGAAAAGGCCCATTCTTATGTTTCCCCTCTCCAGACCTCCTGTGGTGGGTGCAGATGGAGAAGAGGCTGGGTCAGTTCCTATGGAGAGAGGCAGTCCTTGGGAAAGGGCTGTAGCTCAATGGTAGAGCATCTGCTTGCATGCATGCAGGAGGTCCCAACCCCTGGCATATCTAGGTGGATCTAGGAAAGAACCCTGCTTGAGGCCCTGGAGAGCTGCTGCCAGTCAGTGTAGACAATACTGAGTCAGATGGACCCAATGATCTGACTCAGGATAAGACAGCTTCCTAAGCTGAAGTACTGGGGCTCTGAGATGCATGAGACTTTATAGGACAAAACCAGCACTTTGAATTGAACCCAAAAATAATTGGTAGCCAGTGCAATCAGTGCTTAGTCCAGCGGTTCTCAACCTGTGGGTCCCCAGATGTTGTTGGAATACAACTCCCATCATCCCCGAGCTCTGGCCTTGCTAGCTAGGGGTGATGGGAGTTGTAGTTCAACAACATCTGGGGACCCACAGGTTGAGAAAGGCTGGCTTAGACCGTCTTGCATCAGTGAGCAACCTGACCACCAAATTCTACACCAGCTGCAGTTTCCAAATCATCTTCAAAGGCAGCCCCACATATAATGCATTGCAGTAACCTAGTGGTGGCTGCTAAGTATTATGGCAGGGATAGCAAATATGGTGCCTTCCATATGTTTTGAACTGCAGCTCCCATGAGCCCAAACCACTATGGCTAATGGTCAGAACTGATTACAGTTGCAGTCCGATATTTATGAAGTGCACCACATTGACTACCCCTATATTAGGGAGTGGAATCCAACACTGCATGAGCAGAAGGTAAACTCACATAGTAGATACCCCCCCGGTCACTTTTTGGCCCTTGCAACTGCTGAAAAGACCCTCCAGAAGGGCGGGGGGTATACCAAAAATTGTGGGATGTGTCATATAGGGGCGGGATTAGCTGAAAATGAAGGAATCTTGTGTTCAGATAATGCTACCTTATAAAATAGCACTGTCAGATACCTTTAGACTACAAACTACTAACACTAGAATACTAATTCCACCGATTTAGGCAGGATTTCAGTAGGCAACAGATGGCCTTAACCAGATTATTGAGATGTGTGTGACTTACTTTAATGTGTTTAAATCCAGACGGTTAGTGACTAGACTTAAGATTCTGTGAGTGGTTCCAGTTAACACTTAATACGCAAAGTAAGTTTGTATTGCATAACTGTGATTACAAGTCTTATAGTTAACTATAGTGGTTCCCCAATAATCTATAGATAAACTGTCAGGAAGTATTGCATATGTTCAAAGTTCTGATTCCAGAAGTTAATGTCTTTTCATGGGATGGTTTTACTCACTTTTACTCAGAGTAGACCCAGTGAAATGAAGTAACATGACTAAGTTAGGTTCATTAATTTCAATGGGTCAACATTTTATTGACCAACAATGATGGCCTTCTATTACAAAAGAAGCTTTTAACGCTTTAACTTTTAGCACATCAGGGCTTACAGATATCAAAATGATTAACTTAATTTAATACATTTTAAATCTGTGCCTTTACTCTGTATGCTGCAGAGGTCAACAGGGTTTTGTTTCAAAATATTCTGGGCTGTTTAATCTGCACAGCATTCCACAAACAGTTATTGATCACTACTGAATAAGATAAATTGATGACATGAAAATGTTTTTACTTTATAATGCATATAAGCCATTACAGTCGTTTTCACTTGACAGCATATAATAGTTGTTAAAGCAGATCAATGGCATTTCCATTTACCTGACTATGTTATGCAAAAAGCATTTACTTGATACAACTGTCTAACACTTATCAAACTAATTTCCACTTCCCATGCTTTATATAATATCCATAGAATACAACACATGACAGTGCTAAGCTTTGAAGATTCCCTTTAGTCCTCCTGCATCATAAATTCTGTCTTCTCACTAAAAAGCATAAAATGCATTCCTAATTCTTTTAAGCATTTATTTACCTCAGGCACCTTCAGAAAACTCCATTTATAATATGAACTGCACAACAAGGGTTCATTATTTTAACAACAAAAATAAAACACTTTCAGATACTAAAAAAATGGGTTTTTTCCTCCCATTGATTTGTTTTAAAATGCACCTTGTAAAGAAACACCAAATTTTGGTACTGTATTGAGTTCCAGAAGGTAATAGATTCAAGTTGTGTCACAGGGTTGACAACAGACCTAAGCCATGTCACAGACATTATATTTTTCTTATTTTTTAATCTCCAGAAATATTTAACTATTGGGTTCTCAATGAATAAGAAGAAAAACCAGATACCAGAAAATATGGCAGTGCAACTTCAACAGACCTATAGCCAGGGCTTTCTTTTTCAGCCGGCACTCACCAGAACTCAGTTTCAGCACCTCTCAGGTGGGTGCCATTGGCGTTATAAGAGAACAAGGGAGGCGCTCATGAGTTTCAGCACCTCTTTTTGTAGAAAAATAGCACTGGTACAGCAATTATAAAAGCTTATTGCCTCAAATATTTTATTCATAATTCTAATAGTCTGACCAGTGTAGAAGTGTAATTTACTTTTACATGGTCCTCCATCTATTTAAAGCATAATTTTATAATGTTAAAAACTACAAGAAAACCAGTTTGATTCAATTCTTCCCTCTACTTAGATGAGTTCTTAATATGATTCTGGAGAGAATAGCCCCAGACTTAAGGGGGGGAAAGGTTCTACTGGGTAACCCCTATTTATTTAAAATTTTTAATTTGCTTTGTATTTCGCTTTCTCAAGAGAAGCACCATACATGAAAAGAGATGGACACAGAAAGTGGTTGCATCCATTTAAGAGAATGGAGAGAAGCCTGCTTGCTCTGAAATTCCATGTATGTCAGAGCAATGAACTGTCACATTTCATTGACATTCCACAATTCTCCATACCACCCTAGGTGCCTAGGACAGCCCAGTTAGATGGGTGGGATACAAATAATAAAAATATTATTATTATTACCTTGATGCTGCTCATTCCCATTCTTCTAGCCACATCAGATAGCATTTTAATGGCTAATTGGCTAACAATACACAATTTGCATCAATCAAAAGTCCCCAACTCATTTAATAGCCCTTTCCTCCCCAAGTAACAACTACTGTTGCTGTATCACCTAAACTTTATGGGCCATGAAGTAAGTTACAAACTAAATAAGATTATGCATAGGGTGGCAATGTGAGTGAAAGGTAAGGCTTGTGAATATGTTACTGAAATATCAGATTTTTATTTTTATTTTTGACATCCCGCAAATTGTATTATCTTAATTAGCCTGGCTTCCAGCAAACCCAGTTAGTTTCATCTGCATTGCTATACTAAAATAACAGAACAAAATGTTAAGGTAATTACTTAAAAGTGACCGATCCAACAATATATCAAGTAGTTTTGAAGAGGAATGGCAGCTTGGTTGAGGCATGCAGAGTTTATACACTAATTCTTCATTAAGTAAACTTCATTTTTAAAGACATAAAATGAGATTTTTAACGAAGTAAAAATACTTCCGTACTGAAATGTTTAAACTGCTCAACAGCAAGACTACACAGCTTAGCTAGAGCAACTTTATAACAACAGGAATATAAAGAATTTGGAATAACAAATTCCTTTAAAACTAAATTACCTTTCAAACTGAATAAATCAGTTTAAAACTTTACTTATATTGGGTACCAAGGCAGGAAATAATGACACCAAACTTTGCCAATTAGAAAAGTTCTGAGAAGGATCAAGAGGTAGAGTCTTAACTTGTCACGTGAAAGCAGTGCAGGGGTGTGTGCAATCTATTAATGAATTAAGCGCTACAAAACTTTACAAATTAATTATTGGTAGATTACAGAGCTGCTCCAGTGCTTCTGTAATGTGTTGAATAAGCTCTACCAGTAAGAAGTAATAAATGAAGTTGTTAATTTTGCTCCATCCCTGGAGAATAACAGGAGAGGGTGCCAAATGTATCTGAGTTTATATGCAGTAGTAAAATCTAACTGTGCTGTTAATTAACCCTGCCTCAAGCCCCTCCTGGCTGGAGGGCTTGCTAGGTGCGGTAACTGCTAGGATCACTCACCATTCATATTCTTAAAGATGTTTAAAATGGGGAGAATCTGTCGATAATAGGGCACTAAGGCTTCCCCCACCATGTCAGCTGACACAACCAGGTGCTGGAGAACTTTGAGCGTGATGCAGATGACCTGTCGGTTTCGAAGGTTCAGCGCATCTTTGATAAAGGAAAAGAGACAAGCAGAAAACAGAAGAATTAATTTCAGGAATGTACAAGGGAGGGGGAGAAATCCTCTAATGGACAAATTTAATTAAACTGTACTCTGCTGGGGATTGTAAGTGGGCCTTTATTAGCCCGGCTTTGAAGGAACCCAAAGATGGATTGCAGCCCCAATGTTATAAAACACTGCCTTGTCTGACTGTTATTTGTTCCCACAATTTGTGCTGACTCCTCACTAACCCCAAGAAGGCAGCTCATTATTCCTCCTTGCTGCCTATGTTACTGTTTCCAAAAAAGAAAGAAAGAAAAAAAAGCTATCAGTAAGTACCACTGGGACTAATGGAACCGCGAAGGCAACCCGCAAATGTTGACAATAGAGACATTCTAATGCAACAATTAGCCTGTTTGTATCTGCTTGCTTAGCAATCGCTTTATTCATTTCAATTAACAATTCTTAGTATTTGAAGAACCAGCACAATGAGACGAATGTTTACAGAGAAAAGCTTGTAGGCTTCTTTTAAAAGACAAACAATCTGATAAAGAATAAGGATTCTTGCCTACTTGAGAAATTTTTGTGTAGTTTTAAGCAGCTGAATTTTGCTATGGCTTTCAATAATACCTTTTGTCTCCATTCACTTGTTTTATGTTTTAAAGGAAGAATGTTGTATTCTCCCTTGTCTTAAAAGTCAATTATATTTTCAAATGTATAATTTGAATACAAATTATCCAAGTTATTGGCCTCCTCCTCCTCCAAAATGCTGCAGCCTTGGAACAAATGCTAAATACTGTAGGTTTAAATGTTTACCATGCGTTCACATTTTTGCAAAGTTATAGCAGAATTTTTAAGCCCACTTGTACAGTTATGGAGGACTGTCTAATACTGATGGATTAGCATATTATGAAGCCCAGCATTGTGAAATCCTTTTTCAAAATAACAACTAAATTTGAAAATATCATTACACTACACTGTAATGTCAGAAAGACAATCAGAAGGGATATGCTATGTATATATGGTTGAACTTGAATATTATGAATACAGAATGATTTCCATGTGAAGGAAATATACATGCAAATATCAATAATCACGATTAAACAGCTCACAGCTTTATTAAATAGAATGTGGAGTGATACATGAACTATTCAGGATAGCATGGAAGAGGTGTGACTCTAACTTTGTTGTATTACCAGGGAGACTGGCATGGACAGACTAGGGGAGATGTTCCCCTGGCAAAATCAGTTCACCCTTCAGCTAACCTGAGATCGACATTTCCCTTGTAGGTTCCTCATTTGAGACAACTGTAATCTCCAAGGGTTGAACTGCTGCAGTTGGCATGCCGTTTCTTACAATTAAAATATCATTTTACACCCTTCTTTATGAAGTAAAAAAAAAACCCACTTTCCCAGTAACAAAAAAATTATCTGCTCCACTATCTAAGAATGTAGTAATTTAATTATTATAAAAATGCCAGCGTTAATAATTTAATATACATAAGGATTTAAGTAAAGATAACCCTGTCAAAGCCTAGCTTTATTTTGACTTATGGGAGCAAGAGAGGAGCTACAACAAGCCTGCAAAACCATATCCACTTACCTGGGAGTAAGCCCCATTCAGCTTAATGTGACTTACCACTGAATGCATAGGATGTGTTTATTAAGGTAAAAAAGGTAAAGGTAAAGGACCCCTGGATGGTTAAAGTCCAGTCAAAGGCAACTATGGGGTAGTGGCGCTCATCTCGCTTCAGGCCGAGGGAGCAGGGATTTGTCCACAGACAGCTTTCTGGGTCATGTGGCCAGCATGACTAAGCCACTTCTGGCACAAGGGGACATGGTGATGGAAACCAGAGCTGTTTCCCTTCCCACCACAGCGTTACCTATTTATCTACTTGCACTGGCATGCCTTCAAGCTGCTAGGTTGGCAGAAGCTGGGACAGAGCAACAGGAGTTCACCCTGTTGAAGGGATTCGAACCACCGGGCTTCTGATCAGCAAGCCCAAGAATGGTTTAAACCACAGCGCCACCCGCATCCCATTGTTAATGTATTACTCAACATAATTATACATTCCTGTGGCAATTCAAAGCCTTATTTATGCCTTGTAACTTGTTTTGTCAAAAGAAAATGACCAGATGTTCCACTTAGGGCCATATGAGAATATTAACAGAGAGGAACAGCTTGAGTGCATAACCTTTCACAGGGCTATTTAGTACCAAACCTTCCAGTTCTTAACAGGCCAAAGGAAAAAAATTAACTTATCCCCATATTTCATTATTTGTTGCTGTAAGTCACTGACCAAAAGCAGTTTCTCTTGTATATATACTCTAACTCTAACAGTTTCGGATCATTTAAGATTCTTCCTTTTCCTTGAGTAATGGTTTTGACATCTAATGGATAAAGAGACAGAAACCAACCAGAGCAGATTTTTTGTTGTTGTTGTTGGATAGCTTGAAGGAATCTGTCACTCTCTAAGATGCCAAATACTGTAAAAAATAATGATGCTACCTTCCCTCGATAAACAGAATTTTACACCAGAGAATGTGTCTGTGTCCTGCAATATACAATCTCATTAAAAACGTAAAACATTACAATAGTGATAGTGGTGGTGCTGGGAATCTTTTTAATGAAAACAATTTTATGAAGGCTCACTTTCCCTCAAGGAAGTCATAGAGTATATAGACAATGCCAGATCAAATTATTTTTTTCTTCAAATGTCCATATTAAAGTTCTATGTGATTAGCAAGAATCCTGACAATACTATGAGTTACTGTGACTTTATTGAATTGTATTGTTTTGATGAATTTGTTGCTATTTGCTTTATGATACTGTCTTTGATATTATAGTGATTGCAATGTTTGTTGGGTTTTTAAAAAATACTATTGTGATTATTATTTTACCCAGGATGCAGAGCACATGGATTTTCCCTACCCCAAAATTTATCCTCACAATAACTTTGTGGTGTTAAGAGATGGCTAGTGAGCTTCATAAAGTCCTGGACTAATACAGGACATCCTATTATGTAGTATTGAATCAATATGGAATCAATACAATTATCGTCACCAAACTATGCATTGATACTAAACATTTTTATCACATCAGTCATCATTTTCAAAACAACGCCCTGCAAGTCCTGGAGTAACATTTTCATTTGGAATACTGCACTGATGGAACAAAACTGTGCTACACCCCTATCTGGCTAACTATTTGATTGCTTCTATTTATTATGCTCCATCTTTCCATTCAGTCTCCATGGCCATATGTTTCTCCAATCCAACTTTCCCCCCTGCTAATTTGATCTCCAGTTGTTCTTAACACCTGAATTTTGTTCCTTCTGTTCCTCATTTCTATAGTAGACTTTTCTTCAAGATTATCCAGCCCCTTCCAAAAAATTCCATGCTGAACAGTTGTTTCCTACCTTTTGTTTCTATTTCGGCAATTGTTAGAGGAACTAGGATTTAATTAACCCTTCAGACATGGTTGTGCAGAAGCATTAGTTTAATATACTTGTGACAGTAGCTTCATATAGTAGCTATGCTTGATGGGAAATGATAACAGGAAATTCTGCTTCTTACAACACTAGGAATTGCTGAAGTGACTTTTTCTAAGCTACAGAATCCAATTTAGACATGGTAATTGCAAATGCACTTTTTCAGCTATTGAATGTCAATGCTCCAGTATTTCACAACCTTTGATAAAAGAGATGGTTACTTCAAGATAAGTCATCTAGGTCAAATTGGTTTTTTTTATAAAAACACCCCATTGATTTTAATGGAGCCTGAATTCCTTAATAGGGAATCGATTAAGAATTTAGGGTCGCACTTTAAGTCACACCAGTTTCTAGTGCCAGCTTTGAGAGGGTCCTGGGCAAGGAGCCCTAATGCACCACATTAGTGCTCCCTGCAATCTTACCAAGCAGCATCAGAGGCTTATGTTGGCAGGTAGCAGCACTGAAAAAAGCAATGCTAAAACAATTTTTTATGGCTCAGCACTGAACTGGATGGTGCAGCCACCAGGAGCTAGGAGTCTGATGGCAGTGATCAGAGGATGGAGCAGGTAAGCAGGGAGCTCACTGAACCAGATGGCATGGCACCAGGGCTTCTAGAACCAGAGTTGGAACCATTACAGTGGTCTGCTGGACCTTAGGAACCAAATGCCTCCCAGGCTCCCACATAACCTCACCAGTCCAGCAGCACAAGGAAGCAGCAGGTGGGACACTAGGGAAGGTAAGAGGAATGTCCATCAACAGGCCAGAGAATGGCCTTTGAAGAGACCTGAGTTCTCCAAAAGTGAGTAGAACCTAGAAGAGATGGAATGGAGGCAGAGGCTCAAAAGTCCTCATTTCACTTGATCACCAGGAGGTCTCCTTGGTGCTGCAACAACAAATTTGCCTTGTTCTGTGTGGTCATTTGCAGGAAAATAACAATTCCAATCTCCTGGGCAGACATCAACCCTTCCAAATGGTTAAAAAAAAATATCACAATTTTTCAGGCACAATTGGGGAGGAGGAGTTTGGTCGCTCAACAGTGATGTCATGGGCACCCATTTAATAGTTCTAGCATGCAACCACTTTCCACATGAAACTAATGAGCTCAATCTTAGGACACACTAGCTAGGAAAAATACGATGTGAGTATTGAGGAAATGCAATACTCCTACAAGAGAAGTACATTGTGAAGGAAAGATATTAGGACACCCATGAACATATGGCAACTGTGAATTTAAAGTATGCGGGGATTGTCCAAACCATTAGGTTATATGGGCAGTATAATTTGAGGTTTCTGTAAATCCCTCAGTAGGGAACAGAACCCCAATATATACACATTGTAGAGTCCAGGGGTAACAGATCTGACATGTGGAAGCAATTGCGTGTTGCTACCCATCACCACCCAAGGTTTCTCTGTTGCAGGTCCTTTTGCCTTTCACCACACAAATGAATGGACCGAAGTGTCTATCTATTACAGTATAATATCTTTGTTTATACAAATATGAACACTTGGCTTCATTTAGCTGAATGGAGGCAGTGCAAAAGGGATTCAAAAAGGGGGTGGGTAGGCTAAAGGAACCATGAAGGGAGCAACTTTTTTTTTTGGCACTTAGAGCCGCAAAGTAGCTTCTACTGGTCCTTCCTGTGTGAAACAACTTTTATCTGGAAAAGCTCAAAGGCAGAGAGAGCTGGATTTCAAGAAATTCCCAGATCAATCTAGAGTCTGTTAGAAAGGCATCTTGTCTTGATTTAAACAGTTAAGATAAAGTAAAATATCTACCTCCCTAGACAGTACATTTACAAACTGTTAACATTTGCACTCTGTAATCTATATATTTTAACCTTTCTTGATATATCAGTCCCTGCAGGCCATCCCCTGAATTTCTTCCCTGTTCTTGAGCTGTTTTCATGTGTTCTAAAAATACTTTTACAAGGCATTTTGAAAGGCCAGAAAGGCAGTGGAGTCTTACAAAATGTGAAACAATGTGAGCTGATTAGAATCATAGAATCATAGAGTTGGAATAGACCACAAGGGCCATCGAGTCCAACCCCCTGCCAAGCAGGAAACACCATCAGAGCACTCCTGACATATGGTTGTCAAGCCTCTGCTTAAAGACCTCCAAAGTAGGAGACTCCACCACACTCCTTGGCAGCAAATTCCACTGTCAAACAGCTCTTACTGTCAGGAAGTTCTTCCTAATGTTTAGGTGGAATCTTCTTTCTTGTAGTTTGGATCCATTGCTCCGTGTCCGCTTCTCTGGAGCAGCAGAAAACAACCTTTCTCCCTCCTCTATATGACATCCTTTTATATATTTGAACATGGCTATCATATCACCCCTTAACCTCCTCTTCTCCAGGCTAAACATGCCCAGCTCCCTTAGCCGTTCCTCATAAGGCATCGTTTCCAGGCCTTTGACCATTTTGGTTGCCCTCCTCTGGACACGTTCCAGTTTGTCAGTGTCCTTCTTGAATTGTGGTGCCCAGAACTGGACACAGTACTCCAGGTGAGGTCTGACCAGAGCAGAATACAGTGGCACTATTACTTCCCTTGATCTAGATGCTATACTCCTATTGATGCAGCCCAGAATTGCATTGGCTTTTTTAGCTGCCGCGTCACACTGTTGGCTCATGTCAAGTTTGTGGTCAACCAAGACTCCTAGATCCTTTTCACATGTACTGCTCTCAAGCCAGGTGTCCCCCATCTTGTATTTGTGCCTCTCATTTTTTCCCCCCATGAAGCCTAAAACACATTTGGGTGTAGTTTAATTGTCTTATCAAGTTTTAACTGCAAGAGCTGAATTAATCCTTTGTTATTCCTTTCTTGTTTATCTTCATTCCATAACTATACTCTCAACCACCCTCACTCAAAAAACCTTCCAATGGGAATCAGCTGCTTTAAAGCTACTGGAGGCTGGTTCAGATACTTGCCCAGAAGGGGTGAAGCTCTTTCGTTCTATCGGTTTTTTTCTCAGGCTGCCCTTGGTGGGGGGGGGCGACCCAATTATTGTTCCCTATTTGTGAGGTGGAAGAAGATGGGAGTCTCCCTGCATTCAGCCTTGGTACAAGAAGAGCAAAATGGGGTGAGGGGGAGAAAGATGAAAATATTCAGATGGTCTTCAACTGACAGCAGAAGAATGTTTTGCAACATTTGTACATTTGACAAGCACTCTGGAAATTGTTATTATCTGTGGATATAGGGAGCTGAAAGAGAGGGATATTTGAGAGATTTCCAAAGGAGACTTACTTAGTAATCCTATGTCAGCAGATTATTTGGATGAGATAAAAATGCATATTGGACAAAGTTCACAAATATTTCAAGGTAGTAGCATTTCAAGGTAGAGCAGCGAGGTCAGCGCCACACAGATGCACCAATGCAACTGCTTCTGCCAATCTTATGCTTGCAGTAGTGTACAAACACCACCCTGATCTCATCACCATCCCTTTGCAGTCCCGTTCATGTAAGCAGCAGTGTGGAGAGCTCTGCCACACCATACATACCCTACTGTTCTCATTGAGTTCTCATCTTAACACTTACACTTCTTGGTTTAATTAACTCTCATTCCCCATTAGATCTGAACTGGAAAACTATGATTACTAGGATTGGAACAAGCCAGGATCTTAAACCACGGTTACTTCTGATCCTAATAAGTATAGTTTCAGGGTTCATGTGTAATTGGAAACTATGGTTAATTAACCCAGGAAGTGCTGAACTGCAGTCCACCTTTAAGAGAGAGAGGAAGGAAGGAATGAAGGAAGGAGCAGGAGGAGAAGGAGAAGAGTTTGGATTTTATATCCCGTTTTATCACTACCCTAAGGAGTCTCAAAGTGGCTAACATTCTCTTTTCCCTTCCTCCCCCACAACAAACACTCTGTGAGGTGAGTGAGGCTGAGAGACTTCAGAGAAGTGTGACTAGCCCAAGGTCACCCAGCAGCTACATGTGGAAGAGTGGGGAAGCGAACCCGGTTCATCAGATTACGAGTCCACCGCTCTTAACCACTACACCACGCTAGCCCAAGGTCACCCAGCAGTTGCATGTGGAGGAGCAGGGATGCGAACCGGGTTCACCAGATTCACCAGATTAACCACTACACCACACTGGCATACCATCTTTGCACTGGTGATGCGAAGATGAACCATAAGAGAACCAAGTCTCATACATATCTGTTTAATATATACAGCCAAACCAAGGCCATTATCATGCTGATGTGAAAAGACATGACGTTAGGAATAAAGATGACTAATGTGCTTAAAAATAGCAAAGAAAATGAAGATAAAGCCATTAAAAACTTTTTTGGGGTACTTTTTCACCTTTCTTTTCTGAGTGCTTTTCATAAGATGGCTGGATGGGGACTAGAAGAAAAAGGGGAATCTGGTAATTTAATTTATTATTTACTAAGAGCAGCATTAGAGTCAGGGAATTCAGACAGCACAATTCTCTGGGATTCAGGTACCAAATGTGTGATTGAAGGCAAAAGGCTTCTGGTCTTCTATCTCACAATTGACTCAGATTTGCCATCATCCACTTGAAAGCCTGTCATGCTTTATTGCTTAATTAGTAACTTGTCAAAAAGCTTGAATATATAACTTCAATGTTAGCTTTCCTCCATATGCACACTTACTTTTTATTGGGATAATGAGCTGAGGAATGACAGGAAGGATCTTGTTCCCTCCATGCTCCAGCATGTCATGGATGCCTTGCCGAGCAAAAAACTCATAGGGAAATTGCATTTCACACAGACCATCGAAAAACAGTGGCAGATAGTGATGATAGTCCAGCTTCTCTATCTCCACCTGGAAGTGCACACAGGGGGGAAAAAAGAAATCTAAATTAAGCCTACATGATGTCCAGGCGAACCAAAGGACTCATGACACAGTTTTATTCAGCAATACAAAATTTAGTGTCCACTAGAATATGGCAAGATACCAAGTGTAATGTTTGCAGAATGATGGATTCCTTAGTTCCTGCCCAGTAGAACAAAAGCAATGATGTTTAAAAATTTGTGTTTTTTACATTATTATTTCTGAATATTATTTGATATGATTGATCCAGAGAAAAAGGCTCTGAATCAGTATGGAGGTATCCTTCTAACGAAGAATAAGGTTGAGTCTAACAGGTAACTGATTCATCAAATGCAAGTCTGACACAACTGAAAGGCCAAATTAGTTATAAGAATATTCATGATATGCCCACAACAACAGAAGATTCAACCAGAGACATTTAGATGCTTACTTTGGTAACTCTTAAAGTACACATCTGAATTTTTGATCTTGTATCTCCTCTGGGGAGTTATCAGATAAAGAAATGAGCTGAAAACATAATGATTAGAATAATAATACAGGTATAGGCTGGAATCTTAACCCCATTTACATAGGGGCAAGCCCTAATGACTTCAATAGGACTTATTTCTGCATAGACATGATTAGGATTGTGCATTCAGCAACTGTGGTCAGGATAAATTTTCTGTGCAACATTCTGCAACATGAAATTGGATATAATGTCTAGACCAATGCCAATCCTTCATTTGGAAAGGATAAATGCAAATATTGAGAATAAACTATGTATTTTATTGAAGTTGACATTCAAATTATGAGATAAGTCGTTCATTGAAGTAAAAAACAACAACCCTGCATTCTTCCATTTTTTCCAGCATCTTGCAGAACACCTTTTTAATAATGTTGACATCTAAGAATGCTCCCTCTAGATTAATAGTTTCAATGTGAGAGAACCAAGTCCATCAAACACAACTTTGAAGTCAAGTTTAATTTGGCTTCATTTCATTACAACAGACTATATTGCTTCAGAACTATTATCAAATTCAAATTATTGTCTATTGTTTTCATTAATACACAGAGTAATCCCATGGAAGTAACGGGGGAGGGAGACTCCTTGGCAGAGCTACTACCATTTCTTAAGCCTGTTGGCTCAATGTGGGAAATGGGATAGCTTTCCCCTTTTTATTTCCCCTGTATCAAAACCCACCCACCCAATGACACCAATGGGAGGGAAATTACCTCAGCTACAAGGCTGATAAGAGTTCTTGGCCCTTTGGGAGGGTGTCAAGGAAATAAGGTTGGAGGGATCATAAATGTTTTTATTAATTAAAGCTTTTATAATTTTACACTAAGATGAAGAAAAATTGGGGGGGGGGGGAGAGCCAGTGCGGAGTAATGGTTAGAGTGTTGGACTAAGACTTGGGAGAGCAGGGTTCGAATCCCAACTCATCTGTGAAGCTCACTGGGTGACCTGGAGTCAGTCACCATCTCTTAGCCTCACCTGCCTCACAAGGCTGCAGATGTGAGGATGAAATGGGGAAGAGGAGAACCATGTATGCTACCTTGAGATCCTTGGAAGATAAAGGTGGTATATAAATAAAATAAAGTAATAAAAACTAAAATTATACAGAGTTAAATCATGATTACAAAGCATCATGACACAGCTGAGGAAAGGAAACCAAAATGTGACAAGGTGGGGGTTTTTTTATACTGAATGCATACTGCTAGCATACCTCTGTCCCCCGTGCAACAGAAAACTATGAATGGTACTTCTATGCTTCAAGCTTTCCATGGTGGTACTAGAGACACCTCCAAGGCTGTTTGTGCCATTTCAGAAGCAGAGCTCATCTCATCCAGCTGAATGGCAGCTACATTCTAAGGGCTCTTCAGCTGACTATAGGACTGCAGCCATAGTTGGTCAATAATTCTCCTGGTTTGACCCACATTAAACTAGCTTGCTTTTTCATGAGAAATGGCCAGTCTTGGATTAGATTTGCAAAACCTCTTTGAGAGTTGTGTTTCCAAGATACAGCTGTCCCCAACGTTTGTTGTGACTAGCAACTGGTACCACTTTGGTAACGGTTTAAATGATATTGGATTTCTTGAAGAATCTGCTGGGCGGGTGTGAAGCCAACTGTTCTTTATCTCGCAGTGTTTAATGTCCTCCCACAACATGGAATCCAGAAATATTTTAGCATTAAATTCCACAGTGTGAAACCTTTTTACGTTTGTGTTTATTATTTAGCTTTGAAAAGTGTCTATTAAGCAAACATGCCAAGATAAATAGGATTTTTTGTTAACACCCACAACAGGCTTCTACATTTTTCAGTTCTTCCCACAAAAACTATTTTGAATTAAAACTAAAAAAATCCTTGGCTGCACTTAACTGTGTCTGCTGAGACACTGCTAACAGCTGTCTGTAGATACACCCTCTCATAAAGAGAACAAAAGTTACTACAAACTATGCATATAACAAATGTATAAACCACAAAGCCAAACAGTAAGCAGAAGATCAGCAATTGCCCTTTCTCTGAATTTTCTGACCATCATTTATTTCCAAATTAAGTTTTCCTGTGCTTCTGGAGCTGTGGGCAAAATAGCACCAACCACCCACAACACAGAGGTAGCAGCAGACTCAGGAGCCTCTGATTTAGCTGAATAGCTATACAGTAGAATAATTTGTGTAAATTTCATTTGTTGTGATTTTTTATAAGTGTAAATTTTAATATTTATTATAAAGTGAACTTCAGTACAACATTTTGTATCCTCAGGGTAGCTTCCAGGGTCATTCTGCCAAGTACATACATATCACTAGAATGAGTCATTCATGCACCTTCCTGATAGATAGTTTCTTGGCTATTTGTCATTGATGGAACTGTCTCCAATCCAATTGCATGAATGACCCATTTGTTTTTACATGAGTGCACACATGGGAATTGCTCTAGGATGCAAATGCCACATCGAACTTGGCTTTTTATATTGGTACCATAGGAGAAATTGTATTATTACCCCTTAGCACCTCAAATTTTTAAAACAATAACAACAAATATTTCTACTCAGTAAATACAGTGGTGCCTCGCAAGACGAAATTAATTCGTTCCGCAAGTTTCTTCTTCTTGCGAGTTTTTCGTCTTGCGATGCACGGTTTCCCATAGGAATGCATTGAAAATCAATTAATGCGTTCCTAGGGAAACCAACCTCTTCTGAAGGCTGGGGGGGGGGACAAGGGCTTTTCTTCCCACCCCCAGCATTTTAAAACCCCGGGACAGCGGAGGACTTCTCCGCTGTCCGGGGCGATCTTAAAATGCTGGCGGGCGGCATTTTAAAATCGCCCCGGGACAGCGGAGGACTTCTCCGCTGTCCGGGGCGATTTAAAAGCCCCTGGGAAGGCAGGCAGGGGGGGACAAAGACTTTTGCCCCCCGCAAGCCTTCAGAAGAGGTCCTGGACCTCTTCTGAAGGCTGGCGGGGGCGAAAGTCTTTGCTCCCCCCGCCTGCCTTCAAAAGCTGTCCGGCCAAGGCTTCGCGGACCTCTGCCGGCATGCCGAAGCCTGCGCGCGCTGACATTAGCGCGCGCAGGCTTCGCGGAGCGCTCCGCCAGCAGCGGCAGCGGTGCCGCTGCTGGCGGAGACTTGCCGGCATGCCTCTCCTGCCTTCAAAAGCCGTCCGGGATAGCGGGAAGCGCTTCCCTGCTATCCCGGACTGCTTTTAAAATGCTGGCGCTGGGGAGCAAAGCCTTTCGGCCCCCGCCAGCCTTCCTGGACCTCTTCTGAAGGGGGGGGGAAAGGCTTTGCTCCCCACCGCTAGCATTTAAAAGAGGTCCCCGGAGATTTCCCTATGGGCTTTCGTCTTGCGAAGCAAGCCCATAGGGAAATTTGTTTTGCGAAGCGCCTCCAAAACGGAAAACCCTTTCGTCTAGCGGGTTTTCCGTCTTGCGAGGCGTTCGTCTTGCGGGGTACCACTGTACCAGAAAAGAGAATGCAAGCCCATTTTGTGCTAGAATCAAAGGGTATATATAGATATGTCTCATAGTACCTAGAAATATCCAGAGAGAAAGAAGCAGCTCAGGACCACAAGGGCATGGTCACTGGGTGTATAAAGATGTTATAGAGGTGTATATACTCTAAGCAATTATTTATAAAATTACCTTGCTCTCTTGGCAGAGATCCTAATGTGATGATATTGAAAAGCATGACTTGTATTTTCCTCTACTCATATGTGAATGCTAATGCACATTATATATGTCATTGCCTATTTCTTTAGAGTGAGAATTCACAGCAGGAAAAAATGTCACTCTTTTCTGCTGGTTTCCATTTCTTTTTCAGTATCTCCCTAAAGAGCCCCTGAGGAATCCCTTAAAAGCGAGCCATAGAGCATTGTTTACATGAAAGAGACATGCAGACTCTTTTTAAGCAACAACAGAAAAGGGCCACGGTCAATGGAGGTCTACAAATAACATACTTTGTGGCAGATGAGGACCTGAAATCCTTCTTGGCTGTCAGATTCTGAAGGCAGATTCTGGAACTGCCAGCCACTCACCCCCAGCTGCAAATCTCAGAACAAACCATTAATAGGCCAGTCATTTGAGTCCACAATACCAACCGGCCCAATGAAATTGCGATCCAATGCTCACCCAACACCAAGTACAAAACAGAAAGTCTGGACTCCGTGGGCGGGGAGAAATCAGACTGCTCATACTAGGCAGCAGCACCCAAACCACACAGTTCTGCTACTGACATATTGAGAGAAGAGATATACAGATGCCTTTGTAATCTTCCAGGGGGAAAATAAAAGCTCATGCTTTGTCTCCCCCAGATTCATGCACAGAGATCAGAACTTCAGGCCCAGAATTCAGTACTGAAGGAGTCCTCTTTGGAGCCTTGACTTAATGGAACTCTACATAGAATATTTTTTCAAGTTTAACCCCAGGCTATGTATGGCCTCCCAAGAGAAAGGTTACTTAAAGCCTCACATATTTGAGATGAAGGAGCAAGTGACTCAGCAGCAAACCAAGCCATATAATAAGCAAACTTTGGAGATGAGATCATTCCATTAATCAGTGTAGCTTGCTACTTAAATTTATTTAAAAACCATATTTTAAATCTTACAAGCTTCCTGATTTTCACCTACAAAGTGTAAGAAAAACAAGCTGACAGATACCCCTGAAGAGAGCACACTACCACCAGCAAGAAGAGGAAGAGAACTGACTGATAAGCAGCCAGCTATTTCCTGGTTATTGTAAAGAAAATTACTGTATTTTTCGCCCTATAGGACGCACCTTTTCCCCTCCAAAAATGAAGGGGAAATGTGTGTGCGTCCTATGGGGTGAATGCAGGCTTTCGCTGAAGCCTGGAGAGCGAGAGGGGTCGGTGTGCACCGACCCCTCTCGCTCTCCAGGCTTTGCGGACCTCTCCGCAAGCAGCGGGAGCCTGTCGCTGGGCTCCCGTTGCTTGCGGAGAGTTGCCTGCATGCTGAAGCCCGCGTGCGCTGAGCTCAGCGCGTCCAGGCTTCGCGGACCTCTCCACAAGCAGCGGGAGCCGGCGATGGGTTCCCACGGCTTGCAGAGAGCTGCCTTTTGGGGGGCTGGGGTCGGGGGAAGCTCGGGCTTCCCCCGCCCCAGCCCCGCGCCTGGGGGGGGGAAAGAATTTCCTCCCCTTTATTTCCCCCCATAAAAACTAGGTGCACCTTATGGGACGGTGCGTCCTATAGGACGAAAAATACGGTAATAGCCTTCTTATGGAACCTTAAGATCTGTATTGCTATTTGAGTTGGAGATCAATCCTACACCCATAATGTTGATGGCTGGGGGCAGGGTGGTGGTAAGATGAAACATGGACCCCTCTGCTGGTGAAGAGGAGCACTACTGAAGAGTGGGGCTCCACCATGATAGAACAGGCCCCTAAATGGGGTTTTTGGGGAGATGAGCCATTGCCAGCTGTGCACTGCCCCTCGGCTGTGCAGCCTGCAACTGGCCTAGCAAAAACTCAATGAAACTGCTCCCTCGCATTCCACCCTGACCAGTAGGAATCAGCCACCATCCTACAGAAGCAGGTCTAGATCAGGTCAGTGCCTGGAACCAAGTATATGCTACCATGATGGGTGGGATAAATGTAGGAAAACAAAATAAATTAACTATTGTATGCTTTGTAGTTTGCAAATTTGGAGAAAAATGTTATAAAGTGCCTAAAGGTCTTACTTTGCCCGCTTCATTATTAAAAGAGAAAGCAAGTTACTCCACCAAAGTTTCTTTATCAAAACATACTTGTGTTCAGTTATAACTCCATTTCCCTCTAGATTTGTACTGATTTTAATATTTCTTGTAGTTTATTTCCAAGTGTGGAAATATTGGTAGTAGATGTGTGTTGCATCAAATCTTCCTGTGGCCTCTATATGTAATTATTCTTCAGTTTTGTGGGATAGTGTCAGTATTCCATGAATTCCCCACTATTCTAGGTTGTGAGATTTTTCAAGCTAACAACTTCAGGATCATAGGGTAAATGATTTAATGTCCTGTTTACAGAATATCAAGTATTCTGTGACATGCTCCTCCCTAGCCCTTCCTGACAAGGAAACATTGTTTTGGAGTATATCTGAGTAAACAGTGAACATTTACATTATAGTCTTAAAAGTTGTCATTTATTCTACAATAGAATTGTGACCTAGGTAGTGGTAACTCAGATTTCTCCCTTCTACCAGCACTTTAATAGGAGCTAATGGGGAATTTTCAAAGTATATACATTTGAATAAAATAGAACACTAAATGAACCAAGGATTATTCCTCCACCCAACTTGCTGCCAGCAGACGCAGCAGTCCTATTCCACACAGTGTCATGGTTGGATGGTGAAAACACAGATGTACAAATCAGACAAAAATATCCTATTGCCTGGAGCTGTGTATTAATTCAGATAGCCTTCTTAGATTGATTTAAAGTAGTAAACTACTGTACTATTTAATTTCTCTTCCCCCTTCCATCCCTCCAGGGCTAAAACTTGTTTTAACATCAACTACAGAGCAAATAAATTAGAAGCTATTTCAAATGTTGTAGCTTTTACATGTTAGCTTATTGCTTACAAAGCCCATCTGCCTGTCGTTTTAAATACGTATAGCTGTATTTCTCTCCATTCAACTAGTAAGGAATCCAGCCCAATTATGGGGCTGAACAGGTTGTACTTGAGCTCAATCTCAATTTAAGTAGTATATTAAATTGTATGAGTTGGAACCAGAGTTGGGCTGCTTCCATCCATGGAGGGGAATGAAACCCAGCAAAGGCTCCCAGTGCAGGAAGAGAGGAAGGTCAAAGGGAGCTGCAAGGGGAAGAGGTCTGCCTCAGTGGGAGAGATAGGAAGCAGGGCTCATTTTATCAGCT
This sequence comes from Podarcis vaucheri, assembly GCF_965113315.1. Lineage (NCBI taxonomy): Eukaryota > Metazoa > Chordata > Lepidosauria > Squamata > Lacertidae > Podarcis > Podarcis vaucheri. The sequence continues at coordinate 54,199,595 of NC_138761.1, forward strand.
TTGCTGGAGGCCCAGTGCCGTTGGGCATCTCCTGCCACTGAACTGTGCCAGCTGGTCATTTTAGGAACAACTGTTTAGAAATTGGAGCCAGAGTTTTGATTTTTATATTCCTCTTCCCTCCCTGCCCCTTTTCCTTTGCGCATCATGTTTTTTCCCATGCCTTCTTGTTTTGATTGTATGTAAGCCCCTCTAGGAGACTTTTGGGCTGACCAGCAGGGTACAAGAACTCAAAATAAAGAGTCTTGTCAATATTTGACTTTTAAGGCACATCAAGAGTTCTTTCTGGAAATGAACACTGTATTTTATTTTATTTTTAGCAAAGAAGGTATAGATTCAATCCTGTGTTTAAAATGCAACATTGACTTATGGAATCCATAGCTTAATGTTTCTAATAATTTGAAATATTTCAAATATCTGGAAAATATCACAAATGAAAATTCATCTTAGTATCTCCTCCATCAAGGAAGCAGAAACAAAATTATACTTTTGCTCTCCAAACTAGGTCAAAGACTAGAAGAATTATAATCTATTTCTGTTAACAGTATATCTTCTATGTAAAGAATAATCAGAGCTCATTATCTTTAACTGCAATCATTCACTCAGTTATGCACTTAAATCCCACTGAAACATGGCTGTGAGTTTGGTGCTCTAAATACATGACTTTTTAATAGCATTTCCTTCATTGGAGGTTTTTAAGCAGAGGTTGGAAGCCATCTGACATGGATGTTTTAGTTGAAATTCCTGCATTGAAGGGGATTGCATTAGATGATCATCAGGGTCACTTCCAGCTGTACAGTTTTATGATCCTATGAATTCTTTCACTAAAAACAAAAGGTAACAAACTGAAGATAATAAATTAGCATATTAGAAAGAAAGGGTTTATACCGTCTTCTCCCCTGATGTGTTAGTACACGCAAAGAGCTTGGAATGTGTAAAAAACCACATTCAGAAATCTATTACCATTTTTCATGTGTAGAACAGCTCACATACACATACGTGCACTGCTCTCCAATCTTAATCATGTACCATTTATGATTCTCCAGTTACCGTATTTTTCCATGTATAAAACCATGTTTTTTGCTAAAAATTATTAGTCAAAAATTGGGGGTTGTCTTATAAATAGATGGTGAATGCACAGGGGCTTGGGCTTGGGCAGCCTTGGGCTCAGGCTCAGGAGACCTGGGCTCAGGTTCGGGCTCCAGCTTTGGGGGGCCAGGCTTTGGCACTGGTGCAGGTAGCCTGGGCTTGGGTTCAGGCTTGGACTCTGGTGCAGGCGGCCCAGGCCCTTTAAATATGGCAAACCTAACTTTGGGTGACCCCCTCCCCCCAAAAAAGCTGAAAGTTGTTCTGTTTGATGTTTAGAATACAGTACTGATTAATTAATTTTGGGTTAAAAACAAATAGGTCATCTTATACATGGGGGCATCTTACGCAGAAAAATACGGTATCTTTTATCCTTCTGCAGCTCTTCCAGCTAAATCAGAGGCTCCTAACATGAACCAAAGTGAGCTGGTACTCTCCACTTTTTTTTATTCTCAGCCTCCCACCCATAAATGTATATAAAGAAACTCTGTCCTTTGCTTTTATATGCAAGATTTCCAGTAGTGGGCAGGGAAGAAAGAAACAACATTTTTCCTGGGGTCATTATGGTGGGCTGTACAGAGATTTCCCTTCCAATCTTATGCACACCTACCTGGAAGTAAGTCTGATTTAATTTAGTGGGACTTACCTCTGAGTGAGGTTTTTGCTATGAGATACAGTGGTACCCCGCAAGACGAACGCCTCGCAAGACGGAAAACCCGCTAGACGAAAGGGTTTTCCGTTTTGGAGACGCTTCGCAAAACGAATTTCCCTATGGGCTTCCTTCGCAAGACGAAAGCCCATAGGGAAATCTCCGGGACAGGGCGTCTTGCCCACTGTCCTCGGACCTCCTCCCGCCGCCAGGCTTCGGAAGGCTGCTCCGAAGCCTGGCGGAGGGCGGAGAGGTTTTTTAAAAACCCCGGGACAGCGGGGGACTTCTCCTTTGTCCTGAGGTTTTTTAAAATGCTGGCGGGCGGCAGCGAAGGCTTTGCTGCCGCCCGCCAGCATTTTAAATTCGCCCCGGACAGCGGAGAAATCCCCCGCTGTCCCGAGGTTTTTTAAAATGCTGGCGTCTTCCCCTTTCTCCCCGGACCTCTTTTGAAGCAAGGGGCGGCAACGCGGAGAAGCGATCTTCTCCCCGTTGCCGCCCCTTGCTTCAAAAGAGGGGACAGAGGGAAAGGCGGGCGCCTTCCTCTCTCTCCCCCCCGGACCCCTCTTGAAGCAAGGGGCGGCAAAGGGGAGAAGCGATCTTCTCCCCGTTGCCGCCCCTTGCTTCAAAAGAGGGGACAGAGGGAAAGGCGGGCGCCTTCCTCTCTCTCCCCCCCGGACCCCTCTTGAAGCAAGGGGCGGCAAAGGGGAGAAGCGATCTTCTCCCCGTTGCCGCCCCTTGCTTCAAAAGAGGGGACAGAGGGAAAGGCGGGCGCCTTCCTCTCTCTCCCCCCCGGACCCCTCTTGAAGCAAGGGGCGGCAAAGGGGAGAAGCGATCTTCTCCCCGTTGCCGCCCCTTGCTTCAAAAGAGGGGACAGAGGGAAAGGCGGGCGCCTTCCTTTCTCTCCCCCCGGACCCCTTTTGAAGCAAGGGGCGGCAAAGGGGAGAAGCGATCTTCTCCCCATTGCCGCCCCTTGCTTCAAAAGAGGGGACAGAGGGAAAGGCGGGCGCCTTCCTTTCTCTCCCCCCGGACCCCTCTTGAAGCAAGGGGCGGCAAAGGGGAGAAGCGGGGGGCGAAAATATTTGTCCCCCCTGGCTGCCCTGGCTGCCTTCCCGGGAGGGCTTTTAAATCGCCCCGGACAGCGGAGAAGTCCTCCGCTGTCCGGGGCGATTTTAAAATGCTGCCGTGGGGGGGGGAGCAAAGACTTTCGCCCCCCCCCCCAGCCTTCAGAAGAGGTCGGGGGACAGATTGTCCCCGGACCTGGTCTGAAGTCGGTTTCCATAGGAACGCATTAATTGATTTTCAATGCATTCCTATGGGAAACCGTGCATCGCAAGACGAAAAACTCGCAAGAAGAAAAAACTTGCGGAACGAATTAATTTCGTCTTGCGAGGCACCACTGTACAAAGAAAGTTACAAAGGGGGGGGGGAGAGGAACTGATTCTCTTTTCCACTGCTGCTTTGCCAAGACAAAACTTCAACTGGATTCTATGCAAAAGGGAGGGTATTTAATATACTGCTAGGCAGGCAGGCAGTCAATTTGTCCCTCCTTGTAAAATATTCATAGTACAAATAAATAGTGATAGCCTTGCAGTAGATCAAGCATTAATCAAGCTAGTATGTAAAATGGGCATGAGTTAAGTAACCTTTGACCTGCAAAGACTACTGTGGAACCTGAAACTTTTTTGAATTCCCTGGGTGCTTGAAGCTTTTGTGCAATTTGTGTTTTCTTGCTATTCAGCTTATTTTAAGCATTTTGAACTGATGTCACCTCCCACCTTGCTCAATTAGTCACATTTTCTTTGCACAATAAACACTGATTACTATTAAAAATGTGAAGAAAGAACGATAAGAAATTATTATTTATTTCCAACATTATTAATTATAGCTTTGTTAATGTGTTGGTTTTGGAACTATCGCTGGGAAATGTTTTAGATACCAAACGGGAAAACTGAAAACCATTCCAGAACTAAAATTAAACATAGCAAGCTGGTGTGGGCAATATATATATATATATATATATATATATATATATATATATATGCAGGTTTTGGTGTCTTCGGGTGTCTTCCCGTGTAAGAGTCGGGGTGTCTGTGCGACGTTTCGACGAGGTCTCACTCGTCATCTTCAGGCCTGAAGATGACGAGTGAGACCTCGTGTAAGAGTCGGGGTGTCTGTGCGACGTTTCGACGAGGTCTCACTCGAGATCTTCAGGCCTGAAGATGACGAGTGAGACCTCGTCGAAACGTCGCACAGACACCCCGACTCTTACACGGGAAGACACCCGAAGACACCAAAACCTGCATTCCTGTACCCGTGAAAATCTACGAAAGCATATATATATATATATATATATGCAGGTTTTGGTGTCTTCGGGTGTCTTCCCGTGTAAGAGTCGGGGTGTCTGTGCGACGTTTCGACGAGGTCTCACTCGTCATCTTCAGGCTGGTGCTTTCGGCTTCTTGTTACTGGAACAGAGCAGAATCTGGTGTTTGAGTTCCTATAAATACTGTTGAGGGGTGTGGTGTATAGCCTCCAACGTTCTGGGCAGAGAGGAAGTTCCTAGATTAGTGTGCCTTTTCTTCTTTTGTTCCTTAATTACTTGAGGGATATCTTGAGTGATTTCATGAGTGATATTCTGAATACCACTGGGTGGGTCATTAAGTGTAGATTAGTTGCTAAAGCTTTTGTGTCTTGACCTCTTGAGCTTGTGAAGAGTTTTTCTGAGAAGATGGCTGTGCTGCATTTAGTTGTGCTCTGGCTTGGCTTCGTGTATAGGGGCGAGCTGTGGTTTTGTGCCTTGTGCCAGCCAGATCTGTGTAGGGATTGCAGGGGGTTGCAGCATCCGGAGGTGCCACTATAGTTTGGCTACTGGATGGAGTCTGTAATATGTCTGTGGAGAGGGTCTGGGTTTGGGTCTGGTGTGGTTGATTGGTGACGGCGTTCTGTGTGCCTCTGGTTCTGGTGTCGGTTTTTGTGGGGAGGGCTAATTTCCAGATGTCTGGCAGGCGGGACGTGTCGTCACGCTTGTTCATGTTGTGAGGGTGTTTCTCTATCTCGATGGCTTCCATGATTATTCTCTTGTGGTGATGTTCCATGTTAAAGAGCAATTTGGAATCTGCAAAATTAATTTCGTGTCCTGTTTCTTTCATGTGTTGGAAAAGAGAGGAAGTTTTTTCTTCTTTTTTGACGGCATTCTTGTGTTCTGCGATACGTGCATTTATTCGTCTGTTTGTTTGTCCAATGTACGTGGCTGGGCAGACTTTGCAGGGTATTTCATAGACCCCTTGGTTTTCCAGCTGGATTTTGTCTTTTGGGTTTCTGAGGATATTGGCTATTTTTTGGTTGGTGCAGAAGGCTGTTTTGATATTGTGTTTATGGAGGATTTTGCTGATTTTGTCTGTAGTGCCCTTGATATAAGGAAGGAGGGCCATGCCATTGTTTTCTTCTGTGTCTTGGTTTTTGGGGGGTGTTTCTTTTTGGATTAGCTTCGTAACCCTGTTTTTCTGGTATCCATTGGCGATTAACACATTTGAGAGATTCTGTAACTCAGTTGTCAAGTGGTCTTTGTCAGCCAGGCGTTTGGTTCTGGAGATGAGAGTCTTGGCTACGGAGTTTATTTGTGCAGGGTGGTGGTGTGATTGTGCATGTAAGTAGCGGTTGGTGTGTGTTTTTTTCCGGTAGATAGTGTGTCCTAGGGAGCCATCAGGTTTTTTGTAGATTAGGACGTCAAGAAAGGGGAGTTGGTTGTTGTCTTCTATTTCCATAGTGAATTGTATTTTGGGGTGTAGTCTGATTTTATTGGCTTCATCTGGGTCGATTTTGGTCAGGCTAGCTTCGACTCCGCCCAGATGAAGCCAATAAAATCAGACTTGAAGTCACCAACATCCTCTGCTCCAGCAAACCACCCAGAAGCAATTTACACAAAGAAGAACAGAAAGCACTCACCAACCTGAGGAAAGACAACAACATAATCATTCTCCCAGCAGACAAAGGCAACGCCACTGTTGTGATGAACACATCGGACTACCAAGCAAAACTATCAAATCTACTCCAAGACCCTACCTACCAACCTATAAAAACAGATCCCACCACCTATCTGGAAAAAACCACCAAATCCAAAATAAAAGCCTCTCCTATCAGTGAAGAAATCCAGCTAAGAATCATCCCCAGAGAAAAATCATCCAGATGCCCCAAACTCTACGGTCTCCCCAAGATACACAAAGAAGGAACACCACTCAGACCAATAGTCAGCTCCATAGGCTCACCTCTACAAAATCTCGCTAAATTTCTCGCTAAGCAACTTCAGCCCTATGCAGAATCCATCGCTTCACACGTTACTAACTCCTTCCAGTTCATAGAAACAATAAAGAAGCAATACCTACATCCCGATGACCTTCTTGTGAGCTTCGATGTTGTATCTCTCTTCACTCAAGTGCCCATTAATGAAGCCTTGACAGCCATCCAAAACAAATACAATCCCCCCAAATACATCCTGGACCTGACCAACCACTGCCTAACCAACACGTACTTCATCCACAATGGACAAAGATACAAACAGATAGAAGGAGCACCTATGGGATCACCCCTCTCACCGGTCATCGCAAATTTGTACATGGAACACTTTGAAACCAATGCTTTAGACAAGTCAGAACACAAACCCAAACTTTGGCTCAGATATGTTGACGACACCTTTGTAATTTGGCCACACGGGAAAGAAAAACTAGATAGCTTCCTCACACATCTCAACAGCCTACACCCCAAAATACAATTCACTATGGAAATAGAAGACAACAACCAACTCCCCTTTCTTGACGTCCTAATCTACAAAAAACCTGATGGCTCCCTAGGACACACTATCTACCGGAAAAAAACACACACCAACCGCTACTTACATGCACAATCACACCACCACCCTGCACAAATAAACTCCGTAGCCAAGACTCTCATCTCCAGAACCAAACGCCTGGCTGACAAAGACCACTTGACAACTGAGTTACAGAATCTCTCAAATGTGTTAATCGCCAATGGATACCAGAAAAACAGGGTTACGAAGCTAATCCAAAAAGAAACACCCCCAAAAAACCAAGACACAGAAGAAAACAATGGCATGGCCCTCCTTCCTTATATCAAGGGCACTACAGACAAAATTAGCAAAATCCTCCATAAACACAATATCAAAACAGCCTTCTGCACCAACCAAAAAATAGCCAATATCCTCAGAAACCCAAAAGACAAAATCCAGCTGGAAAACCAAGGGGTCTATGAAATACCCTGCAAAGTCTGCCCAGCCACGTACATTGGACAAACAAACAGACGAATAAATGCACGTATCGCAGAACACAAGAATGCCGTCAAAAAAGAAGAAAAAACTTCCTCTCTTTTCCAACACATGAAAGAAACAGGACACGAAATTAATTTTGCAGATTCCAAATTGCTCTTTAACATGGAACATCACCACAAGAGAATAATCATGGAAGCCATCGAGATAGAGAAACACCCTCACAACATGAACAAACGTGACGACACGTCCCGCCTGCCAGACATCTGGAAATTAGCCCTCCCCACAAAAACCGACACCAGAACCAGAGGCACACAGAACGCCGTCACCAATCAACCACACCAGACCCAAACCCAGACCCTCTCCACAGACATATTACAAACTCCATCCAGTAGCCAAACTATAGTGGCACCTCCGGATGCTGCACCCCCCCTGCAATCCCTACACAGATCTGGCTGGCACAAGGCACAAAATCACAGCTCGCCCCTATACACGAAGCCAAGCCAGAGCACAACTAAATGCAGCACAGCCATCTTCTCAGAAAAACTCTTCACAAGCTCAAGAGGTCAAGACACGAAAGCTTTAGCAACTAATCTACACTTAATGACCCACCCAGTGGTATTCAGAATATCACTCATGAAATCACTCAAGATATCCCTCAAGTAATTAAGGAACAAAAGAAGAAAAGGCACACTAATCTAGGAACTTCCTCTCTGCCCAGAACGTTGGAGGCTATACACCACACCCCTCAACAGTATTTATAGGAACTCAAACACCAGATTCTGCTCTGTTCCAGTAACAAGAAGCCGAAAGCACCAGCCTGAAGATGACGAGTGAGACCTCGTCGAAACGTCGCCCAGACACCCCGACTCTTACACGGGAAGACACCCGAAGACACCAAAACCTGCATTCCTGTACCCGTGAAAATCTACGAAAGCATATATATATATATACCCACAAAAATATAACTGGAGGATAGCAAGAATGCAAACATAAACTTACATGCACCTGTACATATGTGTGAGGTAAATCATGATCGTAAGTTATGGGCTCATCCCTTGCTACACCCAGCCCAAAATGCCGGCATAGTAACCTACGCATAGAATCTTTGTACATACCATATAAATTCCTGGAAAATAAAGGGTATACACTGCATGTTTTGATTCCATACGTGTTGGCATGTGTACTGGTAGCCTTCTGCTACAAACACCCACTACAAACAGCTGGTGCTACAAACATCAAATATGCATTGGTCAGGTGTCATAAGGGTGCAATTCTGAGCTCTCACCATTTACACATACAGATGTATACAGCATGACCATTGAACTGGGATATGATTACTGTTGGTCATAATGCAACATTTTATTGTTTTTGGCATTGGACAAGAAATCTTAACTCACATTAGATACATTTTACTTTAAATAAGAAAAGCAGTTACTTCAGTAAGAAACATACAACGTGTACTCTGACCTGGAGGAAAAAGTGATCATCCCCACATGAACAAGAACTAATACAGTTACTTTAAATTGTTAATTGTAGCATTGGAAGCTGCAGGGAGAAAGTGATTATCAAGGAAAACATTTGAATCATTGTATTTTATCACATTTCCCAATAATTTAGTAGGGGGGGAAAGCAGCAAGACCAAGAAGTAATCACAATCGCAGTCCAAAATAAAATAACTGTGGCAATATTATTCACTAGCCACATATTTCTGTACTAGTAATTCTCACAAAAATGCATCTGCCCTATTGTCTTGTTTCTTAGAGGACATCAAAGAGATACTAAGAGAGCTGAGTGGGGGGTGCTCATGTAATCTCACTGTATACAAGTTGTACAAGTGACAATAAAGTATTTAAAGTATTTCAATGTAAAGAGTGGACAATAGTGGAATCAATTCAGTACAATAGTACCTCAGGTTAAGAACTTAATTCGTTCTGGAGGTCCGTTCTTAACCTGAAACTGTTCTTAACCTGAGGTACCACTTAGGTAATGGGGCCTGCCGCTACGGGATTTCTGTTCTCATCCTGAAGCAAAGTTCTTAACCTCAGGTACTATTTCTGGGTTAGCGAAGTCTGTAACCTGAAGCGTCTGTAACCCAAGGTACCACTGTATATCTTTGTGAAATAACTGGCGCGCCGGGGGTGGGGGCAAGGCCATAATTTTAAAGTGGTGCCTTCACTTTCCAAGGAAATGGTGCCATATATAATTCTGAAGCTACAGCAAGTATTTCAGCCCAAAACCTAGTCAAGAGCAGACTTTTTAAAAACAGCAAATGGTTTATTAATAGGTGTACAGTTGCTCTGAGGCCCCACTTCCTACAATGAAACACGTATTGTACACAACTTTCTATACCTGAGCAATCTTTCTTTTTGCAGAGGGCATGCAAACTAAGAATCTTTTCAACTTGCTGAATTCTCAGTGCAGAGTGATGGTCTGTTGGGCAGGATCTTGCTTAATTCTAACACTCTCTGGAACCAGCCCTTCTGTAGTAAAAAAAAGCATATCATGTACAGAACACACTGGGCTATTCCAGGTCAGCCCACCTATTTCTAAGGATGTATTTATGGATGGGTTTGGGTTTCCTCCCGCACTTAAAAAAAGTCTCTAGGGGAAACTGCAAATTTGTGAAAAGCTGGCGTGCTAGTAAATAGGCAACTAGCAAATATTCTGCATTGTTTTGTTTTCATCATGAAGACAGAATAAAGAAAAGAATAGAAATGAGTGAGAGATTGCAAACACTTCTTGAACTAGGGGAGGTAGTTGATGGGGTGAAGGGATACGTGAAATTTCAGTTCACGTATAGACCCTGGATTGATGCAGCCTCTTTCTCACATTTCATTTGTTTTTTAAAAAGGATATTCTATTGGTGCAGGATTCAGTTTTGTGTGTCACCTCCCAGGGGTGTCAGGGAAATGAAAGATATGTCGCACACCTGTTATATTGGCTTTTGAGACTAAGATTCTATGTTATAAACTTAAGGCAGGTGTGACATATGATGACATGCCTTTTCCTTCAGAGGCACACATGCCATTACAATGATATGACCTTTACTGTCTCCTTTGGAGACATCATGTTGATAGTAAATATAACTTGTCACAAAGTTCAGTATAAACTTTACCCAAACTTTCGTTTTCTCTCTCTCTCTCTCTCTCTCTTGACTATATGTGGAATAATTCATTACAGAAGAATCTTTTGAATCATGGGTGTTATCCTGGTTTCCAAACACAAACATAATGCCTCAGATAGCAGATATCATGTTACTCTTTTGATGACTATATGTATACACGCTTCACAGATAATTCTGTTGACAGTACACCGTATACGGCAGAAATGCTTAAAAATAATTGTAAGCTATATAAACCTTCTGAAATAAAAGCAGCTGTGTGAAATGGTGTGCTGTCTGAGAGACAGTCAAAACTGTGGAGTTCTGGATATGGATTCTCAGTGTTCAGTTCACTGCTTATCTATGACACTCTGTGCAGCTGGACAGCTTGAAGGTCTAATGACCTATTTTTATGCTAGTAAAATCAATGCAATGTTTCTTGTTTCAAATTAATTTTAAAGAAACTGAAATTATTACTTCTCTTTGTCTCTATTACATTCTGAGAGATGTAACAAAATCACCAGTTGTTTACAGAAATATGAAGGAAATAGTTAAAAATCATACCCTTCGTTGTAACAATAAGCCCATGTCTCCCTGTTCTACTTTCAAGCAAGGACTCCATCCACTATGCTACACTCAAAAATGTTTGGTAGCTACAAAAATGCATGTTATATACAGGAGTGTTTGAGTCCTCTGCCCTTGTATGAACTCCACACAGCACTTAGGCTCTTGATTAAAGGCTGCTTTTGTGTTTCAGAGGCATCGCTCAGATCCATTCCCTCTTTGTGTAGAAGTCAGAGCAGAAAGTTTACATTGCACACTCCTCCATGCTACACAGCTGAAAGCACCCAACAGTACGCCGCCGCCTCCTCTGAGTGTGGAGCTACTTACACCAGGGACTCAGCTAGACTGGTAAAGAAAAAACAATTTATATGCGTTGTGTGTGCAATATAACATTATGCCACCAGATGGTAATGTGGAGTTCTGTTTTTCTCTACCTGTTTTCCCTGTTTAAATTTACAACGCTTTAAACTGAAACACTTTGATGTGTCTAGATCGAGCCAAGGTTTTCAATACACCAGAGGATCAACAGCTTTATAAGCTGATCTGTAAGAGATCGCTGCACTGTTCTATTCCCTTTTTTCCTAACCCTTGACTAATTTGCCTCCATTCCTGTTTATCAAATACCTTTTGTAGCCAAATTGCAACTTCAAAAATAATATAGCAGCAAACGTAGGTTTATGTCTGAGTGTAAAAGCACCTGCCTATATCTCTTCTTCTCATTCATCAGTCATCCAACAGTAGCCATACCATCAGGCTACTTGAACTATTTCCATCCCAGCTGGTCATTATAAGAAGAATCAGTGTATGACTTTGTTTTTTCTCACTCCTCCTCACCTGTTTTTCCCTTTGCATCGTGTCTTTTAGATTATAAGGGCTGCATTCCAAATAAGTCACTGCATGAGCAGAATGACCCCCCCCACACACACACACTACAGTATTTCCTCCTCCCTTCTTTTTGGCAGAAGAACAAACAAACAAGGTGCTGCAGCTAACAGTCACTCTCTGCTGAGTAAACCTGCAATACATACATGTTTTCAAAAACCTGCTTGTATTTTGAGATCTACAATTAAAAACCTTAGACATATCTAAAAACTGCGGTGTTGGAAAATGCCCTTTGTTTTTACCCACATGGTTCAGAAAAGAAAAGCATGTGAAAAATTCTGTGTGAAATCCATGTATCACTCTGAGTAGACTTAACTCTCAAGAGTCCCATGGACTGCAAGAAGATAAAATGTATCCATTCTGAAGGAAATCAGCCCTGAGTGCTCACAGGTCCTGAAGCTGAGGCTTCAATACTTTGGCCACCTCATGAGAAGAGAAGACTCCCTGGAAAAGACCCTGATGTTGGGAAAGATTGAGGGAACAAGGAGAAGGGGACGACAGAGGACAAGATGGATGGACAGTGTTCTTGAAGGTACAAACATGAGTCTGACCAAACTGCGGGAGGCAGCGGAAGACAGGAGTGCCTGGCGTGCTCTGGTCCATGGGGTCACGAAGAGTCGGACACGACTAAACGACTAAACAAACAACAACAACAACAACAACAACAGACTTAATTGCCTTAAGTCCAATGATCTGAATCTACTCTGAATTGCCTTAATGTTGGATATCAGCAGTGCCATTTTTTCTAGAAAAAGAGATGGCGGAAATGAACACCTCCCTTGTTCTTTTAGAATGGCAATGGCACCCACCTGAGAGATGCTGGAACTGAGTTCCACAGAAGTCCTGCTGAAAAAAGGCCCTGGATATCACCCTCTGAAACCAAATGCATCTTTAGTAAGTTTTCATCAGATAGTGTTTCACTGCTGTCCCTTTCCATCAGCCTTTCTCCACAGTCCTATGCCGTTATCTCCTGGCTTCCTGCTTATTTGTACCCTGGCAAAATTATCTGTAATTCTGTGAGTGTATATGTAGTGCAACCAGAATAATTACAGAAATTCTATCTCTGTGTTCAAAATTGCATAATACATTCTAGGCACAAAATGCACCTATCCTTTAACAAAGCTTGTTTTTTTACTTGGCTTTCAATGTAAAATGCTATATATGCCCTTAAGAGACAGCTTTGTTGTTACTACTTTTTAAATTGCTAATTTAAAAAGCAAGTTGTAGGCACTTCTTGTGGGACTCTTGGTCCAAATCAGCTCACACCAAAATGAAGTCTCCTTCCTCTCCCCCATTGCTTTAAATGGATGTAAAGATACCCTAGCACCTTCAGGGTTATGCAGATAAGAAAAGTTCATAGAATCATAGAATTGTTTTAGCTTTCTCAGCATATTAGTTTTACCACATAGGAGAAAAGAATGCTAAAGTTGTTCACTTGACACAGAAAAAAACCCTTTGAAAACTACACACAATAACTTTTAAAACACTGTACAAAGAAGCAGGAGAGAACCATCTGGTCCTAAATTTACTCCACATCAGCAACTGCAAGATATTATTCCTCCTGCTCTTTGCAATGCCCAGTCCTCTTATCCACAATGAATTCATCATCAATCATAGAATCATAGAATCATAGAATCATAGAATCACAGAGTTGGAAGAGACCACAAGGGCCATCGAGTCCAACCCCCTGCCAAGCAGGAAACACCATCAGAGCACTCCTGACATATGGTTGTCAAGCCTCTGCTTAAAGACCTCCAAAGTAGGAGACTCCACCACACTCCTTGGCAGCAAATTCCACTGTCGAACAGCTCTTACTGTCAGGAAGTTCTTCCTAATGTTTAGGTGGAATCTCTGCATTTTATGTTAAGCAAAAATCTTTCATGAAGTTGATTTGCAGGCAAAATTAACACTTTTTGATTGACTGTAAAACCAAATATTTGATGCATCTTATGTTGTATACCTACAATTTAATATCTTTAGAGAAAATATACATTGCTATCAAACCAAACACTTTCAATGCTGCTCCACTATATCACTTTTAATGTGGAGTTCCTGTCTTCTTCTACATGGTGTATTTTAAACAAAAATCCCACTAGGAAAAATATGTAAGGAAATTAACAAAGTTTCAGCTAGGTAGCTGATTTTACATTAGAGACACCAAACAAAGCACATAGTTAAAACATCTTCTAGATGAAAATCAAACATAACAGTAGAATGTATGTACATTCAAAAATAACTTATCAAAGAGAGCTTCTTATTAGCTGTCAGTTCAGAGAAACTTCAAAAGCAGTCCCTGAACATCCAATGGTATCTTTCTGACAACCTCCTTATCTCTTACAAGTTGTTATGAGAGCTGAATTAAATTGGCATGTCACAAATTGTGTTTTCTACCACTGTATATCAAAAGGATGAGATACTTCTGATCACATAAGTATTCCTTTTCAGAGAAGGTAAGTTTTGCAAAATAAAGAAAAATCTCAAAGGGCCAGATTGTCTGCAAGTGCTGCCTTAGCTGTATATTTCTGATAAAACCAGACACCTGTCTATATGTACCAATACCTTGTTCAGTGGATGGGTTGCATTTTTATATTTTAAAACTAAATTGAAAGAGCTGGATTAGGGAACTTCCTTGGGATTAATCCTTTAATGTGATAGATCACTTTGCCTTTGATGACACCTGTTTGTGAATTTATTTAATGTGAATTCCCCTTTTATTAAAAGGACTCCAAAGGTATAGATCACAAAGTGTAAGTTATCCTATGCATATTTAGATATTTTTTCCACAGAATCTGTGGAAATGAAAAATCACAAGTCTTGCAATATGTTATAATCTTACATATTCTTATGGCATAAACTTCAATCACATTTTATAAGATCAACCAGAATATCCTATAAATAAAAGACTAATGATGAGACATAGAACCATATATAGTTCATGAGTTCTGACTTTATAAGATCCACTGTGTGGTATGAGAACTTGCTGGCATGTAAAACACGTATTACAAGACCATAAAGAGAGGTATATACAGTGGTACCTTGGGTTAAGTACTTAATTCGTTCCGGAGCTCCGTTCTTAACCTGAAACTGTTCTTAACCTGAAGCACCACTTTAGCTAATGGGGCCTCCTGCTGCCGCTGCGCCGCCAGAGCACAATTTCTGTTCTCATCCTGAAGCAAAGTTCTTAACCCGAGGTAATATTTCTGGGTTAGCGGAGTCTGTAACCTGAAGCGTATGTAACCTGAAGTGTATGTAACCCGAGGTACCACTGTACCTAGAATTTATAGTTGTGTTTTTGTATCGAATATGTGCAGTAATCGTGTGTGTGTGTGTGTGTGTGTGTGTGTGGTGAAGCTACAAATATGGTGCTTAAAGCTTAATCCTTTCCTTGTCAGCTGTTTTTTTCTGCTCCACCCCAATTTCCCGTCACTGCCACAGTGGTCCAGTTGAATCTTGCAAATATCTGCACCCAAAGGCGTAGCAAGCCCAGGTGGTACCTGGTGCGGATTTTTTTTTGTCACCCCTCACCCCACATCAACAGCTCGGGGTAGGCTTGGGAGTCATGGGCGGGCGCTGAATGTCCGCTCCCCCTTCCTATGCCTCTGCGCCCCCACCCCACAACTCCCAAGTACCCCAAGCCGTTGGGGGAAGGGGGGAGCTATGCCGCTTTGTTGGGGTGCTGGCAAAGCTGCACAGCTCGTCCTCTTGGGAGTCACAGCTCCCATCCATCCTCCTCCCTCCCTCCCTGGCTTGCTGTAAAGCGGCAAACCGGGAGCCGCTTACAGCAAGCCAGGGAGGGAGGGAGGCTGGGAGGGGGCCCCCCGGCTCGTCGTAAGCGGCTCCTGCTTTGCCGCTTTACAGCGAGCCGGGGAGGGAGGAAGGGGGAGCCATGGCTCCCATCTGCCTCTCCCTGACTCGCTGTAAAGCGGCAAAACAAGAGCCACTTACGGCAAGCTGGGGAGGAGGGATCCTATTGCTGTCCATATGGTGCTCCAGTGGCGCCGGTGGCAAACCACTATGTACAGTGCATGTGCGGCATTGCTACACACAGTGCATGCGTACAACACCGTACATGCGTTGTACATAGCGGTTTGCCACCGGCACCACCCAAGAGCTGTACGGACAGTGGCGGGATCCTCTGCTTGCGGCTGCAGCGGCGCAATGGCTGCTTGCGCCACCTCGCCCGGGCCAGGGCGGCAGGGTAAGCACCCCACAGGGTGCCTTCTTGTCACCCTCCCAGACGTGGAACCCAGGGCGCACCGCCCTCCGCCCCCACCTTGCAATGCCACTGTCAGCACCATCTCCCCGCAAACTTCCAATCCATTTTACACTGTTCCAAAGAAAGCTGCTTTTCATTTACAATTTTTATTACATCAATTTGTGTGGAAATGTAGTTCCTTTACAACTTCTATAAGTTATGATAACTAAAGTGTGACAAATATATTAATTAATCACATAGCTGCACTGTTCTGTGACCCTCTTCCCATAACCAGAACAGGCACCTGAGACCAGATAAATATCACATGTTCCTGAAGGCTGCTGAAACTGACTGGCACAGTTACAACAGCTTTCAAGCAAACATTGAAGCACCACTGGTGTGTATACACACTTCACATATGTCTTTGTTTACAGGATATGCAAGTTTTTGAAGTACTTCAAAAAGCCTACAAAGATTGTTTGAGCAAAGCTGGTAGCTTTGACAAATGAAATTAGTGTGTATATCACAGGACACATTGCCTCTATAATTCTGCTTTCAACACTCTGAAAAAGCAATTGTCGATCTCCAGTCTTTTTGTCAGAAAGTATGCAATCACTGTCATTTCCCTAAGACTTCCCATGCCAGCAAATGAAAGGTTAGGAATTGCACAGGGCATGTCACCTTTTGCAACAGATCCACAGAACATGGTATTAGCAGTGCGGTCCTCTACACGTCTAAGAAGTCAGTCCCATTGAATTCAGTGGGGCTTGCTACCAGGTAAGGCCATATACAACCAAAGCCAAAGTTGACATCAGAGGCAGATATGGCAGCATACTGTGAAAGGTTAATATGATAGAGATATGAACAATGTAAAGGGAATGAGTTTTAACCAAAAAAAGGGGGGCCTTCGATGTTTTGAAAATATTGCAATTAAAGTGAGAAGTTTCTCTTTTTAAAATGTTTGTACCCAAATAACCTTATTTTCAGGCCAACAATGATAGATTAACTTTCACAAAGAGAAATGTTGCATTTGGATTGCCTCTTCACTTCAATCATTTCCAAAAGATATTATCGCCAAGTCTAAAATCCAGCACCTGTATTTGATTTAATATGCTAACTAATACTGCACTTTGGCCACTGATTTGCCACTGATTTCAGTGGCAAAACTCTGACTGCTGTAGAACAGGTTCTGTACTCTTGGATCCCAAGATACTTCCTTGGTCATTTATAAAGCAACACATCCAAATATAAAGCCCTTTCCTGATTAAAAGGGTCTCTAACTACCGTAATACTGCATTTCACTGCTATGTTCTTACACTATATAAATGCCAATGTTTTCCAAACTTTTGTCACCTCATAATACCATTTCCTTAGCCTAGATTTATCCACATTTAAGAGCTGCTCAGAGTAGCTTAAAAATCTGCATTAAGATTTAAGAACAGACAGCATTGCCATTACTATTATCCTGTTTAACGTGAGTGATTGACATTCACTGGTGTAACAACAGCAGGAAGAGAAAGCAGGCATGTTGTCAATCATGTAATCTTACAGCTCCAGGCAGGCTATTAATGTCTTAATTTATTTTTCAAAAAACTTACATCCTTTTCCTGTATGTGAAAAGTATAACAAAGCATTTTACAACAATAAAACATACATGCAGAAAACCAAATCCACAAAATGCATTAAACAAATCAATACTAACTGAAGTTCTTTTAACCATCAGCTGCTGAAAAAAATCTCAAGTGCATCTCTAAACCCTAACAGCTCTAGTGGCTGTAATTATATAGTTGATTTTATGTAGCCATTTTAAAACTCTAAAAGTCAAAGTATTTTTTTGGGTCTTCATGTTGTTCTTGAACTTCAAGCATATTTTCATATGAAATATTCTGTCCTCTGCAATTAAACTGCCTTTGCAGGTTTTACTAATTTTAGAAGTGTGTGAAGATAATTATAGGAGATTTTTATATAAACCAAACCTTTTCATATAAAGAATGCAGTGCAGTGCAGTGCAGGTAATGATACACTGATGCACAGAAGACTTTTCAAAGAAGGTACTGCTGGGTGATGTATTAGAATGCAGTAAGACATAAGGAAGGAAACTTATATTTTGGTACACTGATTTCTGAATTAGTTGATATTTCTCCCCAAACATTCTGCAATGTAAACCAAATATGCAAATATTTAAGAACTCCATAATGCTTTTGGTCTTTGACCAACAGGAAAAAAAGTATTTTCTTGCATGATGGCTGTGAATAAAAACCAAATACGTGCTACATGAGTTATATGTTCCATGCTAATTCTGTGTGTCTTACTGTAAAATTTTATATGCCAAGTTATTATGTTTGTGAGTACAATATAACACCATTTTATATGAAGAGAGGCTTGTGTTTCTGTTGTGTTTGTAAATAAGAAACTACAATGTCAACTAGTAAACAAGACAACTGGCGATAAAACTTGATCACTTTCCAATAAATTTAGAATCTAAAATACAGCTGCATTATAAATGGGTTCATAGTTTTGTGTAAATGTCCTTCTCTTCCCACATTAAAAATTATCCCATCCACAAATACTTTGGCTTTCATGCCTCCTTTCTGTTATTCATAAAATACAAATGAAGTGTACATAAATAATATGATGGAACTTACATATTCTCTCATGGAAATGAATGGGAGCAGGAATTGTTCCATGACTATTTGGAGCAAAGTAAAATAACTGTAATCAGTGGAGCTACTGGGATGGAGGGGGGAATCCTGTTGCCCCTGCAAAAAGAATCAGGGTTTGTCTCCAGCTTAAGAATGTTTCAGATTTCAGTTCTACCTTACTCCATAGAAATGAATGGTTGTTATTGAGTATGGAATAATATAAAAGAGCTGTCCTCAAATAAATTGGTAAGGTGGAAGCAAATGTTGTCCTACCTAGTACACAGATAAGATGGTGTCAAGAGACTGCATATTTTGCTTCCACCTCAACAGTCTTTCCTGAGTACAGCCCTTTAGGATTACTCCATAAAATTCAATAGGAACCATTCACTTATAGGAGAGGAACTTTTCTCTTCCATAAGAGAAAGAACAGGGAAGTGTGATATTAGAAGGGGACAGAGGACTGCAGATCTCTCTGTCTACAGAAGGCTATAGACAAAGACTGTGGATTTCTATATGTAGAATGCACATATGCTCATTACCTTCCTTGGATTTCATGATACAAAGGCAAGAGAAAGCTGAGTATAGCTGGACATGCACTCTGGACTTAAGGCTGATTTCAAAAAAGCTCAAGGAACTACTAGAAGTCCCATGGTCAAAAACACTTAGAGAGAAGGGAGTCAAAGATGGATGGGCATTTCTTTCTTCTTCTTTTTAATGTTTTATTTAAGCATATTTATAAACAAACAAACAAACAAATAATAAGGTACACACACTCAACCCCAAAAACTAAAGACAGTAAAGGTAAGAAAGAAAAAAGGATGAAGTTCCACACCCATTTGACTCGCCTCCAACAGCACTCGTCATCTTTGAGTCATTTCAGTTATTATTTACATTGCATATCATTTATCGCTGTAATTACTTCTTTTATAGTACTATTATGGTATAACATCAAGTCACCTTACAAGCTTAGTCTAAACATATCAGCATGTTATCTTTAGAGCAGTGTTTGTTCACATATTCTTCGAACCACAACCACTGTGCCCTTAATTTCTGGTGTGTTTGTTATCTTATTACCGCAGGTGGATGAGCGTTTCTTAAAGGCAAAATATTGAAGGCACAAATGCAGACAATTCCAACTAGAAAGAAAAATGGGAGGCAACTAAAGAAACCCATGTGGCTATATAAGGAGCTTACAGATGAGCTGAGATTTAAGAAGGGTATGTATAAGAAATGGAAGAAAGGGGAAATCATGAAAGAAGAGTATACACAAGTAGCCAACAATTGCAGGGAGGTGGAGCAAGCTTGTTTTCTCCTGCACCAGAGGGTAGAAATGAAGTCAATGGCTTCAAGCTGCAAGAAAGGGAGAACTTTCTGATGGTAAGGGCTGTTCACCAGAGGAACAGACTCCCTCAGAAGGCGGTGGACTCTCCTTCCTTGGAGACTTTTAAGCAGAGGTTGGATGCCCATCTGTCATGGATGCTTTAGTTGAGATTCCTACATAGCAAGGGGTTAGACTAGATGACCCTCATGGTCCTTTCCAGCTTTACAATTCTACAATTCCCCTATGCAAATCTGTTGTTACAATGGTATTTTGCTGTAGGTGGGCACCCTATAGAAAGGAAGGAAGACACACCAAACCAGAAATTCAGTGTCACTAAGAGACATTTATGTTTATGCATGGAGTGAAACATTATTGGGGTCAAAGTACCAGAAGACAAAGCTCTTAATAAAGATGAATGGAGCTACCACATGTGCATTAGGGAAGCATCACATATACTTCTTCATTCCTGTCTCAAGCCCAAAGAAGTTAAGTACTACATTGTCTCTTGCATTACTTCATTTTAAAAAATGAATTCATGAAGTCATTGGTTTGAACCCAATTCAAGTCACATTCAGGCTATACCTACTGAAATCAGTGAACAAGTTAGTCATGACTACAGATAGAAAGAGTGAATTTTGAAAGAGAGAAAGAGAGAATTTTGGTTCTCTCAAGTCCTCATTTTCCAATCTTAAATTCAGTTGCCCGCATTTTACAGCAATTCTACAGCAATTTGTGGATTTTCTTTTTTAATCCTCATGAAAATTCACCAGAATTTTAGTGCGAATTCCTCCTAATAAAGAATTATTATATAACTAATGTTCATGCAAACAGATTTCCCTAAAGCAATGCCATTCTGAGTATTATTTTCACTAAACATTTCCCCTATGGTATTGTTGTAACCATTGGTTGGAGAAGTGCATTGCAAAATATGGGTAACTATGGATAGTTAAAACACTGAAACAGATATAACAAATAACAGTACAATCCTACGCATGCTTTATAAAAAGTCAGTCTTACTGGGTTGAATGAGGCTTACTACCTTGCAAGTGTAGGTAGGATGGCCACTTCAATAGCATTTAAAATGTCTAGCTCATTACACCATCTTTTAGCAGAAAGAAAAAAATACTCCTTAAAACTTTCCCATCCAAACGGCTCAAGTCAGAACCTCTGTATAGCCAGGCCACCCAAAATGTAACCCTCATCAACGTCCTACCATAGATGCCCCCTGACCATAACTTCAGTAAGTGTTATAGCCTCAGAAGCTCCCAGACCATTCAATAGACCCTGGGGGGGAACTTATTTAACTTTGGCAAAGTCACAAATGGAACCTTTGAATGTATTTAAGTTTCCACCCACACTATTCTCCTGCCATGATCAGAATTACTTCTTGACATTGAAAACGTTATTGGTATCTCTCTACTTGCACAAACCTACGTTTATGTAGGTGTTAGAACTGAAGGAGGAAATGTGAAGTATCATTACATCTACTAACCAGTTCAGGCTAATGGAAAGTTAAAATGTTCGAACTGTTGAATCCTGTAACATCTTTTCTCTAACATTAAACTTTTTGTTTTTATTCAGTCTTGGTTTAACTCACTTCCTTTGCGAGAGATCCTGAGGCCACAGTGAGAAAGGATAGCAAATCACCTACAATGTGAATATGGTTTAGGGCAGGAGTAGCAAATCTTTTGGAGCTCAAAAACCACATTGAGAGTTCACCACGACTTCAAGGTCTGCATGCTAGCAAATGCACACACACACACACACACACACACACACACAGGGTAGGGGGAGAGAAAGCAGCCTGTGCATGGCTATACACATACTTAGCAGACTGGAAACATACATAGAGGCACAGGTTTGGGCGCAAACACACATTCAGGCAGGCAGACACACACCCAATACACAATGAAAATGTGAGATCACTAACAATCATTCTCAAGATGATTGCCCCAGTCACTTTGGGTGGCAAGGGGTATCTTGGGTGAAGTAGGGGGAGATGCTGGTGTCCCACAGTCACCTGCCCCTAAACTCTGATGTGTCACCAAAATATTAAGCCTTGGTAACGTCATAGGGATATTTTCCTTGTGCCAGTTGTTTTCAATTCAGGCTCCAAACATGTTTGTGGTGAACTTGTCAAATGAATAGGCTGAGCACAAGGCAGACCACAATTTTGCAATCCAATCACAAACCTTCCAAATGTTGGTTGCAAAGCTGTGGTCATGATGAAACGACTCACAATCACAGGGCTGCTTCACAGTAAATATATTTTGAAGTTAGGACTGAAAACAAGGAGGCTTGTCACAAGGACAAGGGTCATGTGAATTGGCCTTTAGTCAGGATGGACTGAAAAGTAAAGAACTTGGACACATTCCATCTCTCAGAGGATTAGTGGTGTAGGCTAAATTAGCCTTAATTGTAATTAGATTCTGTGGGGCTCTGCAAAGGAGAAAGCTCTGAAGTATGCCATCGTGCCAGGAATTTCAGACAAACAGTACTCACAAAGAGGGGGAAGAGGAGAAACAGATTCACAAAAATCAGCAGACAAAATAATTTGCGTACGAAAGGAAAATGGTAAGAAATAGTTCTTAAATATGAAAAAGAAAACATTTACAGGACACTTTAGATATAATTGCCCAGCAATTTGGATTGTAAAGTTCTGTAATCTCTATACAATGCAGCATATTTTATTGTTCACATTACAATGCGGCATTGCTACATTCCAAGAGAGACTAAAATTAAGCACTTTCCTTAAGATGTTCTTTCTTGAATTTGATTATTCTGGTAAATACTGCAATATTTCATGGCGAAGAGTATGAATACAAGCCAGTCTCCTCATCTTGGAAACCACCACATATACAACTTGATTCTCAAAGGAGGCTGCATAGTCACGATCTTAAAGGCACACATTCATTCCAATGTGGCAACATAGCTTCAGAGACTGAGAGACCTTAAGAGCTACTGCACAGCAACACACTCCAACAGACCTGCAGTTTCATCTCCAGAGTCAGTATAAATATCCAGTCTAGCACAAGGGATAGGAGGAGGAAGCAGGATGGAATCATTGCCAAATGGCAGGGGGCAGCAGCAGGAGATCTCTTTGGCCAGGGTCTCAGGCCTCAAATTTAGCTCAATATTTGTTAATTTTTTGGCATTTAGCAACCTTTCTTTATGCACATTGGACGAAATTGTGACACACATTCCAAGCTTAGATCTGCAAATTTAAACAATTAAGAGATGCATTTGCTAAATTACATTTTTTTTGTTAACCAATATAGATTTTGTCATATGTTTAGTATCAACTCTATTACATGAAGCTCACAGCCTTTCAAAGAACTAACCATGTTTTAAGAACCAAACAAGAACACAGGCGGGTGGCAGGAGAGCAAAAGGGCGTATAAAAACTGCTGGCATAGAAGAGGAAATAAATCTCAACTGCCTCCATTAAATTAATACTGTCCACTTCCTAAAATTACTGCGTAGGATGTCTAGCAACATTCTAATTTTCTTTCCTCCAAATCTGCTTTGGGCCTATTCCAATCCATCTACGACATTTCCACTCTTTTCGAGTCACCCTCACAAATATGATGTCAAATATTAAGGCATCACAGAAACACACAGCTTGAAAGGAATTCCGCAGGCATTCAGTTTCATCTGTTCTTAACTACAGCCAATGAGTACATAGGGTGGAATTCAATGACGCGCTAAGTGGGGTATGCACCTGGAAAATGAGGTCCACTCATGAAACATCACTTTTCCACCCTCTCCTTTACCCCTGTGCCCCTTAAACCTGTTCTGGGCTATCCCCCCAGCCTTCCAGAGCAGATTTAGGGGGAAGGAAGAAGGAGAAAAGTTCTGTTGTGCAAGTGGACTTCATTCCATGCAAACAACAACTTCGTTGAATCCCGCCCATAGCATCCAAATTGTAGCATGCCACCATTACAGAGAAGAAGCAGTGTGTCACTGCATAAGAACCTTTGTCAGACAGGTGTGCTCTAGATATTTTGGACCACAAGTCCCAGCATCCCTGGAGGTTGAAGTGCAAAACATTTGGAGGGTGCCAGGTTGATGAAGGCTGCTGAAAAAGCTACAGCAGGGCAAGAAAAAGCTTCAATGGCAAACTGAGAAGCCAAGAGCCACTGACCGAAAAAAAAGAATGAGGAAAATGCTTTTCTCCTCAGAAATATAATGACTGATTGGTCACCAGGCACAGATGCAAAACTATGTCTATCGATGAAAACATCCTCAGCCCCTAGGCACTATCCACACCACCCGATACCTAGTGGTAATTTCCAACTTTGCTCTTATGAAGCAGCTGAAAAACAAGAGCTAAAATGCTGAAATAGATGTTACAAATAGCAGTACAATCTTATGCATGCTTCTTCAAAAGTAAGTCTTACTGGGTTCAATGAGGCTTACTCCTTTGCAAGTGTATGTAGGATTGCCACTTCAATAGCATTTAAAATGTCTAGCTCATTGCAAATCTTCCCTGCTTGTCTTTCAACTTTTAAAAGTGTGGGATGTGTGGGATGGAGCTATATTATTATCACTCAAGTGGAAATTGTCAGAGAAAATTGTGTGGGAAGTCTACAGTTTTGTCCAGATAACTTTAAACAAATAAGAAAATTTCATCAAGCTCAAACTACTTTCAAGGATTCTGTTGCAGAAAGCGGTATTATAAGGAAAGACTGATTTGCTATATAGGAGCATAGTTACTTTTTTGGACCCTTCAAAACTACCATCTAAACAAACTATAAACAAGTTATATAGTTCTGATTTTTAAAAATAAAGTACACACAGTGTAAACAGGTTATAATGAACTATTTCAATCCTACTCCATTATTATGCTGTGGCTCCATTCTTCTCCCCAAAACCAAATGAAGCCAATTTCACAGCCACTCTGACTTCGAAATGAATGAATGTACACAACATGACTTCCCTTTCCTTCAATTACAAGACTGGAAGAGGTGAACACACTCATTCACAATTGTGCTAATACAGATAAACATGAGCACTAGCATGGACAATGGCAAAGCGAGATATTTTCCTCACTCCCATTTCACTAAGTATAGGAGAATAGGTCTGCCTTATCTGGCACAGGAAATTGCTGGAGCCTCCCTTTCGCTCATTATTATTTTAAATTGTAGGTGAAGCATTGTGCTGTCACTTGGGATCCAGGACTTTTCCCATGGTTGTCTGAATCTCACACAATAGGTTAGTTGGCAGTCACAAATAGATGATTTAGTCCTGCAAAAAACTCTTAGGGAGCACAAAGGATAGAGTCCCATTTCAGTAGGGTTGCCATATTTCAAATAGTTAAATTCGTGATGCCCACAAAGTTGTTAAGCTTTTCTTAGGAAACCTAACCCAAAAATAGTGATTTTAAGCTTTCTGAGCTGTTTCCACTGCTTTTTCCATCGCGTTGTACATCTAGGTTTTCCCTGATATTTTGCCAATTTTTCCACCCGAAAACCAGGACATGTCAGGAAGTATGGCAAGACTACATTTCAGTAACAATGCAAAGGGAAAGTCATTGGTTCTGTTGCCCACAGAACACATGGCAGAGATCCACATGACAGGTGCTCAGAATCGTGAGTTATGTATTGGCATTCCAGTTCACACAAAGATCAGAGTCATACTGGTGTTCCAAGTCCCATGCTGTATTGTATGTTCTTCACATTGGTTTCACTTCCTCAACTTTGTGTGCTGAAGCATGAATTGGGGAATATGGGAAACTCCTTTAGCAACTCCCTTAATGTCTCCAGTAATAAAAAGGATCGTTCTGGGTGGTCGCTGTCAGAAATACATGTCTCCTTTTCTATGCCTCCTTCTTGATCATATCCTTTGATTTGGTTCTCCTCATTAACCCTCAGTACATTCTGTGTGTCCCAAATTTTCCTAAAAGATTATCTTAAAAATCACAGCACTATTAGATTTGAGTCAAAGATGAAATCTCTAGCTAACTGATTTGCCCTGCTGTTATGTTGCAAAAATAATTCCTAAAAGTTTTTATTAAATCTCAGTACTTATACATATCCGTTTATATTAGGGGAAAGTCTCTGTCCAAAATACAAGTAAATTCACTTTCACAGAATCATAGAACTGGAAAGGACTTTGAGGATCATCTAGTCCAACCCCCTGCAAGGCAGGAATCTCAACACACGGTACCCCATCCAATTTGAAACCATACCCGACCAGACTCTGCTCAGCTTTGCAAATCTGCTTAACAGTTTTACTGCTGCACCACTGGGAGGTGGTCATTTTCATTTGTTTATAAATAATTTAAATGACTTTCTATTAGATTGTTAACATTACCACTTTACTTTCTTATTTGTCTTAAAAGAGTGATATGCTAAAATCAAATCCAGGCTCAGATTTTGAAAGTGCTATCAAAGAGCCTCAAAGATCCTAAAGATACAACAGCTTATAAAAATCAATGGGAGATTCAGGTGTGTTACAACTGCAGGCATAAACCCTAATGAATAATAAGATTCAGAAATGATAACACTGCCTAGAAGTGCAGTGACAAAACCAGTGAAGGAAGAAATAATCTTAACTCACACCTGCATTACAGGCCAGCTGGTTGCATCAGGCATACAAAATATAATCAGGGCAGACAACCAGGTTTAAATTTGTAAGCCCAACATGAGGTTCATGACAAAATCATATCTCAATATGAACTGCAGTGTAGTTACACCACCTTAAGTAATATATGCATTGGCTTGTTTTTTGTTTTGTTTTTAGGCTTCACTAAACACTGAGGTTCATGAATAACAAATGATTATTTATATCAATCCCAGCAACAAATCATTGACAAAATACTCTCAAACAAGAGAAAAACAAATCATAACTGAAAAACAAAAAAGGCTCAGAATAAAACGCTCATTTTAAAAATCACGCTCTTGACTTACACATCTTATGCTGCTATCCAGGATATTTAGTGACTGGCTCCCCCAGAAGCCCAGACCTGGAAAACTGGGTCATTCTCATCTGCTGGAGGCTTAGAGACTTGAACTCCTATGGTTTGAATTATTCTCAACAGCTGCTCCTTATAACAAACTACTGAAGAACTTGCAGAGATTGGTTTCTGATCTTCCATTTCATTTGGAGATCTGAGGCCATTTCTGAATGCCCAGAGTCTGAGGAGCCCAGTCCACTCATGCCTTCCTACTTTGCAGATTCTCATAAAAGAGGAATGTTGCCCCTTTCCATGTTAAGTCATGCTTCTTACACTTTGAAATGCCTGTCACCAAAGTTTGCAATTACCTGGTTCAGGATATGAATGTATCCTGCTTGTAATGCTTAGATAAACTGTGGATCAAATGTCATCCTGCCCCTCAAAAGAAGTTTAACTCTCTAGATTGTAATGTAAAACAGGGCTTTCCAAACTTTTCATGTTGGTGACGCACTTTTTAGACATGCCTCATTTTGCGACACAGTAGTTCAGTTTTACGACCAAACAGGATGTTAAACAAAACCCTTATAAGAGTGTTGTGCGACACACCTACACATTGAAGCCGACACACTAATGTGTTGCAACAGTTTGTAAAGCTCTGATGTAAAATGAGATTCTGCATATGCAAGGTCAGCATTAGTAGCAGCTACTATGGTGGGGCAGAGCTGCACTCCGGACACCAGCATTGCTAAATATTATGAGGACTGGGTTGGGGCAGGAGTACTGGCACAGCCAGTCTGGTGCTCCCATTGCTGCCATGCCCACGGAGGTTTGTCCTTCTAAGCTGCATTAATGTATTCAGTCCTTCCCACTGTCTTCATCTTTCCTCTGCTGACCCAAGAAATAATGAACCACTTCAAGCAGTGCCAAGCACAGCTTCACTACACTGCATCAAACGCACAGGAGCAGACCACATAATATTTTCTCGTAACACTGGATTTTAAGAGTGAAAGGTGACTTAAGTAAAAGCAGAAACAGCAAGCTTTTCATCTTTTGCATCTGGTGCATTCTATTTTCTGCCCATTTTGGCAGCTGTAGCTTTATGTACTTAGTGAATACAATTTCAAAGCATATTCTTACCCACTGACAACAATTCTCTCCCCCCCCCCAATTTAAGCCATTTTTAGTAATGTGCATCTCTTGTTATGTCTTTGATGTTGTATACATTTCTTCTATCTTCACTGTGGGGTGAGTAACACATTTCACAGTGAACAAAACCCTGATGTATTTATTTCCTCCTTATTTTGAGTCCCTTTAATGATACTTCTGAATATGGACTTCTGGATTTGGCTCTGCTATTTAGCACAGATAAGTAGCACAGCAATAACCAAAGGAAAGGATGCTTAACGAGAACTGGAAGATTGGGACTTTGCACTGGGACTAGATAGGGTAGCAGGCAACACTTTTCATTTCTATTTCAAGAAAAGTTAATTCCAAGCATCTAACATTAAGTGTTTATGACAATTCTTCCTCAAAGTAATATACATTTTAATCTTCTAATTTAGTTGGATATCTGAGCAATTGTGCCCAGTAATTTTCTTCTAAAAAGTCTGCCAATTCTCTGACATTTACTGGGGTCTCTTTAATAGGGTTTTATAACTTTTATTCAGTGCCATAAAATTTTGTGCCACTGTTAAGTTGTTTATTGTTGCTGTTTACATTCACACAAAAATACCAACAGTTGATCTGTTTATATTAGCACATGTAGTAACAAAGTACTGTATAGCAGCACTTCACAATATAACAAAATCATAGGGCAATTTTGGGGGGGAGGGCAAGAAATGCAAAAAGAACATCATAAAGTACTTTTTTAAAAAATCACCACGGTAGCTTTGGGAGAAGAAATAACCTCTATAATATCTCATCAAAATACCTGAGGTATGTTGATGTAAGCAACAATCACAGGCATGATATAAAATGTTCATAAAAGCTCTGATGAGTGTAAGCTTTGTTACTCCTATTCAATATGCAGCTATATGAAGGGAAACAGCCGTTCTGGACTGCATAATCAGACAACATAGCAGAATGCTTCCCTTCAGTCTGACGTTAAAAAATCACTAGAGTATTTCTCTGACAAGTCTGATTTAGACAGTAAACAGTCTACACACATTATTACTGAAAGGATATCCATGAGATCCAGGTTAACAAGCTATAAATCACTTTTTTATTGCTTAAAGCAGCAGGTGAGAATTGTTTGATGTAACCAATTTCTATTTTTAACTACTGGCACAATTTAAACATGCTGCATTTTCAGCCTTTACATGCAAAGAAAAAGGAGAGATTAAAAGAGTGGTGCAAAGAGGGAAAATTATAATTGGAGAGCTGCAGGTGTTTTAAAAGTGTGTAATATCTGATGCACATTTCATAATTGTGTGTGTGTGTGTACACACACACATACACACACACACAATCAGCCTATAATAAAATATTTGTTGTATTAATGCAACTACTGTTTTATGAGCAGAGTAATCAGTTTAAATTCCTTCTCCAACTTCAATTCCATGTGATTTAACACAGCAGCCATAGCATTAGATGCCCACATTTGCAATGTCTTGTCTTTAGCTTCCCGCTCTCTCAAAATGGATCAAAGATGAAACATTGGCATAATAATAATTGTTGATGATGGGAATGAAATTATCTTACAATAACTATCTCTGCTTGTCAGAAGCCTACTTACATATTGAAATATTATTACTTGTAATAGCAATTTTCAGTTGTTGAGTTTGGAAGAGAAATGGATCTACCCAACTACAGTGGTAGTTTCTAGCTACACAGGGGACTTCTTAGGCCTGGAGAAACACATAAGATTGTAAATTTAAAAACAAACAAATATTGAACCCAACTGCAAAACCACACTGTGAGATTCAGGACCTATTAATTTTATTACATTTATAATTCATTTCCCCATCCTTCGTCCCTAGACCCAGTGCTTTTTTTGGGTAGAAATTTGACTCAAGAATTTTGACTCAAGAAAATCACCATTTTATAGTTCAAATTGGGAAAAATAAATACAGTAAATGGACAAAAGTACAAAGATTCCCAAAATGTTTAGGGGTATGCGTACCCCCCAGGAAAAAAGCACTGCCTAGACCTTAGGGTGAGTTACAATGGAGAAAGTAAATACAACAATCATTATTAAAATTGCTATGGACTATTGTGGGCAGATAAGAAAAGACTAGAATAACTCATCTCATTGTCTGGAGAAGGATCTCTGGGTTCACTCTGAATGCTAAAGAGAGGAATGTCTGCCTTTGTTCTTCCTTTTGTGAGGTGAGTAGGAATGGACATGCAGCTGTCAGTACCAGATTTAGGGTGCTGCAGAGGGGTACAAAGTAGTAGTAGTAGTAGCAGTAAAAGGTAAAGGGACCCCTGACCATTAGGTCCAGTCGCAGACGACTCTGGGGTTGCGGTGCTCATCTCGCTTTACTGGCTAAGGGAGCTGGCGTACAGCTTCCGGGTCATGTGGCCAGCATGGCTAAGCTGCTTCTGGTGAACCAGAGCAGCACACAGAAATGGTGTGGTACCTATTGTACTTTGACATGCTTTCGAACTGCTAGGTTGGCAGGAGCAGGGACTGAGCAATGGGAGCTCACCCCGTCACAGGGATTTGAACTGCCGGCCTTCTGATCGTCAAGCCCTAGGCTCTGTGGTTTAACCCACAGCGTCACCCCCATCCCAGTAGTAGTAGTAGTAATACCTATATTCATACAGGTAAACTATACCAAAAGGAATTATTATGAAAATTTGGAGGAAGTGCCAAATGTCCTCTCTCAGGGCACCATATTACCAAAATCCACCCCTGCAGTTGTCAAGTCACAACTATGCTATAATCCTAGATTAATCCATGGTTTGTTATGAGCAGCTGTCACTTTCACCCTGGGACAGAGAAGATAAAATAAGGGTGAAAAGAACACAAAGTCAGGAAGGACTGAATGAGTCTAGAAATTGAATACTCCATGGCTCAGCTTCTCTTGGTCATAGATTTAAAATCTCAATTGAAATGCAGGGGTAGGGACGGATGAAGGGGGAGAAGGAGGGGTTGGCCTGCTTTTGCCCTTAACAGCTTAGTATCCTCCAGGAGAGCACTGTGATAAGTGGGATGTGCATCATGAAGTTAAAAATAGCACCTCCCATGCTATACTTAGCTAATATACTCAATATATATGACCAACTATATACCAATAAACCAGGTCTGCAGCTCTGCAGCTAGACAGCACAGCAGGAGAATATTACAAGCAGATGGGAAAATAT
This sequence comes from Podarcis vaucheri, assembly GCF_965113315.1. Lineage (NCBI taxonomy): Eukaryota > Metazoa > Chordata > Lepidosauria > Squamata > Lacertidae > Podarcis > Podarcis vaucheri. Next base: position 54,230,518 of record NC_138761.1, read on the forward strand.
CATCTGTGGGCCCCAAACAACTTTATATGACTCATGATCCAGGCTGGTTAAAGCATAAGGAGCTGCACTTCTGTTAGGGGGCTGAGGACATGCTACAATATTTGTTGCAGGTCCTCACTTGTCATCACCATTTACTAATAGTAAACTCAATTCATTGAGTGCAGGTCCTTATGCAGCCAAAATGGCACCATCCACACCCACAGGGGGGATGTACTCTATCAGCAAGATTGAAGAACCCTAAAATGTGCAGGTGTACAGAAGAAGAAGAAGAAGAAGAAGAAGAAGAAGAAGAAGAAGAAGAAGAGTTGTTGTTGTTGTTGTTGTTTGGATTTGATATCCCGCTTTATCACTACCCTAAGGAGTCTCAAAGCGGCTAACAATCTCCTTTTCCCTTCCTCCCCCACAACAAACACTCTGTGAGGTGAGTGGGGCTGAGAGACTTCAGAGAAGTGAGACTAGCCCAAGGTCACCCAGCAGCTACATGTGGAGGAGTGGGGAGCGAACCAGATTACGAGTCTACCTCTCTTAACCACTACACGGCACTGGCTCTCAAAGTACTCAAAAGTACTCAAAGCAGCCCAATGAGGGTTGAGCATGAGACGCTGAATGTCTGGCGTATGTTGTGCTGGGGAGAAAAAGCTGGCAGGGAACAGGAATAGAATGCTGTATCCTGGAGGATGACATTAGTGACTGGTTGGGAGTCTGAAAAGAAACAGGGGAGTGGAGAGGCCTATGGGACACTAAGTGTGGTTGAGTTAAGGAATGTTGAAGGTATAGTTTGAGGGAAAGGGGCAGGAGAATGATCTGCCAGATCCCTAACTACTGAGGCTGTCCTAGAGAGAGATTTGTGGTCAGGGAGCAGTATGCTATAAAATTCAAAAACAAACAAACCTCTCCTCCCCATGCAATATGGAAAGGTTTCAGGAATGGAGAAGGAGGCAGTTAAATACAGCAACATGACATTTTGCCCCTTGAGGTTGTACTACATCTTGAATATTTTTCTGAAGGTCAAGTCAGTTTCTTTCAAGTACAACTAGCCTAAGACATTTATACCCTGGGTAAACCCTGAACTTATTATAAGAAAATACCTTATTTTTAAAAAGTGCTTAAAATGAATTTCTGAATCTCTATCTACTAACAGAATCCCATTCCCAAGAATAGCACTGATCAATCAAAACCTGTTGGTTCATAGTCCTAAGAAATGCAAGATATAAAATCTATTTTTACTCAAGAATCCAAATTTCATTCTTAAAAAACCACACTTTAATCTACTAAATCTGCAAGCCTATATGTGAATCTGTCTTGGGACATGCATACCTGGGGAAATTTCCCATTGAACTTAATGATAATTATTTCTTGGTAGGATTGTGCAGTAAATAAGGTGTTTGTACTTCCCTACAGTTGTGGTTAACACACAAACCTGCGGGGGGGGGGGCTTTAGCTTCCTTTTTATATACACAAAGACCTCTAGACTATACAGAAAGAGTCATTCTGTGGCCTACTACTGCTCAACAAGAGGGTTTTTGCCATTAGAGATGTACCAAATGCTTACTCCCACAACAGACAGGCACATTATATAAAATTATAGTAGAATTATAATTTACAAATATAAAATAATCATGTCAATGTCAGAGTACAGATATAAAAGATTAGTGAAGTGGAACATGAAAGAGGAGCTTTCAATATCAATGAACAGAAAGCACTACTGAGATTAGAGTAGGAAAGATCAGGAAGATGGGTCTCTGGTGGCAAGGACAGGGCAATTTTACTTTATTAAACAAGCCAACGCATGTGGAAACTCAATGGTCAAAGCAGTGAATAAAGGTGACTTTCATGCTCATGTTCAGGAATCCAAGGATGCTCGGATGTACAAAAATGACTTGTACATACAAACTGGATCATTTCAAAAGGGGAAGCTGTGGGCCCTGACTCAAATATGTACGCTTAAAGCTGTCATGGCTGCCGGCATTCAGCTCAGTCAGACACCTCATAATTATGCTACTCGGCTGTTTTCTAGAAGAAGGAGGAACTAAGTCCAAGAAGAGGGAATGGGCTTCAGCCTTCCTCCTACCTTCAAGGATTTTGAAGAGAGCAATCACAGTTTCAGCGCTGGATCCAGGGAGCACTTATAAGCACAGCACCTATCTGAATGTGTGTTTTCTCATCCAGCAAGTGATGTTTACTTATGCTGCCTGATTGGAACAGGGAATTAACATGAAAAACCAAAATGTACTGTACTGGAATAGAAGGCTGCTGCTCTAAAAACACACACACCAAAACACTTTTGAAAAATTATCTAGTTCAATATATCTCTATGATCAAATTTATTAGAGTTATACAGAAATGTGACATCAGAAGTCACATTAATCTGTATGTGCCATATGTAGGAATTGTCCCACTTAAACTTAATCCATTCTTCCTACTGCTGAAAATAAATGCATAATTCACCCTTGTGCCACAAATTATTCTAAGAATTCTAATATATTATGTCACAACAAATGAAAATGACTCAAATATCATCCTGTTCTGTACTGTGATTTTAAGAATGTGTTCCTCAATACGGAAATACAAAGGAGCATTTTGTGTATACTTATCACAGACAACAATTTCCTGTTTCTTTTCCTGAGAAATGTCTAATGGGAAATTAAAGATTTTAATCATGGCATTATGACAATTGCTTTTACAAAGCATATCACCAACATTTATTTAATCGCCATTTTCAGAAGCACATTTCTATTGTGATAGATAATATCATGTATTACATAAAAAGTTTGGATACAAGCTTTCCGATACGACAGCCTATGGAACAACAAAAAAGGAGCTCTTTCTATATTTCCCATTCCACATAAGTTCTGTTATCTCAAAGTTTTGCTCGTTTTTGGTGGTTTTATTGAGGAACTAAACAGAGAAAACACATACATACCACAAAACCCAAACAGCTGCTTTTGTTAGAGAAAAGCCATTTCAGGAGAGGGCAATTTGGAGTGAAGATGTTGTTAGGGGGGAGGGATGCTTCATTCTTTCCCTATGACCTTCTGACGCAACTCTTCTATTAATTCATTCCAGCCCTGAAGTTAGATTCTCCATTGGTGCCATTTTATCTACATCTACTAAAAGGAGCCGGTGTGATGTAGTGTTGGAATGCCGGACCATGTCCTGGGAGACCAGGGTTCAAATCTCCACTTAGACATGAAGCTCACCAGATGGCCTTGGGCAAATCACTCACTCTCAGCCTAACCTACCTCACAGAGTTGTTGTGAGGATAAAATGGGAAGAGAAGAACTATGTATGCCAACTTGAGCTCCTTAGAGTAAAGGTAGGATGTAAATGTGAAAAAGTTGCTATTTGTAATGCTGTAGTAAGGTGTGGTGATTCAAAAGGGGCTGTTCACATAGGAAAAGGGTGCAAATGTTAAGTATTCTTTGTAACAAATTTTGCAAGGCAGCAAAGGAAGATATTGGCCAGCACTGTGAACTGGCTGAGAGCACTTATATAATATTGGCCCAGTCACTTTCCTTCCTTCATTATGCCGTTGGCTTCCCTAGTTCCTAGTTCTCTACTCAGTGATGACAAACTCTTTCTATATGATTTGTCTGCTCCCGGCTTTAGTAGAGTTTCAGCAGAACTAACTCACTTTCCACTTGACCATGCTTAAGACTTCAAGATGCCTTTACTTCTCATCACTGGCTAAAGGATATTCTTATTGGAGCAGCTGTAGGTTACCATGCAACCAGTGCATGTCAATTCCTGTTAGGTTGTGTAACATACATTCAGTCATAAGGGAAAATTCAGCTGTTGGTCTTCTTAATTATCCTGGGTGGAATGCTGTTGCACATGGCTGTTCATGCCTTCAACAAGTACAGCAACAGCTGGGTATGACACTCCACACTGAGCTGTCAAAATAGCATTCATTCTCATTAATTTTCAACATTTGTCAGCTGCAGCTCTCTACTGAAAGTGGTACTTGGAGTGGTATACAAGCTTCAACACATATATAATAAAATGTGAGAAGAAGGATCTAGATCAAGGGAAGCATCTAGATCAAGGGAAGTAATAGTGCCACTGTATTCTGCTCTGGTCAGACCACACCTGGAGTACTGTGTCCAGTTCTGGGCACCACAATTCAAGAAGGACACTGACAAACTGGAACGTGTCCAGAGGAGGGCAACCAAAATGGTCAAAGGCCTGGAAACGATGCCTTATGAGGAACGGCTAAGGGAGCTGGGCATGTTTAGCCTGGAGAAGAGGAGGTTAAGGGGTGATATGATAGCCATGTTCAAATATATAAAAGGATGTCACATAGAGGAGGGAGAAAGGTTGTTTTCTACTGCTCCAGAGAAGCGGACACGGAGCAATGGATCCAAACTACAAGAAAGAAGATTCCACCTAAACATTAGGAAGAACTTCCTGACAGTAAGAGCTGTTCGACAGTGGAATTTGCTGCCAAGGAGTGTGGTGGAGTCTCCTACTTTGGAGGTCTTTAAGCAGAGGCTTGACAACCATATGTCAGGAGTGCTCTGATGGTGTTTCCTGCTTGGCAGGGGGTTGGACTCGATGGCCCTTGTGGTCTCTTCCAACTCTATGATTCTATGATTCTATGATTCTAAGGGATGACCCAAAATGATCTAGATTCTAGCCAGCAGAACATAAATAACAGTCTTCAAGACCCTTAGGTGGAAAATATGAGAGAATGAAGCTGTCCTGTTCCCAGACACATGTACCACTTAGTATGCACCACTCTCAGTGTGTTCTATGGCAGGAGAAGCTGGTCACTTTCCCATTGGCATTATAGTGTGGGGTGGATCTAGGTAAAGGTAAAGGTTACCCTAACCATTAGGTCCAGTCTTGGCTGACTCTGGGGTTGCGGCACTCATCTCGCTTTATTGGCCGAGGGAGCCAGCGTACAGCTTCCGGGTCATGTGGCCAGCATGACTAAGCCACTTCTGGTGAACCAGAGCAGGGCACGGAAACGCCTTTTACCTTCCCGCTGGAGCGGTACCTATTTATCTACTTGCACTGTGTTGCTTGTGAACTGCTAGGTTGGCAGGAGCAGGGACCGAGCAACGGGAGCTCACCCCGTCACGGGGATTCAAACCGTTGACCTTCTGATCAGCAAGTCCTAGGCTCTGTGGTTTAACCCACAGCGCCACCTGCATCCCTGTGGGGTGGATCTAGGATTCTCATTATTGGAGTTCTACTCCCAGGACATCTGCTGGAAGAAGGGGGAGAAGGTAATATTCTCCAGCCCCTGCTGCAGCTCTCTGAAAAGTTGCTCCATGGTAGGATGATCCTCTGAAATGCATTGTTTTACCATTTTGTTAGGTTCTGCTCTTTATTGTGTATCTGGCTTAGAAATAATTTTAGTATGTTTTTCCCCAAATGATTTTTATGACCCTTTTTGTTCACTGCTTTCAGCAGCCAAGAAGTGAAACAGAAATGCTAAATAAATAAATAAAGACTATCAAGAACTTACACCTTCAAGTTAGTTTCTTTGGATTTAGTGGAGTGTACGTGTTATTGTTTTTATAGCCTCGGACTGAGTTTACACATGAAGTATTACAGTGGCATGGCAGACTCAAGCCCATGGGTAGGGTGGGGTGTGCAGGAGAAAGTTTAAAAAACAAAATACTTGGAATAGCTTCCAAGTTCAGTGAAAGTGCACATGTCCACAAATATGCGTATGAAAAATAAATAAATCCTGCCCTCCAAATGTCTGTAACATGGAAAAACAGGTTTGCTTGTGACATAATCACTTAACTGCAGTATGACAGCCAAAACTGCAGATACACGACATGAAAAGTTACCATATATAATTTTTTACTGCTGTGAAAACATTCAAAAGACTAAAATTTATGAGCCTTTCCTTCACTATCAATTGTGTTATTCTTCCTTTACAAAGTATAATTATATGTTGATCTAAATACTAACGTTGGTGTTTCTTTTGTTCAAACCTTAAGTCACTGGTATGATGTTCAGCCTATAAAAGCTAAAGGACCAAATTACGTTATGAAACCCCTCCGTTTATTACGAGCAGTCTGCTCACAAGTGCAGGCTAACCCCTTGACTCTTCCATGATTGCTTTGCATTAAATGCAAGCACCATGCATCCTTTTCAATAAAGAGAGGGTGGAAATTCCAATGTTTGTTAGGTTCTAGATCTGTTCCAAAACAATGACATGTATGTACAAGGCTTGATCTGTCTGAAAGTTGCTGCCACACAATTAAGCAAGCAGACACCAAACCACCAATTTCAGAAGCTGCATGAAACAACACCCTCATAGGAATATAATTGATGTGCTTTTGTTCTCCCCTAAAGGGCATTCTCCCATGTTTCCAGATTTGCAAGGGGCTGTGCTGTGCTAGCACACCCCCTGGTGGATTCCACTGAGAAACATGTAAGCAAGACTTTACATAGGGACTAGATTAGAGACTTAATAGTTTGCTTAAAAATAAGACCTTGGTTTTTCAGGATTCTCTAAGGAGTATATGCTACAGAAAGGATTACACTTGTTTCTAGGGTGTCATATTCTATATTTGAGACCCTAGGCCTCAGAAATTATAACAATCACCCTAAGGACATCCAGCTTGACTCAGATCAAGACTACTAGGTACTGTACCACTCATAGCTAGCTGCCTTATAAACACGGTCAGAGCATTAGTCCACCAAGCCCAGTACTATCTCTACTGTGGCTCTCCAGGGTTCCAGACAGGAATCTTTCACAATCTTAGCACTACCCAAAGACGCCAGAGATTCAACCTGGGGTCTCTTGCACAGAAAGCATGTGTAAGACCGTTGACCTATGTATGGCCCTTCCTCTTACTCCAGTTATTTATACAGCATTAATAGTTTGCCACAATAATACTTTGGGGCACAGAAGAGTTTGGCCGAGCAGCCTGTCAATCAGAGAGGCAGGTGTTTTATAAAATAGTCACAGAACAACACCTCCACCACATGTAGCATTCTGTCTTTCCGCAACTTCTTAATAGCCACCGTAAAAAAAAAGGAATGGCCACTTTAATAAACCTGACTTGGTTTATACTGAGTGTAGCATCAAACCAGCAACATAACTCCTCCCTTTTCTTCCTAGCCAATTTTATTACCTTAAACCTTAGCTGAAAAATGGCTATCAATTATTCTGTGAGGCTTCAGTAAATAACATTTATGAAAGGCATTGTCATGCAGACACAGAAGGAGGAAGCATTTTGTTCAGATTGCTTTTCAGTTGGGAAGATCAGGAGACAGCAGCTTTACAGCAGCAAGATTATGAGTGGGTTGTATAGGTCATACCATATTTTGGGGGAGAGAAAACATAGAGGCTTTAAAAAAAAGTTTACTGGACCTGTGCTTTTTATTTATTCCTGCATCTCCAGAGTCTAGAGCCTTCTCATTTCTGGCCCTGACAGTTCACAAGATTGCAGAGATAAAAAAAAAGGAGGAGAGGGAGACTTCTCACTGAAAAAGAACAGATAGCAAAAGTATAAATTTTCAATCCATTTTTATCTGATCCACATATTAGCCAAAAAAAACCCTCCCCTCTCCCCCCTGCCTGTGGTATATAAGAGATTTGAGTGAAACTGCTGACATGTATGGAATGTTAGAAGTAGTCCCAGAGGAGATTAGTGGACAGATTACTGGTCCAAAGGTTAAAGGTTGAAAATAAATGTCATTTATTCTGCAGCTTACAGTCTTTTACATAGCTGGACAGAAAAGGAGCTTATCTTAAAATTTGTATATTTACAAAATACTGCATTTTGTACAAAATTTAATTAATTAACTACCTTTGTAGGCAGAAAAAATGAGAACCAACACTTAAAATGTTTGAAATGAAGATAATACATTGTTTTTGCTGCTGACTCCATGTGCTCTGTCTGAGTTGCCAAAATACTATCCAAGGCGCACACCAGATGAATGGAGGATCTATATTATTTGATATAAATACTATCCTGGAATTTCTGTTACTTCCTTCCCTCTATTAACTGCTCTCAAGGACTAGAAAAATCAGAGTTTTCTGTGAGTGGCCTGGTTTGCATGTAACAGTACATGCAAAACCATGGCTCCAAATGAACACATGAGCGTGTGGCTACTTACAGTAAATAAGTCCATCTACAGTCACACTGTGGCTATGCTAGTTTGGGTTACATCTGAATCAAGGCTTGTGGTTTATCTCACTCCAGACAAACCAAAAGCTGCAACTAAGGTATGTTCTTGTGTTTACAGCTTGTAGTTCATCTGGAGTAGACAAATCACAAGCTAAGCCAAATCATGGTTTAGCACAGCAACAGAATGGTTAGGGGAAGGAGTGAAGCAGCCTCAGTTTTTATTCTGAGTGCCTGCATTCACGTGTAATTATGGTCTGCCTTAGTGTTACATATGAACTGGACCACTATTTGTAATCTCATCAACACAGGCCTAAATCTAGAGATTCCCTTCCACCATCAGAAATAAGCTTTTTCCTCTTGAGTAGCTTGTACAAGGAAATTAAACATATCCAAGTAATAGGTTTGTACATGCATCAGCCTTTTTGCACCAAACTGCACAAGCAGATTTCTTTCTTTCTTATTCCTTGATTCCATGAGAATGAGAGCTGGTTCCACCATTAGGTATGGTCAGATTCTGGAGTACCATAAAAGGGCAGCAAACAAACAGTTATTTTGGAAAAATGACAACCACTGAGCACTATTGCACTCAAATTGTGCTTTCAGGCTTCCTATAAGCATTTAATTGACCACTGCAAGAACAGGATGTTGGACTAGACTGACCTTGGGCTTGGATCTAGCAGAGCTCTTCTTATGGTCTTATGACTAAAATAATGACGTATCAGTGTAGCATGTGAACATGGAAGGAGGAGGAAGCTGAATGATAAAGCAGACACTGATGCATGCTCTTAAAGTTTTACAGTGTACTGCACTACATGTCTACTTCAGATGTAGACCCCATTGAGTTCAGTGGAATCTACTTCCAGATAAGAGGTGGGTGTAATATTGCAGTCTTGTGTATTTTATTTTAAAATGCAGTCCTAGGCAAAAGCCTTAAAAAAAATCAACTGCAGGTAAGAAGGTTTCTTTAAAAATGCAGCATCTTATCTATCAATGATTTTATTAGTCATTCAAAAAGAATGATACATATAGAGTATTTGAATTATTTTAAGGAAAAATCAAACTGACAATGAGGGAAGAAATATGAAACTGGGAACTGAGGTATCAGAATTCCTTAAAAAAGAAGAAGCTTACCATCATATCCAATTAAGACTGTGATATATATATATTTACCTGGGAGTAAACTCCATTGATTCAATAAGATGACTTCTGAGTAGACATGTATAGAATTGTGCTGTAAATGTTTTATCCCTTATCTACTAGCCTGCCTTGATTTTAAAATGTAAATGTTGTATGTGACTAAATTTATGATAGTATGTTCTTAAAATATCAGAAATTATCTTTATGAATATAAAATATAAACATGACACTGTATTTTAATACTTCGTTGGAAGCCGCCCAGAGTGGCTGGGGAAACCCAGCCAGATGAGCGGGGTATAAATAATAAATTATTATTTTTATTATTTCCCATAGTGTTCTAGTATTGAATTCAGATACATGGCAACATGTATCTTACTACAACATACTAGAAACACAAATTAAATGGTATATTCGAAAGAAAAAGGCAAAACATTCAGCTGCAGCTGAACAGAATTCTACACTTTCCAAAAGTCTCCTCCATTTCACACTGAAATAAATGTCAGATAACATCTCACAGTAACATTACCTCCAATACACAGCAAATATTGCTGTGTTTATTTTTCTAGCATTCCATCTCCTAGCTGTAAAAATAGTTTGCAGTACAAATGAAAGCTCCAAGTACTTTGAAACAGTTGCATTGCTCTAGCCGGCAAAAATGTAGGCAGTAAGGAGGGAGGCATTCATCTCCTGTAGATGGAGTCTGGTAAAAGAGCACCAAAATGAATAGAGCATGCTGATCATCTGGGAATTCAGAACCTAGAGTGATTAATTAGGCCTTATTTTGTCTTGAATAGATTTACTAAGCTATTTTCAACTCGCCACACTGTTTGTAATTACCAAAAATCACACCTCCATTGGCTGGCCTGAGTTACCTCATGCATGAACAACAATTTGATTGAGCGCTCTTTTTAGTATTTCATTCGGCATTGTAATTAGCCATAATCATAGACTTCCTGGGTGCATGAGAATGTGCAAACGACCAATTCACAACCCTATCCTATTTGAATATGAATCTTCTCACTAAGCGGCAATTTAAGAAAGGGAAACAAAAAGCGGTTTTCTCTAGGGAATTTTGCAAAGCAGTCCTGATTTAATTCTTTCTCTTTCTTTCTCTCACTCTTTATTTTTTTTTTAAAAAAAGTTCCCATTTCAAGCATTTGGATTCTGTTTGCTAAAACAAGGCTTGCTTAATGAAGACAATGGCTTATTATTTCTTGAAGTGGCACAACAGGACCCAAGCCTTACAAGCCCAGTTCTTTCAGCTTCTGCCAAGGACACAAGAAACAAAGGAGCCAGCAGTAACAGGAGGCAAATAGAACTCTTTGCTTTCGGCTATAGTTTGGGAACACTGTCCCTGGAGCAAGACCTGGGTCTCTTACTATTCTAGAACTTGGGCATTTTTCCTGTGAATGAGTCATGCACTGTCGAAAACAATCGCCACAGCGGGGACTTCAAAAGCGGGGGGGGGGGGCATTACTGGTGCCATCAGAAGCACATTCATAGTGAGCCATCTAATGGTGACAAAGTCTCCCCCTCCTTTAATATTTCTTATCAAAGCTCCAGCGGGAGAGACTTAAAAACAAGCACTGAAAGGAATCCAGATAAATCCTTTGCCAAAGCAGAGGAAATTAGGTGAGAAAATATGAGTTTTGAAGAACAATGACCTGAGCTGGATCCCACTTTAATATCTGAATGTGTTTTACAACCACTTGGATTAAGAATAGAAAGTCTTAGTGGCACATTAAATGTCAGGTATGGAGAATTTTTATTTAAATAATCACATATATTTTAAGACCTTTGTCGTTTAAAAGGTAAATGTTTACTTTTAATAATGTGTTTCTAAAAAGAAAAAGCTAAAAAGAGACAGCTAATATAGGAGTTTTAAAAATATTAACCACTGAAATATGGAAAACATGCACCACAAAATCAATATTAATTGTGATTAGTTTGATAGCCTTCATCTTTTCTAAAAGAGTCCTATTTACAAACATCAGGTATAGACCCGGATAATTATGTTTAACCTCAGAATTGTATCTATAATTGTTTTTAAAAGAAAAAGAAAGAAAGAAAATCTGCTCCCATCATATTTAGGATCCAAAAAAATAGATAAAATTATGAGTATTCTTCTCTTCATTTTTACATATTATGAAGCCTACATATAATCCTCATGTAGCTGACAATGTCAGTGAGCTGGCTTTCCTGAATTCTGAAGGGATACTTCCCCACTAATATTTTAAACAGTCTTGGGACAGGAATAAAAAGATGATGCATTCACAGTAGTCTTTGGTTAGATTGGAAAATCTCTTAAGCCTGGAGTATTTTTACACTTAACACTATACCAAGCATATCAGAAATGTATATGTAAAAATGTCAAGTAACTACTTAATACCAATTACACACAGAGAGGGGGAAGAAACTGTATGTGATTTAACACAAGCTAAGTTCAACAGGTTGACTATCCTTAGCTTCATCAACTAGTGTCACTATAAGCTGCATTATTAGAATCATAGAATCATAGAGTTGGAAGAGACCACAAGGGCCATCGAGTCCAACCCCCTGCCAAGCAGGAAACACCATCAGAGCACTCCTGACATATGGTTGTCAAGCCTCTGCTTAAAGACCTCCAAAGTAGGAGACTCCACCACACTCCTTGGCAGCAAATTCCACTGTCAAACAGCTCTTACTGTCAGGAAGTTCTTCCTAATGTTTAGGTGGAATCTTCTTTCTTGTAGTTTGGATCCATTGCTCCGTGTCCGCTTCTCTGGAGCAGCAGAAAACAACCTTTCTCCCTCCTCTATGTGACATCCTTTTATATATTTGAACATGGCTATCATATCGCCCTTAACCTCCTCTTCTCTAGGCTAAACATGCCCAGCTCCCTTAGCCGTTCCTCATAAGGCATCGTTTCCAGGCCTTTGACCATTTTGGTTGCCCTCCTCTGGACACGTTCCAGTTTGTCAGTGTCCTTCTTGAACTGTGGTGCCCAGAACTGGACACAGTACTCCAGGTGAGGTCTGACCAGAGCAGAATACAGTGGCACTATTACTTCCCTTGATCTAGATGCTATACTCCTATTGATGCAGCCCAGAATTGCATTGGCTTTTTTAGCTGACGCGTCACACTGTTGACTCATGTCAAGTTTGTGGTCAACCAAGGCTCCTAGATCCTTTTCACATGTACTGCTCTCAAGCCAGGTGTCCCCCATCTTGTATTTGTGCCTCTCATTTTTTTTGCCCAAGTGCAATACTTTACATTTCTCCCTGTTAAAGTTTATCTTGTTTGTTTTGGCCCAGTTCTCTAATCTGTCAAGGTCGTTTTGAAGTGTGATCCTGTCCTCTGGGGTGTTAGCCACCCCTCCCAGTTTAGTGTCATCTGCAAATTTGATCAGGATGCCCTTGAGTCCATCATCCAAGTCGCTGATAAAGATGTTGAATAAGACCGGGCCCAAGACAGAACCCTGTGGCGCCCCACTAGTCACTCTTCTCCAGGATGAAGAGGAACCATTGATGAGCACCCTTTGGGTTCGGTCAGTCAGCCAGTTACAAATCCACTGAGTGGTAGCATAGTTAAGACCGCATTTTACCAGCTTCTTTACAAGAATATCATGGGGCACGTTGTCAAATGCCTTGCTGAAATCAAGGTAGGCTACATCCACTGCGTTCCCTTCATCTACCAGGCTTGTAATTCTGTCAAAAAACGAGATCAGGTTAGTCTGACATGACTTGTTTTTCAGAAATCCATGCAGACTATTGGTGATCACAGCATTCCTTTCTAGGTGCTCACAGACGGTTTGCTTAATGATCTGTTCCAGAATCTTCCCTGCTATTGATGTCAGACTGACTGGGCGATAATTATTTGGGTCCTCTCTTTCCCCCTTTTTCAAAATAGGGACAACATTTGCCCTCCTCCAGTCTGCCGGGACTTCGCCTGTTCTCCAGGAATTCTCAAAGATGACTGCCAGTGGTTCTGAGATCACATCTGCCAGTTCTTTTAATACTCTTGGATGCAGTTCATCTGGCCCTGGAGACTTGAATACATCTAAACTAGCCAAGTATTCTTGTACTATCTCCTTAGTTATTCTGGGCTGTGTTTCCTCTGCTGAATCATTTGCTCCAAATTCTTCAGGTCGGGCATTGTTTTCTTTATCGGAGAAGACTGAGGCAAAGAAGGCATGGAGGAGTTCAGCCCTTTCTGTGTCCCCTGTTTGCATTTCACCATCTTCTCCTCTGAGTGACCCCACTGTTTCTTTGTTCTTCCTTTTGCTACGGACATACCCATAAAAGCCTTTTTTGTTGCTTTTAACCTCTCTAGCAAGCCTGAGTTCATTCTGTGCTTTAGCTTTTCTAACTTTGTGTCTACATGTGCTAGCTATTTGTTTGAATTCCTCTTTGGTGGTTTCCCCCTTTTCCATTTTTTGTACACATCCTTTTTTAATCTTAACTCAATTAAAAGTTCTTTAGATAGCCACCCTGGCTTCTTTAGGCACCTTCCATGTTTCCGTCTCATTGGTATTGCCTGAAGTTGTACTTTTACTATCTCCCTCTTAACAAACTCCCAGCCATCATGAACTCCCTTTCCTTTTAGTATTACTGTCCATGGGATCTCACCCAGCACTTCCCTAAGTTTTATGAAGTCGGCTTTCTTAAAGTCAAGAAATTGAGTCCTAGTATGCTTGGCTGCTCCTTTCCGCTGTATAGTAAACTTCAGAAGAGCATGATCACTTGCGCCTAATGATCCTTCCACTTCTACCCCACTAACCAGGTCATCAACATTGGTTAGGACCAGATCTAAAATGGCTGTTCCTCTTGTTGCTTCTCCCACTTTCTGGACAATGAAGTTGTCTGCAAGGCCAGTGAGGAATCTGTTTGACCTTATGCTCTTGGCTGAGTTTGACATCCAACAAATATCCGGGTAATTGAAGTCCCCCATTACTACTATCTCCCTTCCTTTTGCATGCTTGGCCATCTGTTCCAGGAAGGCATCATCTATGTCCTCTGTTTGGCTTGGGGATCTATAGTAAACTCCCACAATGAGGTCTCTGTTATTCTTCTCTCCCTTAATTTTGACCCAAATGCTCTCACTTTGGCTTTGAGGTTCTAAATCTTGGATCTCTTCACAGGTATACACATATTAGTTCAATTGCGTTTCAAATAGCTTACAGTAAAAATATTTATCCATGAATACTCACACAATAAGGTAAGGTTAGCAAACAAGGTGGCATATCAAACAAATACTATGATATTTGTACTGCCAGTTTGTGTTTTTATATCTTCTTGTGGAATATATTAAAGAAATATGAACTGCAATTATATTAAAGGTAAAGGTAAAGGACCCCTGACAGTTAAGTCCAGTCGCGGACGACTCTGGGGTTGTGGTGCTCATCTCGCTTTACCGGCCGAGGGAGCCGACATTTGTCCGCAAACAGTTTTTCCGGGTCATGTGGCCAGCATGACTAAGCTGCTTCTGGCAAAACCAGAGTAGCGCATCGGTCCAATAATGTTTACCAATATATTTTCTTTCTTAAGGCCTCCTTCCGGAACTACTTCAATGCACTTGCATGTGCCCTTGAAGATGGTCCAAGTCCTAAACAGCTTTGGACCCAAGTGCTTACAACAGTGCCTCCCTCAGTATGAACCACCTCAGGCCCTATGACTGGCAGGGGAGGCCCTGTCGGGGACGCTGCTGTGGGGGCTACCCACTTGGCACTGACTCAAAATAGGGCCTTCTTGGGGAATTGTGAAATGCCCTCCTTGGTGAAGTGTACATGTCGCCCTCGTTAATAACATTTTGGAAGAATTCTAAAGCATTCCTGTTCACCCAGACATTGGATGACTGTTTCTGGCAAGCATGAAATGATTAGCTGTGAGGATATGTGGCTGTTTTTAAAATGTTTTTAGATATTCTTAATGTTTTTGTAATTGTAATTATTTTACTGCTTTGCTGTATGGTGTTCTGGGCTTTTTTTAGAAACAAGGGTGATGTAGAAAATACATACGTACATACTGTACATACATACAGTGTTACCTCGGGTTACATACGCTTCAGGTTACAGACCCAGAAATAGTACCTCGGGTTAAGAACTTTGCTTCAGGATGAGAACAGAAATTGTGCTCTGGCAGCGCAGCGGCAGCGGGAGGCCCCATTAACTAAAGTGGTGCTTTAGGTTAAGAACAGTTTCAGGTTAAGAACAGACCTCCAGAACGAATTAAGTACTTAACCCGAGGTACTACTGTACTAAGAAAGAGAGCCCAGTTGCGTGTGTTTCCCACATACTCACCCAGACTACCTGTCTTCCCTAGCACTCCAGTCTGCAAGCTAACTAAGAGTTAGCAATGGCTAGCTGAGAAGGTGGCGAGGGGTCTATTTAAGCTGCAGTTGTGCAGGAATGAGAGACAGATTTCATCCTTAGATTATACTAATATTCCATTTTCTAGCAATCAGACATGAAACAATCTGACACGTGACTCCTGAAAAGATGAAAATGTATTGTTGCATGCCACCCCAATCTCTGAGCAGCGAGAGATTCCAGGAGTTCCAGGCACCTACCCAGGGTTCGGTTTCCTTAGAATGAGGGATGGTGCAGACTGTGGTGTCATTCGGATATATAGTTTATTTACACATATATACAACCTGAGCCTAAGATGGAAGGGCTCATGGCATTGACACTCCAGAAGGTCTCAATTCTCCCATGATCACAGCCTTGGAATCAAACAGAAATCAAGCATGGCTCTCACTCTATGGCTTCTGCCTGCTTCTAGCCCTCATCTCACAACTGCCCTGGCTTTTGTCCTTTCCACTAACTACCAGGCAGGTGGGAAAGGGGAGCCCACCATTTGCTCTCTAGCACAGAGCAGCTTCCTTTGTTATACTGACAACCAGACTTAGGTGGTAACTACAACCCTTGCTTGGCTATCAACAATTGAATTCTCCATTAGATTTTAACCCTTACTGGATCCAGGAGCTAGAAGTGACTCAGGCATCATACAGACTAATCCCCCAAACTCACAACAGTATTAACAGTTACTAATTAATGTGTATCATATCAACAGATCTGAGATGCAACTGAGGAACAAATACGGCCTTTAACTTGTGAGAACACTACTCTCTGTCTGCTGCTGCTTTGATGAAAACTAAAACACAAAGTGTTGTATCCAGTTGTACCCTTCTACTCAAGGAAAGCTCTTTCATTCAGTGGAGGCTTCCACAAATGGAACAGGAGGTGATTTCTGCTGATTCACTATTACTCATTTGATTAAAGACCCTTTGGGAAAGCATGGGAGGTAACAAGGAGACAAGTGATACAGAAATTATCTCCTGCCTTCCTGTTCATGGAAGCTTGTGCTAGCACAAAGAGCCTGCCAAGAGTGAAAGGACACAAATGGAAACAGCCCACTATAGTTTCTAGCCAACAGACAACAGAGGCTTCAGTTCAAGTGAACTCCTGTAAAAATTAGTCTATATTTTAATCTAAATCCTGCAAAGAAGGAATCCAACATTAATTTAAAAACTAGTGTAGAGAAAAATGCCTCTTTGGGCTCATTAAGGTTATTAATTTGGACAGTTGGATTCCGCTTAACTGGGAAGAAATATCTTGATTATTCAACAACCTCTTGCTAACTATGCTTCATTCACTTTGGTGACTGAATTTAACAATTTTCTAACCTGTCCTCTGAGAGATTTGTTTAAGTGAGACAAGATTATTTTTCTTTCTTTTTTCTCTGGGATCAAAAGAGTGAGATCTTAAGAAAATGCAGAAAATGTAAAATTTAACTCCTCGTAATTGCTCGGAGAAGAGATATATCTTTTAGAATTACTACGAGGACCAAAAGATTGTTAGAAAAAATATAATTTCATAACGGTATCTATAATAAATGCATATGCTGCAATAACTTTCATATGGTATCATGAACATTTAGTCAAACAAGGACGCTGACTGAAGACATTTGGGTAACCTTGTATTGCCCTAGAACTCAATTTTCTTCCATAGGGTTCAAAGTACTTTTTTGCACATTCTTGACTGAGGTTCCTATTTTATGTTTAGCCATTCACGTCTCAGTCCTTGAGCTGAGATTGCATACTTTGGTCTAGGGTTTGATTCATTTATACCTTTTCATAGCCATACAACTTTTTATATATTTGTGTGCAGTGTGAAAGTGTTTGAAAAGTTCTGATGTTGTATAGCTGTCAGACTTCACAATAACTTCATAGTCTTTTAAGCAAAATGATATTGTTCTATTGTTGTACCTAATCATATTCCAGAAATACTCGAATCTTCAGGTTTTGATGTCTAGATTTTATTCAACTATGTTCCATGAATTGTCAAAAATGCTGCTCAAAATTGTTGGCTTATTTCATTTGCAAATTGCGAGCATTTATAAGCTGTATTACAAGCTTGCTAAAATTGCTTTGCTTTAGTCAAGTTCATCTTTAAAGCTAAGCCTCTGCTTACTTCAATTTAATTCTTGGATGTGTTCCACACTAGACATAATGTTGTTGCTGATGTTGTTGTTTTAAATCAGCTGGGTTAAGCAGATGTCATCATTAAAAGTATCACTGACATGACTATTCAGAATCTGAATTTGCAGAATTTAATTAATGTGCAATGCAGCATGATGTAAATGTCAAAGTTCTTATTACATTCATTTACTTTGTCACTGATTCAACTATATAAAATTTTGTGCTTGTGTGTTATCATTCTACATGCACTGAAGTATAAACATCCGTGCACCTGATTTGTATGGATTCTCTAATGACTAATTAATTTACATTGATGTACAATTTACAGACTACTGAAAAGTGAATTCATGAATTGAAAGATTCTGGATCAACTCTTTGGGGCAGGGAGATTACTTTTCACCAAAATAGAATCATTTATCTTCTTCCAATACCAGTATAAAGAATTTTTGAGATACTTTATGCACTTGCAATAATCCTCTTTTAATGTTATTTTCTTTATGTCTCTGTTGCAGCATTCTAGTACACTGAGTTAGATTCCCTTAATTTCCTCTCCCCACATATGACATTATACTTGCTACATTATAATGGATGAACTGTAAATATAATGGTAATACATTTTCATTGAATCTTGGGAATAATGAATGGGCATCTTAGAAATGGATGAAAGTACTGTAATTGCTTCTAAGCCTGCCTTTCCCTTAGTGGATTGTATCTGAATCGCTTGAAGTGTGTTGGTTAGTATTTTTGTGAAAATCTTATATATAACTGGTAAATGACTTATTGATCTAAACTTCTGAAAGTGACTTTTGTTCCATTCCTTGAACAAAAGTATGATGGCACAATTCAATTTTTGAACTATTTTTTGCTTAATGCATTTTGGGAATGGCAACCGCCATGTCTCCAATAGTCCATATGTCAAAAGTCAAGCAGGAAAAAGGCAGGTCAGGAAGGACCTTGAAGCATCACAGCTAGAACAACATATGCATTAGGCACTTTATGGATAAAGCAAAGTTAAATTCAGGTGCTAGTCATTCAAAAGTATATCACTTGCTGGCTCTAGCTACTTTGAATGTTAGAATACAGGGCACCACCAAATACATATAAAGAATATATATAGTCCTGCTATAATCCCAAAGAATATATATAGTCCTGCTATAATCCCAGCAGAGCTGTCCCTAACTTACCTATCCCTAACTTACCTATGGCTGTGGGGCTAAGTGCACACAGTGGTAGCACAATGTTTGCTGGGTTCCTGAAGTTGTTGTTGTTGTATTAATGTTGAATGGTCTATGTGAAGGGACCAGTGGCCAGGTAAAAACAGTATTTTAAATTAGATGCAAAGTTTTCTGCACAACACAGAGTTCCTCCTGCTACCCATATGTCACACAAATCAGCTCTTAATGCAAGCCCAGACATTAAGTACAGTAGCAAAAATCACACTCAGACACTGAGAGAGACAGCTTGTTGCATTGCACACAGTACCACCTAATAGCAGCCACATAACTTGCAACGTGACCTCCATGTTTCCTATTAACTAAACATGACCTCTGGTCCAGTTATGTGCTTCTAGCTGGAAAGAGAAGTATCACAGCAATCCCATGCAAGTGACATTATTGATTTAGGAGATATCAAACATAACTTTTAGGGGGGAATGTTCATTGAACATTAGTGATCATTATTGTTACCAACCATTTTATATTTCTGGCCACAGACCGTTTTGCAACACTTTGTGAAAAAATAATACAAAAAAACTCCTTAAACAGGGTACACTTCCCTGCCCATGAATAATATCCTTTTTAAAAAAAAATCACCCACAGAAACAGGGCAGACTCATGACACTTTAATTAGAGCATTTAATTTGAATATGTACTTAATTAAAATATAACTTGTTAATTCATTAGCCTTGGGTTATAACTGTGATACCAATTTTCAAGCATCTAATATGTCCTCCAGCACATAATTTATTTCATTACACTAAAGAAGTTTTTAGTGATTATGCCTTAAAATTATTGCAAACACATTTCTTGTTTGATACTGCAACAAATTAGAAGAAAGAAATGACTGATCAGATACCCTGCTATACAACTATGCAGAAATATAAAAAGATGAACATGTACAGTTTTTGTCAAGGATTGTTAGATGGTTGTTGAATGTAGAGATTACCTTAATCAATCCTTCAGTTGTTTTCTTTGTAATACTGCAGTAACGTTATGCTATGTTTAACATCACATAAAGAATCTGACATACTAATAGCAAATATTACAACAATATAAAACCACAAAACCATACAGTCAAATCATAAAAAATTAAAAACAGGTTAAAAGCAAAATAATTAAAAACAAACCTCAAACATCAGTAGACCATTGTGGGGGATGTGCTGCTAATTGCATGAATAGGAGGAACAGAAAAGTTTTCATTTTAAAATTTGACATGGAAGGCATCTGCAGAGTCTCTACTGTCAGGGTGTTCCACAGGTTGTAGAATCACAGAATTGTAGAGGTGGAAGGGACCCTGAGGGTCATCTAATTCAACACCCTGCAATGAAGTAACTGCCCACAGAACATTGCACCACCAATGTTCTGGTTAACAGCCAGACACACGGACCTATTGCACCACAGGGTGATGACACTAAAGGCTCAGTTTCTCATTGTGGACAAGTGAACCTCACCAATTTGGGAAACAAATGTGCATGTGTGTGCGTGTGTGTGTGCACACGCGCACGCACACACACATGCATGCTTCTGCACTCGGAGCATAATTAAGTTGCAAAATGGGATGGTAACTGGCAGCTGGAATATTTTATACAAGAATCAGACTATGATTACAAGCTGAAACCTCCATGCTCAGAGGCAGTATACTTGTAAGTACCAGAAGCTGGGGACAAAACCAAGGAGGGTGTCTATTGCCTTTATGTTGTAATTGTGAGCTTCTGAGAAACATTTGAATGGTCCACGTTGGAAACAGAATGATGGACCCTTGGTGTGATTCAGCAAGGCAGTGCTTACATTCTGATGCCTGCCCAGCAAATTGCTTCACAGCAAGGAAGCAATGCACCAATCAACGTTTTTTTGTACATTCCTAGGAAACCAGAGGTGAATTGCACTTATCTTTTTGAACAGCAGTAGTTTAATGTAGCTATAATGTCTGTAGTAAAGCCCTTCACTTTGCCACAACAGTGGGAAGCAAACCATTGCTATCCCTTTCGGCCTTGTTCTCAGGCTGAGAATAAAACAGTGAATATTTCATTTTCTGACTGGGGGAATATGGGCCAGACTCCCTTTCTAAAGAGGGATTCTAATCCCATCTTGCTCATGAAGACAGAGGTAGTTTGACTCTGTCTCTCTCAAGCAACAGCAGCGGCAAACTCTGTGGTACTTACAGCATTAATTTAAAGATGCACTGCCAGCACTAATTATGTAGTCTTGTACATACTATGGCACCTGCTTACACTCTCAACCCTGGTCAAATGCATCAGCAGCTGTAATTCCAGCAATAAAGTGCCAGTCCAAATGTCCTATATGAATGATGAAGAGTTCAAGGATAGGCAAAAGAAAAGTTGCCATGAAATGGTGAGAATCAATGTGGCCTAGTCAGTGATAATGGATTCTCTTGCTAATTGTGCTTTCACAAGTCTGAAAGTGCAAAGTAGGATGCTACAGTCATTGTTTTATGAACTCGGGGGGGGGGTGAGAAGAACGAGGGACAACAGCCTTTCCATGCTTTTCCCTGGTATCCACGAAAATGAATTTAACACATAATCCTGGGGGACCACTCCAACATCAGGACAACACAGACTAAGACTCTCGAGAGGCTAAATGATGATGCTGTCTCCTAAAAACTACTGCACTTCGGGTTGCCTGGTAGCAGTGCTGGCACAAAACATTTTGCTGTCTGAAGCACAGCCCAAATGGTGCCCCTGCCACTTTAAAAAGGCTTGCTACACTATTTAGACACCAATTTCTTCCTTCATCTCTACCCGGCCATGATCTTGTGTGGAAGGGCCAACCCTGCCCAATAATAAAGATAGTATTGTATCTAAGTGAATGTATTCATTTGAAGTCAACATACCTGCCCAGTTTCTTCTTTACTAAGCTACACTTAAAAGAGCATTTGGAAATTATCATTGCCCAAGAGAATAGGGTCTGGATATCTACTGTTGTATAATACAACACTATGACTGTAGACTGCAACAATATAGAAGCAGTTATGGTATCACATTTCTCCTACATGCCTTTAGAAGAGACACAATGTGGCTGATTAAAATCTGTTGTATGTATGAACACCAGGAGAGCATAGGGTGATTAAAAAATATAAGCAGTATGAGATTAAAGTGATCTGGGAAGTCATTCTTCCGCTAATAGTGTCACATCAGAATAGACAGTTTTGCACCAGCGCAAATGAAAACATCAAACACACATTGATTTTCCTGATGGTCACATTGTCAATTTCATTTGGTTTGCTACCTGCCAAACTGCTTTCTTTCTTTGTAGCCCTTGAGTAAAAGGAAGGGGGATGATTGCTGATAGGACAGAGACCAAGCCATTCATTATGTTTCTAATTGGGACAGGTCTTTGGATTCACCTCCAAGGCAGAATCGAAAAATTTATCAAAGCTCCATAGGTAGCACTGAAGAGAAATTTACTTCCTGACAAGCAGCAAGCAGCTCTTTCAAGACTGATGCTTCCGTGTGCGGTTTAAAGATTAGAGTGCAACAAGCTCAGACACTTGTAGATGGCAGCCTTTGTAGCTGGGGGAGAAAAGGCTATCAGGTCTGAAGCACACTGCGGTAACAAGATGTCGCCCCAATGCTACCAGTTACCTGCCAGGCATTCTTCCTTTTTGGAGAAGAGGTAGCTGTTTTAACTGAAAGAGGAGGGGCCATTTGTTTTCCTCCTGGCTGCCAATCTACCACATTTTGAAGCTTATAACACTGCATGTTTCCCCTTGGGTCCATAGTAATGTGAATTGTCTTTATCCAAGTGCCTAACAAATCATTGTCACAGAGCAGCAGCCGACCTTTCTTTTCAATCTATGCACTTTTCAGGAGTTATAAATCAGTTGACTTTCAAGCTCGATGAGATGGCATATGCCCCGGTTTGAAGAACAGATGGAGGCTTGGGGGGAAATTGTTTCTGCAGGCTTGCTACAAGCAGCACAGCTCCATAAAAGTGAACCATTTGCACTAATTTCTCACATAAATTATACAGGCAGAGAGCACCAGCCCATTCAGCAGAAGAAAAAAATCATCTATTTTTCAGAGGTCATTTAACAAATTTAAATTAAAGCTATTTCTGATACAGGAGGTTTCCACTCTGTGCAGTTTCAAGAAATGACAATTTGCATCAGATAAGAGGATAGATTTGAATTCTGTAAACAAGAAACAAAACCACAGAATTGGCTTCTAAAACACTGCAATTTCTCTACAATCCTAGTTATGTATTGATGAATACAGAAGAATTAATAATTGAGAAATTGTTGCTGTTCACTACAAAAGTCAGGTAAACTATCCACTTCCCTTTACAGGCCATATATACATATACATATACATATACATATACATATACATATACATACACACACACACACACACACACACACACACACACATACACACTCCTACCAGCCAGAAGTCAACTTTTAACAGAGTCCATTATTAAAAGAAAAAGAAATATAGGCATTTCCTAGGCAACATCCTTTGGTCTTTAGGAGAAACAAATTATTCAACTGTTAAATCAATGCATGTGTCACTATGGTACTTTACTTAAGGAGGTAGGAAAGACATTTCATTCAGTGTTTTGAATTATAAATATGAAAGAATGGGAAAGAACGAACAGCGTGTTGCAACTATGCATACTTCCTTGAGGTCTTCCCCCTGTGCTGCCCCTGTTGAAGGGCTCCTGATGGGCCTGGGGCAAGCAGGGAGGGGTACAGGTAGACCCAGGGCCTCTCCCAGTCAGACGAGCCACCCAGAGGGAAATGGGAGCATCCCAGGGGGGAAGGGGAGACATGAGCAGTCCCCCTTCCTCCCTTTTATGGCTTACCAGATTTCTGGGAGCACTGGAGCCAACTTTTTAGGTCCCCCAAACCTCCCCAGCCAGGGTGACTGGCTGCTGGATTCAGGAAACAGGTCCCCCTGCATGGGCAGCCTGAGTTCCCAATCATTTTCCCGATGAGACTAAAGAGATCCATCTCCAAAAACAGCTCTGCTTCCCAAAAAGAGGCCCTTTCCATCTTTCTGACTTCCTTTCCAAGGCGTTCCCCTCCACTTAGAACATCCAAAAGCCGGTGGGCCTTCCAAAGCCCCAAACTAAAAGCCAAGAAAAATTGGATGCCAAGAGGAAGAAAGGGGAGAGTGAAAAGCCAGCAGGAGTAGCGGAAGGAAAGCCAGGAATAAACAGATAAGGAATAACAAATAGGGGCGAAATCCTTTCCAATATGGCATTCCTGCCTCTTTTGCCGTGTCTGCAATGCAACATGCAGTGGAGCTGGCAGGAAACAGAACTTGAGGGGTTGTTTCAGCCCCAAGGTGCATTCTCTAAAAGAGATAACTTCCTGCCAGTGAAGAAATGGGCAAAGACAACCCATATCATATCATGGATCACATTCATCCCTACAGAAGAAGAGAAAGTTCTGTGAGCAAAAATGATGGTGATGTGATGAATAGTTATTTTTTATTTTTTAAAACCCTCCTGTGATCATTAGTGCCAAGCATAAAATAATAATAATAATAATAATAATAATAATAATAATAATAATGATAACAACAACAACAATAACAACAACAATAACAACAACAATAACAACAATAATAACAACAACAATATATTATGGTTGGGCTTCCCCAGCGACTCTGGGTGGCTTCCAACAAAAAATTAAAAATAATTAAAACAGTCATTAAAAACTTCCCTAATTACTCTGAATTCTATAGATATTATAGAATTTTTTCAGTTATGTCAGAAATATTCAGTTTGATGGATTGTTCCCTCTTCCATTGTATAACAAAATTGCTGGGACATGTAATGAAACATCCACTCAGAGAATCGCCACCATCATCTCAGGAAGATAAAAACTATGAATGCTTTATCTATTGACCTTAATATTATATATGGGAAAAGATAATATTTCCAGGAACTGAAGCAATTAAGGGTTTTAACAGCTAAAGTCAAGCCTACAAATGGGGCCTTCCTACATTCATTATACATTAAAAAAATAAAATAAAATGATGCACTCTTATCCACATATAATTGCAACATGCACTTTTAACGTGTATCTTTATTGTGCATATTTGCTGATTTGCTTCATTTATTTATTTGCCAATTTGTTTTTAAACTTTGATTTCATTAGAATTTTTATAGAATATTTTATATTTATATGAAAACTGCTTAATTGTTTTTGTTGATTAAGCAGTATATATACATCTTGTCAAATAATATAGATAAATAAAATCTAAATTTGGCCCTTGGTTATCTTATTCAAGAGTGGATTGATAATTCATCTGCACTGAATCACTGTCGTTTGATTTTGCAAGACAAAAAATAAAATAAATTGATTTTACAATACAAATTACAGAAGTCAGGGAACTAGCCAGTTTATGTGCTAAAGTAATTTTGGTATGCGTGAAAGAAAAAAAGATACAGCAAAGAAACACCAGGACGTTGCAACAATTGTTCATAGAGCAACTGCAGAGAATTTTGTTTGCATGGACTGACACTATCAAGCACACTCTTTTCAAATCTGCTTATGTGTGTTTGCTTACACAAGGCAGCATCTCTGAGGCAGCAGCTCCGAGGAAGCATCAGCTAAAGGCAGAGGAAATGATACATTGTGTTCCACGGTGAAGAAACTGTATTTATTCTAGCATTTCCTTTCCTGTTGCATTACAAGTCTTGTACTGTATCTCTGTTCCTGTGGATCACAGCCTGTTTTTATTATATCTGAAGAGGTAAGAAAATACTGCTGCTGAGTAAGTGCACTGCTTCATTTCTTTCCTTTTTCAAAAGACTTCTGATCTGTTAGCCTTTCAACACCATTTTGGGGGGAATTCACTTCCAGCACTATAAATCTCTACTCATGTGTAAGTCTAATTGAGTTCAATGGGGTTTACTCCTGGGCAAGTGGTTATAGGATAGCAGACTTTGGTTGCAATATCCTAAACTCAGATCTGTTTACTGGGGCTAACTCCAGGTAAGTGACTATAACCTAAAGGGTTAAACCAAATACACCACAGGAGAAGTTATGAGAACACTGGAAAACAGACGTTAACTTTCTATATATATTCGTGTTCAATTATGACATTATGTGGAAATTTGCAAGGGAAACAACATAATTTATCTAAAACCAAATTAATTAATAGCTAATTCATATTGTGCGGGGGAAACCACATTAGAATAAAATCAGTTAGCTTTTAAGGGGGCACAAGACTCTTGTTTTTGTTCAACTAAATATTCATTTCAGGAGCTTTCAAGTTATTTTATATTGGAAACAGGGTTCATAAATAATTGAACAACAGTGGAAAGTTATAAGAATCAATAGATAGTGATTTTCAAAAATTGATCAACACATACAAAAGCACTTACAAAAGTAAAAAAGAATTGATTAGAAGCATTTTACTTTGAACTAAATGGAAGAGCATGCCCTTTGGCTGTATTTACAGCCAAAGGGTGAGGGAGAGAACCCCACCGCCTTTCAACTCTATAAAATGTCCCACTGATCAGCAAAAACATAAAGTTAAGAAGGGAGGGATATTTGATGGTTTGTAGTCTTTCCTCAGAGCCACTCAACATCCTACCACCCTTGAATGAAAAGGTTTTTGTAGCCACACTATTAGTAATGTTCATCTTCTTACAAAAAAATCACTGCAAGAGCTAGATGGCAGGTGGGCGGGGGACCACTGACTTACGAAGTGCAAAATGAATCATGAAATGCATCACATAAAAACAGAATGAAAAAATAAAGGACAATAACAAAATGGTGATATATGGCATAGTTATGTGAATCCTGAAATATTTGTGGCAAACGTAGTATCATTTTCCCCCCACCTACCCCACTAGTCCTTCATTTCGTAAGACTAACTTCTACAAATAAATGTGTTTGTGCAAATGCCGCTTATCCAACTTCTTACACAGAACTCTACACATCATGTCAGACACTCTATGGTGCCTAGATGATCACTGCACACATGTACCCATGCACTGGTCCAGCTGATGGTCCACAAATTTACACAGCAGCTTCCATTTTCAGAGCAGGTCTCACAGGCAAAACAAGTTATGTGCATTTATATTTCTGTAATTTATATTGGTTTTGGAGCTTTGTGGTTGCTGTTGCCTTTTTTAAAAAAACACTTTCTGTTGCTCTTTGCACCCTCCAGAACCCATGACTGATCAGGCACATATTCCCACCTTCATGCCCACACACAAAAGACAAACCAATGTTCCCAAAATATGAAGGAACTCAAAAGCTTAGATCAAGATTTACTGAGAGTGAAACTCCACTCATAAGAGAGAGGGGAGACTATTTTTATTGATTCTTGCTATGCCCCCTGAAAATCTGCTCTGGAGGGTTTTCCTGGAGTGAGGGAGCTTGAATGGGGTGGGGGGTGCAGGTGGAAGTGAGAATTCAAGAAAATGCCTCCTCAGTTCATGAGACTTTGCTAGTTTGAAGTTACATTTTATTTGAACACTAAAGTACAAGGAAAATTTATGCATGGCTCAAAAGCTTTTTAAAAGTATTCTAGGGTGATGGGATAGGGGAAATGTCAGAGAATACCTTGTCCCGCTGCTGCCTGTGAAAAGTTGCCCACTCATATACTGCCACTCTTAACACATTCTCCAACCGCTATACAATGGGCAACAAGATGCACATAACTTGTTTTGCCCATGAGACCTGCTCTGAAAATTGAAGCCGCTGTGTAAATTTGTGGACCATCGGCTAGAGCAGTGCATGGGTACTCTTGTTATCATCACTGCCCATAGGATCCAACTTCATTCCTCTTTAGTGAGGTCCCATAGGACCAGAATATCTTTCTTTTTCTTTTTCTTTTAAAGACCAGAAATATTTTTCAACATTACATTAACATCCACAAAAATAAAAAAATTCTCTAGAACTAGATTAATGCATATGACTAGAATAGAGTTACCACTGGACAGGACCACATCGTGTGTACTTAAGGTGTTGGAGATGTGCCACAGTAGCAGCATTTGTCCACACTTGAAATGTGTTTTTGGTAAAGTCAGTGAGGGGTCCAGTGCACTCTGAATACAATTTGCTGTTGGGTAAAGTGCAGTTTAAAATCCAAAGTAATGACTCACACTGAAGCTAAAGTTGCCTTCCACTGTTGTTCCCTTACTGCACATTTCAGGTATATGTTTGTATACACATATGATTAACAACAGCATGCCACACTACAAAGCAAGGGCTTGTAGAAGGGAACTGTGTTAGAAAGCAACAGAAATAAAAACCCAGCACCAGGAAACAAATTGTCCAGTCTAATAACACAACTCTCCTCACTGCATTGCACATCAACAACGGAATGAACAGAAAATGTGGTCATGTGGATAACACAGCTCTCCTCGTTGTGTTGCTCCACAGTGACAAGGGAAAGAGCGCGGGAGAAAGAATGCTGTCCTAGAAATTCCCTCACAGCCCTGCAGCCAGCCAGGGAAGGCAACAGAGGAGCAGGTAAACCTGTTAACATACACACAAAGCACACCCTGAAACAGGTGCATCACATAAGCGAAGTCTCTGCTATCTCACTCTTCAGTCTAGATGTGCCCAAAGTAGATTGGGAGTTAGCAAACAGTCCTCTGCAGCTGACAGGTGTCTAAATGTCTTAAGCCTTCTCTTGTGACTCAGACAAAAGATACTGGTAGACAAGAAAAGAGGTTTAAATATACTCTCCAGGCCAATCTAAAAAAATGTAGTATAAGCACTGATGACTGGGAAACACTGGCCTGCGAATGCTCCAATTGGGGACAGCCTTTACCAGAGGTGTTGTGGACTCAGGGCACAAAGGAGAAACATGCGAAGAGGAAGGCATGTTTGACAAACCCTCACCATGATCAACTCCCACCCAAAAACCTATGTTCCCACTGTGGAAGGACGTGTGGATCCAGAATTGGCCTCCACAGTCACTTATGGACTCAATGTTAAGACCATTTTCACGGAAGACAATCTTACTTGGCTATAAGTGGTCGCCAAAGAAAAAACAGCGAACTGAATGTAAGGTCAAATTTCTTTCCTGTGCCATTCATTCTTCATGCTCCAGTGAGAGCTATTTGTGCCTATTATGCTAATCAGGGGAAATCCTAATTATATCATTAAGTGCCCCCCAAGATAACTCTTCTATTACACCCAGCTCAGCAAATCCTCCTTCATAAGGGGAACACAAGAATTTCACAAGGATGGCCCTAAGGCAAATTTTGCTTCTAGACAGAGGAACCAGGGCATACTCTTAACAGATATCTCTTCAGGAGAGCAAGCACCTCTCAGACAAAAGTAGTAGAGTGCCCTCTCTCTACTCCTTGTCTCACCTTCACCAAACAAAGATTATTCCTGCAGCTTCTCCCTTCAGGCTTGCCATCTTGGAATGCAGGCCTGTAAGGCCTTCAAAATAGAGGAGGCTTGCTGCTCTCGGTTCTCCACTCCCACCTTGTGCTGGATATTCCCCCCTGAGAATTGCAGCACATTAGTTAAAGCCTTAATCTCTGTCACATGCATGGATAAATTATGCAAAGGAGCTAGAAGCTCATCAGATGATGTCAAGGGATCCTGGGCCCGCCATAGGATCAAACGGTAGCTTGTACATGGTGCTTCCCACTTTATTACCTTTTGCTGGCATTTGCAGCCTAGGACAAGGTAACATAATATCACTGTCAAACAGTGACTAAATATACTGAAGAAACCCATTATTTCTTATTGTTCTGTACATCTCCTTGCTCCCCCCTTTAAAATAATACTTTAAAAAATCTTAAATCTTATCTACTTTAGTTAAACTGTTTTCATACTTGTATTCCTGTTTCTCTCCACTTCTCCCCTGCATTCCCTTTCCTTTGTGTATTCATTCAAATCAAATGTATTATTGTATTGATCATAAGCCTTAAGAAAAAATAAAACATATTGGATGTATCTAATGGTGGCTCTGCCTTCATTGGAAAATGTTTCTGCTCATTTAAGCCATCACTGGATACAACCAATTAAGCATAAATTGACAGTGTCATATAAATATTCATATAAAACTTTATATAACCAGTAACATGCAATCATACAAGAAAGCATGCATTACAATTCTCAGTTATATCTTCAACGATCTACTACATGACTATTCTTATAAAATGGATGGCATGTTACCACCATGAAAGTAAATACGCTTTTTTCTGTTGTTACTGTTACTAATGTCATGCAGAAATTCAATTTTCTGTTAGATCATTAGTTGTGCCCATCTAAAAATGGAGCCAAATGCATCCATTAAATTATATTAAAAACTTGCAGGTAGGATCTAATTGTTTGATATGTTTTGTACATAATTGTTTAGTCATTTCATAAATAATAAATATTATTCACTCAGTGACCCTACTAGTCATATCTGTTTTTGTTTTTATTAACAAAACAACAGCAGCTTAAATTAAGGTCATTTTCAACAGGACCCACATAAACATCCAATAGGTCTTTTCTCCCTCATTCAAAGAATGCCCAATTTTTTGGTTATCCTTTATTCTGTTTCCAGAAAAATCTGAACCCAGCCCAATAAATTGCATACAGAGACACACACAGTCACCCCAACACACACATACATACATAAAAGGAAAGTCATTCTTTGATAACCAAAATAATTAAATAGAAAGAGCAGGTTAAAGATCAGCATTCATTTTTCAAATTAAATTTAAAAGCCTGCTCTAGTTACTTAAAAGATTGGCAAGTTTTACAAATAACATCACCAAGCCTTTTAGAGAGAAACACTGCTGCATTAGAATGAAGTCATTAGGCAATACATTTATTTTGAAGCCAATTAACCTTTTGTCAGAGATGTCGGAACCATAATGGTTTCAGCAGTGGAGGTCAGCCTCTAACAGGGGCACGTATGACAGCGATTACGCTGTCTGACATATGCTGCAGACTGGGAGTGCAGCCGTGGAATGAGAATCTGCCTTCGTTTGTATTCTGCTCTGCATTTCAAGGGAGCAGGCAATCTTGACCTATCCATTTAGGTAATTAAAGCTTCCATTTGGAACTGTCCTGCAGGAAGGTGAAATTTGGGGGGAGATAAATGGCTGCTGCTCACTGTATCCAGCCACTTCCATCATTTGATGGACTGCCTGAAATAGGCTGGGTTGCCAGGTCCTCATAAAAATAGAGATGAATTGAGCAGGAGACAATTCTCTAAGGCAAAGCAACTCTGTCATTTTCCTTTTTTGCAGCATATAATTTAATTGTTAGCCAAGGTAGATGGCTGACTCAGGAGGCCACTCTCTAACTGCTCTCCCACCATCTTCTATTTGCTAAGAAATTACTCCACTTTATTTACTTATAAGCCAACGTTTTTTTGGCAATGAGAGATGTCACTTCAATAAGCGCAGCTGGCTGTCACAGCTGCGCCCTGACTTACCTTCCAGGCTATTTTGTTTCCTCTTGTATCGTGCTCAAGGGCGATTGGGAAGTCACCTCGCTCATAAAACTTGCGAAATGCTGTAGGCTTTGTTGGTCTTTCTTTAAATGCTCCTGCCGCTGGGGGACCTTTCACCTAAAAAAACAAATTAAATTAAAAACCCATCACACAAAATTTGTCTGTATCAAGAAATACATTTGTGATTAAATTAGAGATTTAACCAAATTGGCTAAGAAATCAGAGTGCCACACGTCACCAGTGTCAAACATTCACTGTCAGTGTTTTCTATGGAATATTTGTCCCAGGGTTTTTCTTGATGGAGAATTAGCGGGTATAGGAAACACAACGTGGTTTTCAAATGAATATATATGATTTTGTTTGCAGTGGCATTTCACTTCATGAGCAGTCTTAAAACAGACTTAAAATGAAAATGTTAACCATCA
Source organism: Podarcis vaucheri (assembly GCF_965113315.1). Classification (NCBI taxonomy): domain Eukaryota; kingdom Metazoa; phylum Chordata; class Lepidosauria; order Squamata; family Lacertidae; genus Podarcis; species Podarcis vaucheri. Next base: position 54,262,254 of record NC_138761.1, read on the forward strand.
GATGCAAAATCTGTGAATAAATGTTCATAAAATTTAGCACACATTGGAGGTGATATACCCATTGGGAATTGGTACTAAGAGAGGAGGTAAATTATACATTGGGAGTTGGTAGTACAGACAGTGCTTTTTTCTGGGGGTACACAGGGGTACGCATACCCCTAAACATTTTGTGAATCTAAGTTTGGCCTCATTAAGGGGCAGTATTTCAATATGAGTAGGTAAATGAGAGTAACCCTAAACATTTTTTTAAAAAAAGTACTGAGTACAATATATAATTCCAGGGTAGAGGTAAAAGGACCCCTGACCATTAGGTCCAGTTGCGGATGACTCTGGGGTTGTGGTGCTCATCTCGCTTTACTGGCTGAGTAAAGCGAGTAAAGCTTTACAGCTTCTTGAATCACAAGACTGTATTCACATGGTTCAAAAATCTTGTGAGTAATCTTGTGAGTAAATCTTGTGAGTAACTTGATCCCCCCCCCATAACAGGTTATTCATTTTTATTTACTTTAAAGTATCTATGTGCTGCTTAATATTTAGAAATGTCAAAGAAATGTCAAAGCATGTCAAAGCATGTCAAAGCATTATAAACATGGTTAAAACATGAAATATATAATAAGAGTATAAAAATAACCAGTATAAGAATACAGTTCCTGATTTTCCACAGTAATCAGTTATATATATATTATAAAAGCAATTTATAATAAGCAAACCACATGTCAATTCTTCACTGTTGTAACAGAAGATTAAAATAATTGTTTCTTAATTATATATGAGACTAATATCAGAATTCAAAGACTTCATAGATGAAACACAAAATTGTCAGAGTGTGACTTATTCCTAAGGGAGAGTATTCCATTTCCCCATGGCAGGTACTATCACACTGAAAGCTCTATGCCAGATGGCACAAGACATATTTAAGGATCATGCAGTACTACCAGTAGGGTCTCTCTGGGTAATCTCAGTCAACCAGCAGGTCTGCAAGGGAGTGTCTGCACACTTTTTTACTACTACTGGTACTGCTACTACTACTACCACTAATAATAATGATCATGATGATGATGATGATGAACAAAATGATATTATACTTGACATAAACAAATTAAGTGCTAAATATGTGCTAAGGGGAATGGGCAAAATTATACATTCTTAAAAATATATATATTGAAGCTTCCTGTTATGAAGCATGTTCTACTTTTTAACATTAATCATTCATCAGATAAAGGAAAGGAACTAGGAAAACTTGATTATCAGAATTTATTTTGCATCTAAAATTTCCAAGAAATTATGGTAACCTTGCAACATTACATGGATCCACTCATCTAGTGAAAGGCATAAACCCCCCTAAAAATAATAGATCTGAAAACAAGATATTGAAAGCAATTTATAATAAGCAAACCACATGTCAATTCTTCACTGTTGTAACAGAAGATTAAAATAATTGTTTCTTAATTACAAGTGACATTTCCATATAATGTCTCTGGAAAAGAAACTCTAGAAAGTAAAGCTTAATGCTCATTTATAACACATTTTATAGGTTGACAATTAGTGTTAATGTACTCCAGAGGTACTCCGACAAGCATTTTATTATTCAAGCTCTGTATTTGCTCCTTTGGAATCAAACATATCATCTGAACATTTGTCATGGAGAAGTATGTGATTCAAGAAGGGGACTTAAATAAAATTGATTTTCATAGCCTTCAGTTACTTGGGCTACTAGATCAACTATGGTCTTTTTTTGTTAATTTGAGGAAAGGTGAAAAAAGTTAAAATGGGTATCAATTTCTGGAGATAAACTGAAGAAAACTTAGCGAAAGCAGCACTGATTACTACAGTTTTAGGACATGCAAGGAAAAAGAGAACGGAACTGTTATGTTGTAGTACTGGAAGCAGTTGAGGTACATCCACTGTTTTGTTCAGAATATTCTTTTCCTGTTTTCCTCCTCTAAAAACTAGGTGCATCTTATGGTCAGCTGCGTCTTTAATGGAGCGAAAAATATGGTATGGGTTCATTTTAATTATTCAAATACGTAAAGGAACGCAGGGCAAGAATAAATAAAACTAGAACCTTGGTCCATCACATGAAGCTGAAAGTTGAAAGATTCAGGACAGATGAAAGCACATAGCTCTGGAATTTGCTACTACAGGATGTAGCGATGGCCAAGACTTTAAAAGGTGTTTAGACAAATTAATGGTGGGTAAGGCTAGCAAGGGCCTCTAGCAATAATGGTTGTGCACTACCTTTGTGGTATGTAAATGAATACAGTGGTACCTCGGGTTAAGTACTTAATTCGTTCCGGAGGTCCATACTTAACCTGAAACTGTTCGTAACCTGAAGCACCACATTAGCTAATGGGGCCTCCTGCTGCTGCCGCGCCGCCAGAGCACAATTTCTGTTCTCATCCTGAAGCAAAGTTCTTAACCTGAAGCACTATTTCTGGGTTAGCAGAGTCTGTAACCTGAAGCGTATGTAACCTGAAGCATATGTAACCCGAGGTACCACTGTACTAGTTACTGGGAATCACAAGTGTTGTTGTACTCATTTCCTGCTTACAGGCATCTGGTGGGCCAGCCTGAGAACAAGTTGCTTGATGAGATGGGCCTTTGGTCTGATGTAGCAGGTTGGCCTTAGGCTTAGACCATCATGAATGTCTTTAACATGGTGTTTTGGGGTTCCCACTATCATGCAGTGTTGGCAGTGTAAACCATAGATTGGAAATGCAGTTAAGGAATCATAGAATCATAGAGGTATAAGAGACCACAAGGGCCATCGAGTCCAACCCCCTGCCAAGCAGGAAACACCATCAGAGCACTCCTGACATATGGTTGTCAAGCCTCTGCTTAAAGACCTCCAAAGTAGGAGACTTCACCACACTCCTTGGCAGCAAATTCCACTGTCGAACAGCTCTTACTGTCAGGAAGTTCTTCCTAATGTTTAGGTGGAATCTTCTTTCTTGTAGTTTAGATCCATTGCTCCGTGTCCGCTTCTCTGGAGCAGCAGAAAACAACCTTTCTCCCTCCTCTATGTGACATCCTTTTATATATTTGAACATGGCTATCATATCACCCCTTAACCTCCCCTTCTCCAGGCTAAACATGCCCAGCTCCCTTAGCCGTTCCTCATAAGGCATCGTTTCCAGGCCTTTGACCCTTTTGGTTGCCCTCCTCTGGACACGTTCCAGTTTGTCAGTGTCCTTCTTGAACTGTGGTGCCCAGAACTGGACACAGTACTCCAGGTGAGGTCTGACCAGAGCAGAATACAGTGGCACTATTACTTCCCTTGATCTAGATGCTATACTCCGATTGATGCAGCCCAGAATTGCATTGGCTTTTAGAGCTGCCGCGTCACACTGTTGGCTCATGTCAAGTTTGTGGTCAACCAAGACTCCTAGATCCTTTTCACATGTACTGCTCTCAAACTAGGTGTCCCCCATCTTGTATTTGTGCCTCTCATTTTTTTTGCCCAAGTGCAATACTTTGCATTTCTCCCTGTTAAAGTTCATCTTGTTTGTTTTGGCCCAGTTCTCTAATCTGTCAAGGTCGTTTTGAAGTGTGATCCTGTCCTCTGGGGTGTTAGCCACCCCTCCCAGTTTGGTGTCATCTGCAAATTTGATCAGGATGCCCTTGAGTCCATCATCTAAGTTGTTGATAAAGATATTGAATAAGACCGGGCCCAAGACAGAACCCTGCGGCACCCCACTAGTCACTCTTCTCCAGGATGAAGAGGAACCATTGATGAGCACCCTTTGGGTTCATGAAGTTCCACCACTGAAGAATATTTGCATCCTCCATTCTAAAATCTCTTGGCACATTTCATACGTTCTGCCAAGATAGTGAGCATTTGGGAAGCAGGATTCTAACTTAATTATGTAAGACGAACAAGGCACACTGGCTCTCCAATCAATTTTAATCAGTTGCCCCTAATAATGTTATCGATATTGACCATAATATACGCATAGCTGTCAATTTTTCCCTTTTCTTGCGAGGAATCCTATTCGGAATAACTAAAGTTATAGCTCTGCAAACTACACACTTCAGGGTCATGCCCCATAAAAAGTAGCGAGAGCAAAAAATAATAATCCAGTAGTTTCATTGAAATATGCAACCCTATCCTATATGCAACCCTATCCTACTCAGTAGTAAATTCCACTGAGGTCAGTGGGATTTTCTCCAAAATAATGCGCACAGGATGGCAGCATTATAGTGAAATCCAAATCATGTTTAGTCCTATTGGATTTAATCAGGTTTACTCGCAGGTAAGTGGGGATAGGATTGCAGCCTTAGTCATGATTGAAAGTGCAAAATTGGTGGCAAAGTCTGGGATTTATTGAACAGAAAGCTGAATAGTATTCTTCTTTTAAAACAGAGGATTTTCAAAACTAGTTTGAAATATGTCATGGGAGGGGAAAGTTGTGCAAGAGGAAAAACCCAACAGTTTTCAAGATTGTGGCTGACAAAACTATATAATGAAGCATAACTAGAGCAGTTTACAGTTAAGCTGTTCACTTTGCAGAAAGTCACAGCTAAGAAAGAGAGACGTGACTTGATTCTTCTGTGAATCATCGCAATTGCAAAATGGAAATTATAATACTATTCCAGTTAATGCAAATTAGATTAATTGGAAGTTAGTGGCTAACAGTCTTAGAATCACTGAAAATCTCACACATCTGGTTAGAAGCTAAATGAGTGCAAAGAACAAACGTTAGCTCATTTTCTTCTTATCTCCTATACAATGAACCCTAATGGGTTGGTTTCAAATGTCATATCTCAAATAAGCAGACGGGCCAGTGTGCCCAAATGAGGACATAAACTGAGGGAACAGAACTAGCCCTTGAGAGAGAGAACTGGAGAAAGAAATACAACACAATGGGACTTAATAATGTGAAACATGAGGTTCCTTGTATGCATGTCTCCCTTCAAGACAATAATTTTACAAAAGCTTATAACATTTATTTTTGTCCTTTTTTTTTTGGTAAACCACCGTGTGATCCTCAAATGAAGGGCAGTACAGAAACTAAATAAATAAGAATTCAGTTTTGCACCCACATTAGCTAGTATAGTCCTTATGCTTTTTTTCTGGAATATCATTAGTCCCTTCATTTAAAGAGACTAGTACTAAAGCATTTTCAAAAAAATACAATGTTATGTGACTACATACTCTAAACCATTTATTTAATTCCACACTTATAAATGAAACATTAAAAGCAAGCTGTCTCAGACCGATTAAGCATAATTTACACAACCACTAGTTTTACTTGATGAATATTTCTCACATGTTAATGACTTTAAATAGGCCCACCAGTCACATGTATTGCAGATATTCCTATAGGCAGATGTATGAAACAGCAAATAAAAATATGCTCCCGTCTAAAAAGTTATAATGGCGACTCAGGGGTCTCACAGCAAATATTTAACAGGTGTTCAAGGAAGTTTCACAGGGCATTGCGTTTTTATAGAAGTTAGCATATTTCTTTGTTATCCAAGCGCTAAAAAAATGATTTATTTATTTTTACATGTGTCTGTTTAGTGTTTTGCCTTTATTTACTGCATATGGTATAAAGGAGAAATGCTACCTTAAATCTTAACAACAACAACAACAACAAATTTTAAAAAATGATTTGTAAGGTAATACTTCAATATTAAAAGAAATGATAAAGGAAGACAAGTAGCTAAGGGTACAATACTAAACTGAAAATCCCTGGCTGAAAAGCTATAGAATTCAGTAGAAGCCCTGCTATGCTGGCAAAATGTCAGAGATGCTGCTACTATGATACATATATGGGCAAAACATGCCATCAGCAGAGCCATTCTGTTGGTGAAGATGTGGTGGAACATGTGGCTGACATGTGGGCAGCGTAGGAACATGTGGCTAACATGTGGGCAGCCCTTGTTTGCTTATACTCTTTCTGTTCACTGCTTAGGTTACCCTTTTATATGTGCTTTTCCTCTCTGTCTTCTGGGTTCCATACCTCTGAAGTTCAGACGAGGCAGATGTGGGATGATTCCTCTTGTGTAGTTCCTAGCCCAGAGGGCTGGTGCATTGTCACAGGGAGACCTCTTCCACTCTTCTTACTTTGCTCACCACCCATTATCTCCCAGGGGCATAGCTCTGCTTCATCCTGAATCTTATGTGCAAATATCAGAGGTATATCTATTTGGGCCAGTGACCTTGGAGCATGTGGGCATTCGTGCTCTCTCCAACTGTTGGGGGCATTCCTCAGTTGTTTGACAAGGGCAAGAAAGCTGTATTTGTTGAGTTGAACCAACCTACATTTGTGAGCATGCATTGGTGTCTATGTGTTTTATCAGAGCACACCACAAGATTCTTATGCTGGTTGCTTCTGTCTCACTACATGCCTGGGCCTTCTGGTGGTTCCCTCCCTGTGAGAAGTGAGGTTACAGGGAACCAGGCAGAGGGCCTTCTCGGTGGTGGCGCCCACCCTGTGGAATGCCCTCCCATCAAATGTCAAGGAAATAACAACTATCTGACTTTTAGAAGACATCTGAAGGCAGCCCTGTTTAGGAAAGTTTGAAACGTTTGATGTTTTATCACATTTTTAATATTCTGTTAGGAGCCGCCCAGAGTGGCTAGGGAAATCCAGCCAGAAGGGTGGGATATAAATAATAAATTATTATTATATTACTATATGGGGTGTGAGAGAGTTTCATTCATCAGTTAAACCAGCTCTGCCTATTGATCCACTAAATTCCTTTAGCCCTAAGCATTAGCTTAGATTGTCATAGCTGCTCAGCATTTAAATATGACAAAGTTGCCTGAGGGCAAGTGTAACTTACAAAACAAACTGTTCAGGCTATTTGTATTTGTGCAAGTTTCCATTTGTGAGTCAACTGGCTTGATTAAGCTGGCTTTACTATAGAGTCACATTTGTCAGCAAAGTTATTTTTCCCTCCATCTGGTGTTCTTTAATTGTGTAACAGATAAACATCCATTTGGGAACCAAACAATCTCTTTAATTAATTGCATTTTGAATAGAACTGTATAGAAGATTCATGTGCAAGTCACACAAAAATCAAATAAACAGTGAAACATACTTGTATATCAGATTTTTATTAATCAGATGGTCCCAAAAGCATTTTTATTACTTCTTAAAACTCAATTAAACCTGAACAATAACAACCCTTAAACTCTAATACTAACCATGTTTACTCAGCAGTCAGTCTCATTGATTTAAGTCTGATTTACTCCCAGATATGTGAGTACCGGGCTGAAGAATTGTTTGATATAGAACATAAAGAAAAAGATCTGAAACATCCAATATTCCTTTCCTAAGCTTTGGGTTCCCACTTATTTACAGTGGGTCCTCGGGTTAAGTACTTAGTTCGTTCCGGAGGTCCGTTCTTAACCTGAAACTGTTCTTAACCTGAAGCACCACTTTAGCTAATGGGGCCTCCTGCTGCTGCTGCCGCGCCGCCAGAGCACGATTTCTGTTCTCATCCTGAAGCAAAGGTCTTAACCCAAGGTACTATTTCTGGGTTAACGGAGTCTGTAACCTGAAGCGTATGTAATCTGAAGCGTATGTAACCCGAGGTACCACTGTATTAAGAAAAAGTATTGCCCCTGATCCAGTTGTAGTCCTGTGTAACTAATGATGCACACTAACATATATGGATGACTTTAAAAGACAAAGCCAGCCAGTTCAATATGGTAAAGATAAGCATGAAGACTATATATGTTTCCAGGTCTTTCCTGCTGGATCAGGGGAGATGTATTTTGTGTCCAAGCATTTGTAAACAAAAAGGGATTGGGGGGGGATCTGTTTATTTGAAACTTCGTTGTAATACTGTACAAATTTAGTAGCACCAACATTTCTTTTATGTGGTATTATGACATTCTACAAACTAAGTCATGGTTTGTATAAGGAATACTCACAAGTAGTCCCAGACAGTCAATTAAACCATGGATTGTGCCCAACTAAGTTCCATAGGCGCCAAATCCAGGGTGCCGTGGGTGCTTGGGCACCCACAATAATATAATTGTGGGAGCCGGACACCCATGAAGTCAATGAGAAAAGCTGGCAGGCGGCAGCGGCAGTGCCTCCAGGAGAGAAGCAGTTCAGCTCTGCCCTCTGCAGCCAGCAAATGAGGCATCCTTTTCCGGAGAAGGGGGACCTTGGATGCAGAAAAGGGTTCCTTGCTGGCTGCAGAGAGGAAGTGGAAGAGGAGTTGCTGCTGGCCACCGCAATACAGATGTGTGATGTCACACACACACAGCTGCATATAATGCATGTGACATCACATGCACTACGTGCAGGTACGTGCATGTGACATCGCACGTCCATGTTGCGGCAGCAGGCACCCACAATCCTGAGAGCGAGATGGTACCCTTGCTAAGTTCTATTCAGAATAGATCCATTCAAATTAATGGACTTAAGCCAGTGATGTCAATTGATTTTAATGGGGCTACTCTGCCTATGTTTTATGTGGGTTACAACCCCATTGTTTCTCCAAAGTTCATTTAGTTTTGCAACTGTTGTTGCCTGTTATTGCAAGTTGGTGAGCATCTGGGATGTGATGTCCAAGCAAGCCATTATTAAGGAAAGATGGTGGGTTTTGACACAATCCCAAGCCATAGATAAAACAAACCAAGGCTCATAAGCCAACAGCAAAGCATGGCTTCAGAATGCTGTTAGCTAGCAGTAAGCAAACCACCATTAAGCTGCTTGGCAGCTTTTGGACAAACAAACCAGCCCCCCATCAGCAGAAGCACTGAAGAAGGACTTCTGTGTACACAACTTGACTTCCCCTGTTCTCCTCCTTTTTCAATTGGATTCATGGTTGGGTCTGGAGAACCTACAGAAAACTATGCAGGGGGAAGAGAGATGGGATAGTTTCATTTGGCAAGCTGCAATGCTTCCACAAATGGAATAATTAGACGAGTGGAATATTGAACTTCACCCCATGGCTTAACATTATGTTTGAGCGAGGCCATTATTTGTTTGCAACTTGCAAATGAGAATATTATTTTTCATTAAATGAATGAATAAAAAAATAGTTTATTCTATGTACTTCTCTTGGAGCAAGTCAAAAAAAGTATGGTGGGATTGACTTCTGAGTAAAATGCACAGGACTGCACTGTAAAACAAGTATGTAAAAAATGTAAACCATAAATATCTGAAGAACTCAGTTATGTGTCAAAGGTGTAGCTTGCAAATGCTGGATGCATTATTCTAGCAGAAACCTAACATATGCTGAGAAAAATTGTACTATTTATGATGTGCTAATGACATTTCCAGTACATTTGTCCATGCAATGCAAAAGGACATTTATGTTGTTGTTTTTTGAAACCCAAATAGTTCAGATTGCTGTCCACTAAACATAATCTACTTAGCAAACCATATTCCCATCTAGCATTTTGTGTTTCCTTTATAAATTCTACTTTATATAACTTCTTCCCAACTGAATTATATTTAATATTTTTCAGTCCAAGTCTCATTTTGAATTCTAAGCTTATCCTCAAATATTCTTCCAATCCCTCTAATATTTGTGTCTGTGCATCTCATGCTACAAAGAAAGGAAAGAACAAAAACAACATAAACTATTGTTGGTATTTTGAAGCAGAATAATTTATCTTCTACTAATAGGTTTTTTATCCCTTCTTTACTTCCTGAATATTCCTGGATATTCTTCTGTATTTCCATCAACATGCTTACTCAAACTGTTGAAAAAGAACTTGAAGAGCAATCCTAAAACCCTGATCTGTGATGCTGGAGGAGGAGGGCTAGGGAAATGTGAAGTTGTCCTTCTGCTAGGCTCTGCCAGCAGAGGGGGAGTGGAGGGTTGTGTCGCTCTGTGGGGCATGCTGAAAATGTAGGTGGTTGAGAAGCTACCACCAGTGGTGCTCTACCAGTAAGGACAAGTATAGGGCTCCCAAACAGAGAGTTACAGGGCAGGGCAGTGGTATAGCTAAGCCAGACATGGATCTAAAGATACTCCATTGGTCTATCTCCCTAAAGGGGGCTTGACTTAGGGCACCCAGCAGCACCAGCCTGGAACTTATACAGCAATAATTAACCCCCCACCTTCCAACCTGGTCAGCATAAGTGGCAAGACTTGAATTGCAGCAATTGAACTGATGCATTGCCTTGCCCAGCTGCTTCCTCAGCTGGGAATAGGACTGTTCTGTCAATCTTGTGGCGTACTGCTCATAAGGCTACAGCAGTCGTTTTCTGCACCTTTATTTTACCTTTTTAAATTCCATTACTGTCAGTTTTCATCTGATTTCCGTTCATGAATAAAGCCAAAAAGAAATCAATTTATAAATAAAATCCTTAACTAACTATTAAGCACAGATATTGCCAAAGCAGCAGCCACAGAACACAAGAAAAAGATAGCTAGTCCAAAGAATGGTGGGAAAATTCAGTTTGCAAATTAGTAAGGCAGAAGAGAAGCATTCCTTTGAAGTGGTTGGTAGCACAATCCTATGTCTTGTATACCCTAGCAGGTTCAAAGAGACTTGAGATGGGATAAAGGTAAAGTGTCTATATCGGATTGCAGCCTAGGAGTACATAGATAAACATGAATCCCTCCACAAGTCTTCTGTCTGTTAAACAATAAACACTAAATATCTAAAAGCCTGGAAAGGATCTGCTGCAAAATAGACTCACTGGGTAGCACTGGATAAATTATTATCTTGCAGTCTCAGATTTCCAATAGTAAAAGGAAAATACCGAAGAATAATTACACTTTGATTATTTAATCTTGTGGCATTGTATCAACCTGTTGAATATTAACCTATTCAAATGTTTATCAACAACATACTGATGCAGTTAGTCATATATAGATGCTCTTTCTAAAATAAAAAGTATAACTGGCTTTGGATCAGCGTGAGAATTTGTGAAGCACATAGCAAATTGTGATGGGATGATGAGCTGCTTGTGCGTAAAATCGTAGTCCCTCAGAGTTTGCTCAAGTCCACAAACCTCTGTCTGTGACGGAGCCCCTCAGACATGGCTCCTCTAGTCACTGGCAGATTCCGACAGTGGTTGCTTTCGGAATCTCTTCCAACACAAAAGCTCCTTAACGGAAACACGTCTTCTGGATTCACGGCGTGACAGTTTCCGGCGAGGAGTGGGTCTCCCTATGGGAGGTCCAGAAACCTCCCCACTGTTCTCGCTGGAAGTGTCCCTGAGCCTTCCCTCCTGCTCGCTTTCCCTCAGAGACCCACCTCTCCCCCTGCTGGTTCCTGCTTCAGCCGCTGGGTCTCTCCCAACCTCCGTGAGCCCTTCCACCACCTGTCCCTCCGATGGCAGTTCCCTGACACAAATTAAAAGGCTACTGCAACATTACTGATCAGTGTTCATATTGATCAGTGTTCAGTAACAGTATTTTCTTTTGGACTAGGATTATGGAAGGGAACTACTTTACTATATAGGATTTGTTAGATTATCATATTGTTCATATATCACTCACTTCATTAAAGATTAAGGATACCACTTCACTAGAAAGCCCACTGAGAATAACAAATCAAGAGTTTCTACGACAAATGATTTTGGAGAAGCGACAAAAAGCGCAAAATATGGGCAACATTCAAACAAAATGAAAAAACTTTGGTGGGCATCCCTAGAATTCCCAGAGAAACGTAGGTTCTTTAGCATTACAATCCCAATTTCCCATTATCCCTAGGAGACAGGGGTGGAAGATCTTGGAAAGTGATAGTGTGCATAATACCTCTGGCCACATTAGCACATATCTTCAAATAAAGCAGCAGGAGTGGAGTTGTTTTGTGTCTGAAATCAAAACCTTTGCATCTACACTACTGCAAGCCCTGATCCTCAAGCCACCTTGCTTGTTGTCATAAAGGGCAGTATTTTGTCCATGTTTGCATGGTGCCCATTTTTACTGCTTGTTTGCTTGGAACAATCTGTAATAGGTGGGAGGACTAATGTCAAGTGTCCTGAATAAACAGAATGATCATACAATGTTACCAATATTAAAGTAAGAATAAACAACTAGGGTGGGGGTGTTCCTTCTGAACTCTAGCCTAACTCCCAAACCCAATAACATCCTTCCTCCATCTGCAGCCACTTTCCAAGAGCCCTTTTCCTGAGTTGGTGTCTAAGGGCAATGCTCAATATTGAGGTTTCTGCTGCTCTTCAGAATGCAGAGAAGATTAACGAACCCATTGCCAGTGTCCCGGCTTTCTTCAGAGTGAGCCTACAGACAGGGCCCATGCTGCTGGCCTATTAGCCCTTGCTAAAATATGGTCCATATTAAGAATTATTTCTTGACCAAAGCAATGCAACCTCAAACACATTTAAGAGGTCTTCTTCTATGGCTATTCTGAGTGATTGGTATGTAATATTAAGGTACTAGGGCACAGGCCTACCTGCATGTGACAGTTTCTGACTCAGGAACTTTCCCTTCATTTTACATTGGAGGTCATTGACCATGGCACATAGTTGGGGGTCATTCTTATGTATTAAAAGTATCTCCAGTCTTAGCTCTGACACTGATAAAAGTTCTGTGTCCTGAAAAGGTCTGTGTCCTGAACACTCTGGGTCAAATTAATCCTTGGAAATGTGTTACTACTTCAACTATAATGTAAGTATCAGTGGCATAGCGTGGGTTGTCAGCACCTGGGGCAAGGCAAGTAATTTGTGCCCCCTAGAGTGAGTGAGCCAGGTAGGGGCAGAGAGCTGCGAGTACGAGCGCGCGCCCCCCAGATGTTGCGCCCGGTGCGGCCGGCCCCCCTGCACCCCCCATGCTACACCACTGGTAAGTATTTCAACTCCATGCTACAAAGATGGAAAAAGGAATATATCTCCTAGTATATCGCTTCTTAAAACACTATCCACTTCTTCCTCTTAAATGTAAAAAGGGTCACATTTTTTATTAGCACCAGTGGGCTTCTTCTTATCAACTCTATCTCAAGAGAATCAAAGATCTCAATTTAGTACTTACTATTTAGCATCTGTCTTAGTGCGTTTGATAAAAGACCTGAGCAGCTGAGACAGCCAGGCTAATGCACTGTCACATCTAGCAATTAAGGCCACAGACATGTGTGTTGGCCAAATGAGAAAAGTTGGAAAGGAATAAAGCACAGCATTTAAATGTATTCTGTATTCTTTTTCTCTATAGATTTCAACTGGGCAGCAGAGGCAGAGTCTGTTCCTGGGCTCATAGTGAGGTGGCTTTTTCTTTTTATGCCTTGCAATGATGATCACTTTCACCAGTCTTCTATTGTCAAACACAGCTTTGAGATTTCCCCCCATCAGAAGATTATTATAGCTCACTTTCTCTTTCACTCAATGAATATTTTAATGTGAGAGCTCAATGCCCTTTTTAAGCACCCAATGTTCAGAATATATGACACTGGCACACGGTAAAATTCTTTAGAGAGCGCAAGCTCCTACATAATAAAGGGTTTTTAGAAGTATATTCACATTTCTTTCTTTTAACTTACTCCTCTATTGCCTGTGAAATGTCAGCATATATTGTACAGCATACAACTGAAAAAATATTAACAGACAAACCTGTAAAATATAAATTGGGGAATAATCATATTAAACTACAACTTGAATGTAGTAATGAAATATGCAGAAATATATAGCATACCTTTCTGTCATATCAAATATATTTATTTCTGTAACATTGGGTGGTAACTAATGCTGGTCTTCTGTCAATGGAGGGGACAGAACTGGAAATTGCCCTATATCTCTATCAATCCAGTGATGAATTAAAGTGGTCAAAAAGACAGCTAGTTAGAAATCTACATTTGACTTTGAGTTACTACTAATATTAGTGTCAAAACACCTGGTGCTCTCTTGCTCATGCCCTCTCTCCTGTCTGTGTGTGCGTGTAATTGCAAACGGTGGTTACAGGTGAAGCTACTGCTTCTACAACTCAATAGTAGTTAAAGAATGTGATCCACTGCAATGCTGACAAATTTTGTTTGTGACAACAATCTAAACAATAATTTGTTGGAAAGCAATTTTGTTGATTATTGAAACAGTAAATTTCAAGACAATGTTATGTACTATGCTTATTATTATAAGGAATCTATTGATTTTTAGAAACACTGTTAAATATGTATTTGAATATACAGGGTAATAAGGAGGTGTACGGGAAATGTCTATGGCCCAAATTGCATATTTATCCAGGCTATGGATATTGTGCCCAAAATAAAGCTATAGGTATTCATTTCATTTTTTAAAGGATTTCTATACCACTTTCCACAAAATGCATCCAAAGTGGCGCAATCAATAAACCTTTATTGCATATTGCTCAGAGAATCATTATAATGTGATTAACAAGTAACATAATAATAAGGGGGCACATTGTGTCCATTTACAGCTATGCTACGGAAGCACCAATTTAAGGGTCATAAGGAGGACTACATCACTAAAGTTGCAATTACTTTGCACTGCCACAGTATCTTTCTAACCCTTCTGTTGCTTATATAAATCTGTTTTGTGCTGTAACTTGCTTTTGCAGTCTGAACAATATTTAGAGGTACCTATGATTTTGACAAAGTAATACATTATGGCTCTCCAAGCAAGTTTGCATAACACTTAACTTTAACTTAAAGTTAAAAGGAGGCATGTTGTTTTTTCAGTTTTGTTTTTCTGCTCTGCTATCCAGTAAAACTGGTGACATATTTTTTTAAAAAATTAAACTCATAATCTTAAATCGTAGGTAGCTATCCAATTCATAGTAATAAGAATTGGACTAGCATGGCACAATATTTGATTGTACAGCCGTCTGACTGAAAAGAACTAATGGTAACTTCCCAGGGGTCTTGAAGAAAAGAAGATATTGTAGTTAATCAGCGCAGCACAGAAGGAAGTCGTGATTCAAGTAAAGTGTGTGTGTGTGTGTGTGTGTGTGTGTGTGTGTGTGTGCATGTGCATACACACTTGGAATAAGTTTTACTCTAACAGCCTTGTGAAATTAGTACCTCAGAACCTTATAAAACGCACAGTAGGCTTCTATCAATCAAACAGAAGGTATTAATCTAAGAAATTTGCTGACATAAGGAAACATCAAGTGCTTGTTATTAAAGAGTGCCAATATTTTGTAGCTTCTCAAACTGGTAATAAAAGTACAAGTATGGAGTACATCACCAGGTTTAATAAAACCGGTAGTTCTTTTCAGTCTGACAGGATCAGAAATAAAACACAGATGAGCCACCAATAAATGACTAACCTAATATCAATCATTCTCTTGCTGCTATCATGCAAAAGCTAAGGACAGATTACATATTTATTTTTCTTCATAGTATGCAATATTTTTATGGCAGAAATGCAAGGCACTGCTGTGTGTATGTTTTATTTTCAGTGTCACTCTGCCTTGCTATCTTTATTAAGCCATAATGCGTAAAAGGATAGCTTTTAATAGTACCAAAAACGAATGCAAAAATTCCTAATTAAAGTTTACCTTACCAACTTAAGGGATGTATATTTATGGTACTGCATAAAGACAATTCTGCCACCTACCATATTCCATGGCACACACTGCAATGGGGGCAGAAATACAGAGGCCTGGAAAGTCTTTTCCTCAGAAAAAATCTACGTGTACCATGTGAACAGAGGGAAGGGGACAGGTGCTGAAAAGAGTTACTAGCCCAAGTTATGTTTTGCATTTGCCACATTAATGCTTATATATAAGATACACAGAGATATACTCACCTCCCATTTATCTATTAAGATCCACCACAAATTTGCAGGGTATTTTGTTTCTTAGGCTGAAATAAGCTCTACCCATTTGATTTGGTTCATCCCCTATCAATGAAACCACTATCTTCCTCCTTCCTCCTGCCTTGTGCCTCTTTACCTGGCCCTGTGCTTGTATGCCCAGTCCTGACCTTCATGAGCTCCTAGATGGATTTTCCTCTTTACAGGCATAGCCAACATCTCTCCTTCCCCAGGTCACACCTCTTGTCACCTCACATTTACCCATCTCTCCCATTCTCAGTCACAGAAGGGAGGCTGTCCTCACTTTCCTGGCTACGTGTCACTCATTCTACTGGCTGGCTAAGTGTCACATGCCAATCAAGGCCTACCTTGCTCAAGGCCTTTGAAGTTAAACTGCTGGCGGCTAAGTGTCCATGGTCCCTCCTTTAACACCTTTCAGTCAGTGCTGCCATGTTACATGTGAGGGGGCAAGATGCTTGTTTATAGGTAGCTACAATAAGATAGACAGACCTGAACCCAAATGTTCGCTTTGTTTTTCTTAAAATGCCACTGGGCCTTTTACCTTTGTGCTCTTGCATTCCCTCCCCCCAAAAAAACGTGTTGGTTGAAGGTTTTACTGCAGTAGCCGCACAGAGAGGAGGGTCATGAGGCAGGGCACAGCTGTGCCCATGAATGAAAATGCAGATGTGCCAAGCAACTTAATGCTCAAGTGACAGCACACGATATGACAGAGAGTAGCTCCTCACTCTAAGCAGAATAAATGAGACTGAAGAAATAAGTAATATTAGAAGAACTCAGTTTCTACTTAGTTATTTGAAGTCTGCCTTCAAGGCTATGGCCCCAGCTACACTTTTATGTTATTATAGTGGTAGTCTATTTTATCAAAGTAGCATGGAGCATAGAAGTCACATTTTCCCCCTCATGACATGGCAGCCCCACCTTAAAAGTGCCACAATTTATCCTTCTCATTCTTGTTCGAATAAAGTACTAAATAAACATTCACAAGAAATTAAACACCACAAGTGCATAAAAGTGAGGGAAAGTACCCTAATTAATTGCTAGTAAATAAGAACTCTACAAATCAAAGCTCTGAAATGCAGTGTAAAAACAGGAACAATGCAGATTTACTATGAAATATGCATTCTGCTCTAACATAAACAAAAGAAAAAACAAGGATGGCACCATTTTAAGACTGTGATTACTCTAGATAGATATTGTGTGACTTTTATTAGTAGAAATTATTATTTCAAGTTGGTCATAAAACAAGTTCTAAAAATGTTGGCATAGTGACTAATTAGGATATAGCTTAAGAAACAACTGCAGAATTTCTGTCAGTGGCTACTTTATCATACAGTGGGTAGAAAACAATTTGAAAACTAAAGCCTCCTGGCTGAAGTTAGCCATCGCACAACCCCAAAGGGTGTCAAGTGTTATATGGGAAACAGGGTTTAACCTGGTTGGCAAGAATTGTATTAACTATATTCTGAATACCACAGAAGTAAATGTGTTTCACATTGCTGTTTATCACTTCTTTATTACCAGCTCTTGTACTGTAAGCTTCTCAAAGTCTTGCAGCTTATATACTAGAAAGCCTATTCACCTCTCTTCATTCCACCAGCCTCAGACAACTCTTCACTGAAGCTGATGAAGGAAAGCAATGCTCATCCAACACAGATCTAGTTCCATCCTTTACAATCCCTTGACTCATCTCCATTACTGCTGTTGAATTTCTGCTACTGTTTTAACTACTTTTTCTGGTCACAGGGTGGGCTATATTGCATTCGCTGGTATACGTGTCTGCTTGGTCTACTATGGGATCCAATTAATAGCCTCAGCTCTTCATGAACTCACACTGAAGGAAACCCTCAGCCAGCCCCAGGTATGATTTAGCAACACCAAAATCCATACTACAAGTTGATTTTTAATAGCATTACCTCTGTTTGACAAATGTGTCAATGTGGTATAGAAAGCTAAAGGTCCCCTGGATGGTTAAGTCCTGTCAAACTTGACTATGGGGTACGGCGCTCCTTTCTCTTCAGGCCGAGGGAGCCGGCATTTGTCCACAGACAGCTTTCCAGGTATGTGGCCAGCATGACTAAACCGCTTCTGATGCAATGGAACACCGTGATAAGTGCCAGAGCGCATGGAAACGCTGTTTACCTTCCCACTTCAGCAGTACTTATTTATCTACTCACGCTGGTATGCTTTTGAACTGCTAGATTGGTAGCTGGTATAGTATAGTGGTTAAAGTGTCAGAATAGGATCTAGGAGACCAACCTTGAAATCCCAAACTCAGTCATGAAGCTCACCTTGGGCCATTCATTGTCTCTTAGCCTAGCTAACCTCACAGGGCTGTTGTGAGGATAAAATGGAGAGTGGAGAGATCCATGATGTACACTACTTTGAGTTCCTCGAAAGAAATGTGGACTCTAAACATAATAAATAAAAATTAGGTTGCAGCAACAGAAACCACTTTTTGCCACTACAGCTGAGAATAAATATTTAGAGAGGTACAAATCAGAATGATCTAATTAACCATGTTTAATTTCCATTGACTTCAGTCAGAAAAATCATAAAGATGAGTAAATCTGGGCAGGGCAGTGGTTAAGACTGCCCTGTATGAAACAAAAAAGATGAACTAAAATCTGTCACACTTTATCTTCCTAGCTTCTAAAGAAACTTTGCAATCATGACATATCATCATGCATTATTGCATTTAAGTAAGAAATAGTTGTTTATAGGTGATAGCATATGTTTCCAAGAAGTTTACTGATGGCAATCTTTCATATATAATACATATAATAGAGTATATGATTTCATAATCATTTGTACTAGGTTAAAATATAGTGAACCAAAACATCTAACAGTCATATATTATGTAAATAAAGTAGAAAATATTGGCTAGCAGGTTATTAAAGTTATTTTTTCATTAATATTTGAAAATCATTATTTAATTTCTTTCATGCAAGGTTGGCAAGGGCAGCTATACATGAAACAAGTATGAGAAAGAATATTTATTTTGAAATTGATAAGTCCCCATCAAATACAGACTATAATCAACATTTTTGTCTTAAGGAATAAGGATATAATTTCATGATTGCTTAAATTACACCATGGAAGAAATGGTTATTGCAGAGTACATGCATTTAAAGTGCATGTTAGAACTGCTAATTAGACTTGCTTGTTTAATATATTGCTTTGTTTATTTCAGATGCTTTGCCTATTGATTCATTCTAAACATTAAAACTGAAAGAAGCAACAAACGTATATTAATGATCTTCAGTTCTCATGAAGAAGTATGAACCTAGTCAGAGGACATAATGCATAAACCTCTGAAAAGTTTTTTTTAATAATAATAAAAATGATTAGTTATCCAAAGTACTGATGAAAATCAGCCTTCAGATGTTATTTTCCCCTTTAGATTGCAAAATGGGAGGGATGCAGAACAGACTTGGTATATTACTCAAGTGAGCAAGCAAACTGCAAGATTATGAGTGTGTTCACATTACCTTCGAGTGTAGTGCATTCACAGATCTTCCCCCACCCTCAGCTGTTCACATCAGCACAGCTTCAATTAGTTTATGTTTGTGTACCCACCAGGGCAAGTTGATGAGGTGAACATGTCTTTACCCTCTGCAAAGGTGGTCAAACCTTGGCCACAGGTGAACTACTAATGACGTAAGGATGCCGATAGGTGTGAAACTGGTTTGAGAAACAATGCATTAAATAGTAGCATCTTATAACAAAGTACAGGATACATATGCATTGTGAACAATGTCATGTGAACAAGGATTAAAAACCCAGAACTGGAAACATTAACAGGAGTGTGAACATAGCCTAACAGTGCACATGCCTACACATACACCTTGTTACTGGTGGGGTGCAAAGGATTTAGGATGGAGCCTATTTGCCACTACACCAGCTTCAGCCAGTGAGGGAAACGACCTGTAGGAACTTATTGCCTGCTTGGGTCAAGATGAGGTCTTGGCAAATGCAGACTGGTGAAGAGGAGCACTACTGGGGATGGTTCAGCCATAGCAGAGGCCTCAACTTTACCCAGGCAGGCAATAACCTCATCAGGAGGTTCTCCCTCTGGCAGTAGGAAATGCAAAGCCCCAAAATGGGATATTTTAGAGAACAAGCTGGCTGTTTGGCTCCAATGGGTTGTGAACCCCCCCCCCAAGCAGCCTGTTCCTTGTGTCCATCAGCTCCACCGGCCTGGAGATGGCACAGTGAAAACTCGGGGGAAACTGTCCCTATCTTCTGCCCTAGATGGTGTGAGTGTTGTATGTAGCAACGGATCTAGTGCCCTTCACCTCCCCAGCCCCTCACTAGGATTGCTCTATAATTTGCATATGAACCTCCCCTGACAAGAGTAAAGGGACTTTAATTTTGCAGAGGTTTATAGAAAGGCTCCATGGATCAAATAAGAATGGGAACTCTTGATCACATTATTCACTTCTGCCACTAGTGAAAGGGGCAGGAAAGTAGTCAGCAGCATCCAAGCTTAAGACTTGCTTGTAAGGTTGCTCTGTGCAACCGTGGTGGGGGTATGATGCCTTACAAGACCCTCTAGTACTTAGGGGGGGAGGGAATTCTAAGCTGCAGTTGCAGTTGCAATTAAATGTGATCAGAGAATTACAGGATTCATAAGAGACAATTGATCATAACTGATTTAAGCTCTTGTAAAGCTTGTGAAAGCAATGTATTTTGGCAAATGGCAACATGATAATATGTTTGTATGTCTGTATTTTGCTACGTTTAAGGATTCAAGAGGAATACTAGGCTGAGCTCATACCATTACCGTAGGTTTTTAGTGTGCTTTCATTGTAAACTGCTTTGGAGTCAGATACAAGGGGTGAGAGAGAAGAGATTTCATTCTTGCATGAATATAAAGTTTTATGCTATTGCTGGATTTTACCATTTATTTTTGTATATGGTTTTAAATGTTAAGTATTGCAAATCATGCTATTAGTATGTTTTAGAAATAAACAGTTTTGCAAAACTGTTCTTGTAATTCCAATCCTTATTGACATCTCTTCATCCGGTGTTAGAGAAAATGACGACAAGCCATGGCTGTAATGCTGTGCACCCTTACTCGGGAGTAAGCTCCATTGAGATAAATGGGATTTGGGATTGATCTGTTCATTGCTTTTTGCCAACTAGGATTGCACAAATTTGGACTACAGGTAAATGAACTGAGAGAATAATCTTAGATAAGGGCAAAGCCTAAATGCCATTTCCACTGATGTCATTTTCATTATTTTGCATGCATGATTTTTATAATACTAGCTGGGTGTTACACCCTTTGCATATATAATGACTGACCTTGTTTTAACTGAAGACAGATAACCAAGCATTTTATAACTATCACCAGAGACTTTTAATATGGCATATTTTTACATTCTGTTTGCAATAATTTAGAGTTTCTCAAATCTGACCTTTTCACTTGGTATGGTAACTATTATGATGGAAGTGCAATTTGTTTAGAACTTGATTTTAACCATTTTACCGCCACTGTTTATTATGAAAAGCTCTACAATAAATGTCATCAATTGTTGGCCCACTGTTCAAAGACTTGGCAGTCTGAAAGCAAGCTGGTATCTGTACATGTAATATGAAGTGTTGATCAAAGTGATGTAATCTGGATTTTATTAATACTGTTTAATGTATTAACATTGTTAAATCGTCTTCTTATATATAGTTTTGATTTTATCAATGTTCAATTTTATAATACTTGCTTTTTCTATGTTTTAGCAGTTCTTGCTTTTATTTGTAATCCTGACATTTTTTTGTAATGTCAGGAGGAAAGGCAGGGTATAAATAAATAAATAAAAATAACATAGTTTATATGTAATTGAGACATGCAGGGGGAAAGCACTTTACAAGTTAATTGCTATCCTCTTAGGACTTTTCCAATGAAAAAGTTTCTGGCATGCAAATTTACAAGCACAAATAAATTTCTGTTCAATACCAAAAAAGAAAGAGAAAAAACCTTGCTTTATTGATTTCTTGGAGCCAAAGCATTCAGAAGGCTTATGTGCCACTATGGAAAAGTAAAAGGGGAAAGAGCTCTTTGAAAAGCAATAAATGATTCTTTTATTTCCTATTCTTTTTCACTTGAGCTGCTATTACTTTGAAAGTCCTCTTACATTTTTAAGAATTATAAAGACACAACCTGTTTTTCCTCTGTCTATGTGTGTATGTGTGTGTGTAGGGGGGGTACAAGGTAGGGGAGAGAGAATATCATGGGTTTATCATGTCCAGCATTATTCCTGGAAACCAAATAAATGTTTTTGGATTCCTTACACTGGATTAATTCTATTGATTACAGTGGAACTGCATCAGTGTAATTAATGGGTTCTCTTTTGAGACTCCTACATGTATGTTTGCATGTATGTATACTGTATTTGAAATGATATAGCACAAAAAGTCAAATGGACTTAAAACTTTTATACAGCAATATCTCAAATCTACTTTGTGTTATCTGTTCTCCTTTATATTAATAATAAAAAAACTTTACTGTAACTCTGTTGCTGAGAATTGCTATAATATTAATATTATATTAATATTACAGTGGTACCTCTGGTTACGAACTTAATTCGTTCTGGAGGTCCGTTCTTAAGTTGAAACCATTCGCATCCTGGGGCAAGGTTCGCAGCCAGAAGCAGCTACTTCTGGGTTAGCGGCGCTCGTAACCTGAAGCGTTCCTAACCAGAAGTGTTTGTAACCAGAGGTACCACTGTACAGTCATACCTTGGGCTGAAGTAGCTTCAAGTTAAGTATTTTCGGGTTGCGCTCCGCGGCAACCTCGAAGTAACGGAGCACGTTATTTTCGGGTTGCGCTGTTCGCGCAGGCGCTCAGAAATGACGTCATGCGCATGCGCGGAAGCAGTGAAACGCGACCTGCGCAGACACGCAGTCGCGTCTTACATTTACTTCAGGGTGTGAACGGGGCTCCGGAACGGATCCCATTCGTATCCAGAGGTATCACTGTATTAAATTTCTATACTTGCCCTTATTTGAGGATCATAGGCCAGGTTACAATATAAGAACACAAAAATACATACCACGGTAACAAACAAAAACAATACCCCCACTCCCCACCACACACAGTATTAAGACACCATGTTCCTAGCCTTCATTTTCTGAAAC
Source organism: Podarcis vaucheri (assembly GCF_965113315.1). Lineage (NCBI taxonomy): Eukaryota > Metazoa > Chordata > Lepidosauria > Squamata > Lacertidae > Podarcis > Podarcis vaucheri. Next base: position 54,285,059 of record NC_138761.1, read on the forward strand.
AGAGAATTGTAGGATTGGCTCTGGGTAATAACAAGATCAGCATGAATACCGGGGATAAGTGGTCTCACTAGTAGGACACATCCAGTTGGTGTGGCTGTTTGAATCTTGTTGCCAGCCTCATTTTTGTTTTGTTTTGTCATAATATGGATCAATTTTCCCAGACTGTGTAAATGGAGTTCCCAGGCTGCACCTTTGAATAGTTTTTCTAAGCCTTGGGCTCTGTAAATTTAGCCTGCCTCAGCAATCCTTGAGTGGTAAACCTGGAGACTTCACAAATAAAAGCATAAGGAGGTGCTACAGCTATAATATTTCCAGTGACCACTTGCCACTATCAATAAGTTAGGAGCCAGCATCAAACACTTAAGTGCTAGCCCTGCAGAGATCTGAATAAAATATGCTAAGTTCTTAGGCAGAAGAGTGCTCAGGCACTTCAGATTTTTCCCAGCCCTGTCACTAAGTTCTGGAGGTAGAGTTAGCAAAGATCAAACTGACACACTCTATTAGCTTCCTTGAAGAGGAAGAAAAGAACATATAAAAAAGGAGCATTACAGGTGAGTGTAATTTTAATCAGTAAAATGCAAAAAAAAGGTTGTGACTTTCTGATATGAAATAGTCCTTGACTTTCATAATTCTTAAGCACTTCCTTTTATCATTTTGCTGATGTATGTTCTATTTTAAAATCAGAAGGATAATGGATGTGCTTCTTCAACAGTAAATTGGGTTTTATATCAGAGACGTGTCAGCTTCACGACAGGTTGACCTGACGGTGGTCTTGCATTTGCAGCTCTCCTTCATGTCTGCTTTTCAAGGTGAGAGGGTCAGTCTTAAGAAAAGAGCAGAAGATTGCTTGATCCCCAAGGAAACATATTGGAGCCATAACAACATTTACTGCAAGCTATAATCATTTTATCTTCTTCTTAACAGCTTAAAAACAGAGATATGCTGCACTGTCACATGGATTTTTATTAATCAAGGGCAGTTAAAGTTTGAATGAATACCATAAATTAAAATATGGTTCCTGATTCTAATGACTGCCCAATACGTGACAACTTTCAAAGGAAAATACACCACCTGCTACTATCTGTAATTAATGCCTTCGTTTAATATGGCACCTTTTTTAAAAAGAAAGCAAGCAAAAGGTCATTTCTCTCTTCTTTTGTTAACTTTAACAATGAAGATAGGAGATTGAAACATAATATACCATGCCAGAATAACAACATATGGCACAATCCTTCCCCTTTCAAATGTGAGTAAAGCCCACGACACATTTCTCTGCATGGGGTGAGGATCATCCTCAGGGATTCACTGAGGCCCCTTGTCCCTAGCAAATCTCTGCCAATGACACTGTTGTCCACGTGTAGTCTACATTAAGGAGGTCTGGTGAGGAATAGCTGCTAAAATGCTGTATCTGAAGGTATCACCTTACTGGCAATAGCCAGCTGCATTGAGTTGCACTTCCCACAGCTGCCGTCGCCAGATGACGACTGGCAAGGAAGAGCAGAGGCTTCAGTAGACAGTGTGCCAACTCCAGGGAACCCATGTGTCTCTGCTCCCCTCAATCTTTGTTTTAAAGGGATTGGGTGCCCTCAGTATTGAGGGAGCCTGGCATGTGTCATGCGTGTCATACATTGCTCATCATAGCTTCAGTGGCCGGCTGCTCCAGAGCCCTCAGCCTTCTACAAACGATGCGATGTTGCACTCACTTCGCTCACATGACATCCCACACACGCGTCATGAAATGTTTTGACATCATAAGTGCATGACGTGACCACTCGCATGACATCACACATGCACGCAGCATGCCAAGCCGCCCCAATACTAGGGACAACCTGGTGTCTCTGTCAGTAGAAGAGTCTCTGCAGCCATGGGAGGTGAAGTGTTGGCTAGAATCATTTTCATCACCAGAAGACTATGGTCAAGGCATACTCAGTAGAGATAACTCATGCTTGATAATGTGGTTGTTCACATTTGATACTAGAAGTTAGAATATCAAATGCAAAGCTATACTTACATTGTAGCAAAAAGAGAGTGAAGTAAATTTTTTACACCTAAATCATTCAAATAATATATTCCGATTCCAACATTAGTACTTTAAAAAATGGCTAAAATGCCAATATAACAGAAGACTGGCCGAATAGCAATGATGGGAGGACAGGGAACTATGCAGACCAGCCTAGTCCTTGTACAATGGTGGCTCTCTCAAGATTCCTTTCATTCCTCCTTTTTCCCTAGCTTTCATCAGTTACTGTCTGCCCAATTTTAAGCAACAGCACAGGAACCACCACCACTTGAGGTAAGATGAATCCGTATTTGAAACTGAACTTTTGTAGGGAAGTGAATCAGCCATGCTCTGTTTTTTCATTCCTTTGGGCTGAAAAAGGACCTTCTACCTGTTTTAGCAAATGACTGACATTGTGCGTGTTTTTTCAATAATTTTATGAACTAATATATTAATGATACGTATTATGCTATTACTATAGCCTAGCCCTGTAACCCAAATGTGGCCTAGAATTCTAAATATATAAATCTTAATTCAGTAAAATGAAAAACAAAACAAAAAAAACAAGAGATTGAATATCTATCATCTTCAGTTTCAGGATGTGGTCAAAATACCCACATCAGAGAGGAATAATTCTTCCAATTAAAACAATATTACAGGCTACAAATTAACTACAGTTGTAGAAGATTAAAAACATTTGAAAATTAATATATTTTAAAACAGAGATTAGAAGCCTTGCATATCATTATTAAGGCTGATGAAAACGATTTTAACAAAATTATTACTTTCAAGCTTTTATAATTTACTGAAAAAATTACCTTTGAGGATAAATTTTTCTCTAGATAACCTTTTAACTAAAAGGTTAAGTTCTTTAAGTGACAGTTGTTAAAAGTCTCTCCAGCCCTTTTTTATTATCTAAGCACTGCACACTGTGGTTATCACAGGCATGCATTTCATTTTCACATGCATTTACATTCAGATGTGTCCAATTTTTTTCTGGTAGGCAGTCCTGAAGAATAGGCTTTCAATCTCTCTGCCCCCATGAAAGATGATAACATATTTTGCATATAATATAAATTGTTTGTAATTATGCAGATTGGTAGACAATAATACCACGTCTCATTCATGCGATTGCTAGCAGGTGCTTTATCTCTGCACCTGCCAAACACCAGTAAGGAAGGGGCAAAGGCATGCCTTCCCAACAATTTTTCACTGTCAGAGAAGATAGGATTCCTATACTGCCTGTGCAATTATCTTCTCTTCTCTAATACAGTAATTCATGTTAGAATGAAAGCAAGTTGGTTGGTACAGATGCCCATAGAGAGAGAGATAGTAAAATCAGCAAGTGGCCACCGAAAGGGAAACATTTTCTAGGGTTCGGCAGAGGTAAGTCTCCCAATTTCTTAACCATGGTTAAAGAACTGAAAGCTGCTCCTAGAATAGTGTAATCTTCAATCTACCCCAACTCCCAACCCAAACATTTATCACATTATGTCTCCTTACCTATACAATGGCTAAGGCTAAGCAGCACTCAACATTAAGCAGTGATCTGAAAATAGTTTTGAACCGTGTTTCAAATCCCTGATTAACAGCAATCTCCAACTAGCATAAACCATATTTAAGATCGCTGCTGACATAAGTTTCAATCAAAGAATGGTGGAAAGACAGCAATGTCTAAGATGATAGCTGCTCTCCAGAGGGCCTGAAAGAGGAATGTTTGCAAATGTTACATGAGTCTAGATCTTCAAGGACACCAGGCAGAAGTGAGCTGCTAGTCTCACTGACTTTTCTAGAATCAGGCTGCACAATATTCAATTGAAGAAAATTGGAGAGGCAGTTTTTCGAGGCAGTTGTGGGTAATCGCCACAAGGGAGCACAAAATCCTGTACTGTGTGTGTTTACTCAGGCCATCAAAGAAGAAACCCTTTTCTCTGTACAAGAATTTAATACCAGAAAGATACCTTGAGGACAACATTTATCGTAAGGTAATAACTGAGAAAATTAGAAGCACTTGACTTCTGCCATGTAGCTCCAGGGACATTATGATTAATACATAATCTCTATAGCCTGTTGTTCAATTATTTTTTAATTCATTTGTTACCGAGGCCCTATTACTTAAGAAAGCAAGCCAAATCTGTCATAAAATTTGAGACAAAATAATGAACTCTCTCATTAGTATTTGTAATATAAGTCTCCAGTTTATGAAGCACTGTAACACTCTGTAAAATTTCAATGACTTAAACAAAAATATGTCATTCCATTTCTGCATCTGCCTATAGATATAGAATTCATTTTAAATGAAAGTACTGAAAGAAATATTTAAAATTGAAAATTATTTGGACTTTGTATTATTGGTGAAGGATTCAATAAATTAGGTCAGAGTGGACATTCACTATGCAGAGGTAAGAAGACAAAGAAGGATTAATGGAATCTGAAAATAAATATATAGACCAAATTTATGGATTAGCCACACATATGAATTGTTAACATGGCACCATACTAGACTTACAAATTTATTCCTCTATGTTTTGCTTGATTTTTTATTACATTGTGCTTAGGATTCCCTGGCATGTTCTCTGGATGTGTCCATTTGTTGTTGTTTAGACGTTTAGTCGTGTCCGACTCTTTCTGACCACATGGACCAGAGCATGCCAGGCACTCCTATCTTCCATTGCCTCCTACAGTTTGATCAAACTCATGTTGGTAGCTTCGAGAACACTGTCCAACCATCTCATCCTTTGCCATCCCCTTCTCCTTGTGCCCTCAGTCTTTCCCAACATCAACGTTGTTTTCCAGGGAGTCTTCTCTTCTCATGAGGTGGCCAAAGTATTGGAGCCTCAGCTTCAGAATCTGTCCTTCCAGTGAGCACTCAGGGCTGATTTCCTTCAGAATGGAGAGGTTTGATTTCTTGCAGTCCATGGGACTCTCAAGAGTCTCCTCCAGCACCATAATTCAAAAGCATCAATTCTTAGGCGATCAGCCTTCTTTATGGTCCAGCTCTCACTTCCATACATCACTACTCGGAAAACCATAGCTTTAGTTATACCAGGGGTCTGCAACCTGTGGCTCCGGAGCCGCATGTGGCTCTTTTACATCTTTGCTGCGGCTCCGGGGCGGATACTAGCGAGGGGAGGAGCGCATTGTCTCCTCACTGTGGCGGGCGCTGTACTGGCTGTGACGTCGCATGGGGGCGGTGCATGCGTTAGTCACGCACCGTCCCGACGTCACCTTACCGCCCGCTGTCAGATCGTGGCTCCGGAGATATATTTGTTTTAAATGTCGCAATGGTTTTGCGGCTCCCAGTTGTTGTTTTTTCTTCGGAAACGGGTCCAAGTGGCTCTTTTTGTCTTAAAGGTTGCAGACCCCTGAATACAGACCTTTGTCGACAGGTTAATGTCTCTGCTTTTTAAGATGCTGTCTAGGTTTGTCATTGCTTTTCTCCTAAGAAGCAGGCGTCTTTTAATTTCATGACTGCTGTCACCATCTGCAATGATCATGGAACCCAAGAAAGTAAAATCTTTCACTGCCTCCATTTCTTCCCCTTCTATTTGCCAGGAGGTGATGGGACCAGTGGCCATGATCATAGCTTTTTTGATGTTGAGCTTCAGACCATATTTTGCGCTCTCCTCTTTCACCCTCATTAAAAGGTTCTTTAATTCCTCCTCACTTTCTGCCATCAAGGTTGTGTCAGCTCCAGGTCTTGTTTCTGCTGACTGTATAGAGCTTCTCCATCTTTGTCTGCAGAGAATATAATCAATCTGATTTGGATGCTGCCCATCTTGTGATGTCCATGTGTAGAGTCGTCTCTTGTGTTGTTAGAAAAGAGTGTGATGACCAGCTTGTTCTCTTGACAGAACCCTTTTAGCCTTTGCCCTGCTTCATTTTGAACTACAATGCCAAACTTGCCAGTTGTTCCTTTTATCTCTTGACTCCCTACTTTAGCATTCCAATCCCCTATATTGAGAAGAACATCCTTCTTTGGTGTCATTTCCAGAAGGTGTTGTAAGTCTTCATAGAATTGGTCAATTTCAGTTTCTTCAGCACCAGTAGTTGGTGCATAAACTTGGATTATTGTGCGGTTAAAAGGTCTGTGTCCATAACTAATCCTAAAGCAGCAATACCTGCCCTTGGGATCACCATATGTGGAAAGGTGCTGGATATTTAGCCAGCTTCTTAAAGCAGAGCTTTCCAAACTTTTTATATTGGTGACACACTTTTTAGACATGCATCATCTCGCGGCACTGTAATTCAGTTTCACTAGCAAACCAGAGGTTAAACCAACCCCTTTCTAGCCCGAGGGAAAAAGCTCAACAATTTTGGGGGTTTCTTTAAAAAAGTTCAAAAAATTTCAGGGTGTCCTGGTTTTTGACTTTTTGATATATAGCAACCCTAACTAAAGCCTACTTAAAGCCTTCATTGAAAAGAATGAAGTAGCACTACAGATGTGAGAAAAGCTTCTCATTCTGGGATAAGATACTCAAAGGACTGTTACTGAATTCAATAGAGTTGCAGGAATCAGGCCAGATATAACACTAACAAAGGCAAAGATTACTCAATAACAATTCACTTTTCATTTAAAATTATTCCCATTTAAAATAATCTGTTTTGATCACTGTTAGAAACTGGATGCCCAGGTACTGTTTCAAGTATATATGGCACCTTATCCACCTTTTCCACTGGGTGGAAAACTCACAAAAGAAAGTAACACTTATATTTTATTTTCGTTTACTTCCATTTCCACACACCCCCAACATGTTAGCCAAGTACTAAAATTATATTAAGATTCTGCACTTTTCATAGCTTATTTTCTTTATAATAATTGTTGGCATCTCTCTGTTTCAGAAGACAATGGAGAAGTGCACCTTTAGGGTGAAGTCAAGCTGTTAGAAAGTTGCAGCACCTGCTGTCACTGTAGAGACCAGTGTAGAGGAAGAGACATGCTTTGTTGCAGCTGGGGCAGATGAAGGCATCCGGTTGTGCTGCCACAGATATACCACAGTGTTTCTTCTCCCTTCACTCCTCCCAGCGGTCATTTCTCCTCTGGTCACTGCTATGGATACACATCTTGACTGCCTGTCCCCAGGCACTGCAGTCATCTGCATGGGATTCCCACATAGCATGGTTGATGTCACCAGCCTTCATGTCCCGTTTGCAGACATCTTTGCAACACAGAGTTGGTCTGTCCACAGTCCTAGTCCCTGAAGCCAGCTCCTCATAGAGCATGTCCTTGGAATCCCCCCATCTTCCATTCTGTGGGTTTGACCAATCCAGTGTAGCTGTTGCCGAGACAGGAGTGCGAACATGTTGGGAATGTGGGCTTGTGAGAGTGTTACCGGTGTCAGCCGTGAGTTTAATTCTCTGACACAGGTTTGGCCAGTAGTCAATGGCAAATTGTCTAGCAATCCATTGGCACTCCACTGGGCGTCATGCCTTGCCTTTCTCAGTGTAGCAAGTGCCTTTTCACAGGGTGCACACTTGTAGTTCACAAGAGCCTCACACTTTGCAGCAATAACAAGCTCCTTGTCCTTTATGCCAGCCTCAAACCAGTTGGGGATCTGTTGCTCTCTTTTGCCAAAGTAGGACATAGCTGTGTTGTGGGTTGCCTCTTTGATGTTGTCCTACCTTGCTTCAACACCTATCTATGAAGCGGTTCAATAGAGCATGTTCGACAAAACCAGAGCAGTATTCACAAATTTGAAGCATGGATGTTCTGGTGGTGTTGATTCAAGGCCACACTTTATGCGTTGTACTATGGGCCCTCTTTGGCTGGAGATGGATCTTGCTCGCCACCAGGGAGCTATCCATGTCTCAGTCGGCACTGCGGTAGCTCTGTGTGACACGAGCACAGTTCGGTGCTGATAGCCTGGTGACAATCACGTCCAACTGGTGTCGGTGACAGCAAAGTTAAACTTATCTACATCCAGTTTATCACACTATGCTTACTAAGTCCCACATATCAATACTTCACTATTTGAGAAAATATTAATCTTCCTTGACAAAAGTAATCTAGAATTTGGTTGACAAATTGTGGCCTTTGTCCTATTTTATTTTATTTTATTTTTATTTTGCAAAATTTGGTTTACTCTGTAGAATGAACCTTAAATAACTATATAAAATCTTACCTGCATTTTAGCTGCCTTAGTGAAGCAATTTTATAGCATGGATCATTTGCTAATAGTTTTAAGCAGTCATACCTTGGGGGAGGACAGTATACCAGCAAACTTGAAATTTTCTTCTACTACAAAATACCATCTTAGTCTGAACTTTCACTCCTTCATCATCTAACATCTAATTATTTCAGTCTTGGAAAGTAACCAAAAAAGCTGAGGGAATGCCATCTTCAGCACCACATAATTTCATTGCTGACATTCTGAATTCTTCACAGTAGGGCTTGAGACATGGTTCCCCTTACTAGAGCTGGCACTGAGAAAAAGGGCTTATTTTGTTAGACCAATGCTAGCATTTAATGCCAAAGACCATGATGTATGCTAACTTCCATCATTTCTTCCTCAAACATCTGACAGAAAGCCAAACCAATTCCAGTGAGAATATTCATTCATTTCAGGCTACTCTGAGAACTGAGGTGGACAAATATGCCTCAAGAGTATGCAACAGTAGGGTTCCGCAAATTCAATTATACCCTTCAGTTATGCACTTAAGCTACAGTGAAGCACTATGATATACAATGGACTTCCAAACTAATTCTGTGCCACTAATATTACACTGTACATGCTAAATATGAATAACATTGCTGCCAAACTCCAAGCGTCTCTATTTCCAAGGGACGTCTCTGATTTAGAGAAGCCATCCAGGTTTCTGATTTGATCCCAGAATGTTCCACTTTTCCTCAGGATATCCCTATTTTCACTGGAGAAATGTTGGAGGGTATGAAGTTATTCAACCCACAAGCCATCTGAAGGCATTCCTGTACAGTGGATGCTAGAGTTGTGAATGTGATCCATGTGGGATGCACATTTGCAACCCGCAGCGTTCGCAACTCACAGTGGCGCATCTGCGCACACGCACGTTGCGATTCGGTGCTTCTGCACATGCGCAAAGCACGATTTAGCGCTTCTGCACATGCACGACCCCCGAAACCCGGAAGTAAACTGTTCCGGTACTTCCTGATTTCAGTGGGCCCATAACCTGAAAAAACACAACCTGAAGCGTCTGTAACCTGAGGTATGACTGTATAGGAAAGGTTTTTAATGTTCAATGTTTTATTATGTTTTTCTATATGTTGGAAGCTGCCTAGAGTGGC